>NC_041383.1:413068521-413103135 GCF_002162155.2 Triticum dicoccoides
TCAAACGCTAGGACCCGCGCGGAGCGATGCGTGACCTCGTGAGGGAGAACCGCCTCTGCTCCGTAGACGAGGAAGAACGGGGTCTCGCCAGTCGACTTGGTGGCGGTAGTGCGGATGGACCACATCATGGACTGGAGCTCGTCGTACCAGCCCCTGCCGCAGGCCTCCAGCTTCTTCTTGAAGGTCCTGGTTTCGAGGCCTTTCAAGACCTCTGCGTTGGCGCGTTCGGCCTGGCCGTTACTCCGGGGGGTGCCATCGAAGTGTAGCATATCTGCGTTCCAAGGTTAGCACAATATGTTTTGAAGAGATTGCTGGTGAACTGCAAACCATTGTCGGTGATGATGTGATTAGGGACCCCGAATCGGCTCACGAGGCCCTTGACGAATTTGACTGCAGAGCCAACTGGGATGGTGCGGACGTCTTCCACCTCTGCCCACTTGGTGAACTTGTCGATGGCGACGTAGAGGTAGCGGTAGCCCCCAGGAGCCCGAGGAAAAGGGCCCAAGATATCCAGCCCCCAGACCACGAACGACCATGAGAATGGGATGGTCTGCAGGCCCTGAGCTGGCTGGTCGATCTGCTTGGCATGAAATTGGCAAGTTTCGCAGGCCTTCACCGGCTCGATTGCGTCATTGAGTGCCGTAGGCCAGTAGAACCCGCTGCAAAATGCCTTGCCGACGAGGGTCCGTGACGATGAGTGGTGTCCACAATCTCCATCGTGTATGTCAGCCAGCAACTCCTTCCCCTGTTCCCTGGAGATGCAACGCAGGGAAACATCATTTGGCCGCTTCCGGTAGAGCTCTCCGTCTTGGATGCAGTAGGCCGTGGCCTGCCGGGCCACGCGTTTCGTGTTCTCCTCCTTCTCTGGCAGAGTCCCTTGCATCAGGTAGTCCTTGAATTTCGCAATCCAGCATCCCTCCTGAGGCTCCAGCGCCAGGAGTAAGCATGCTCCCGAGGTTGGGCCACAGGCTGGGGCTCCGGTGGCAGGTGGGTGAGGGAGTTCCTCCCGAGGTTGCACTGTGCTTGACAGTGACAGCGCTGCCAACGCTTGCAACTCGATGTTCCATTCAGCGACCCTTCCAGTGGAGTTGGGCTCCTGAGTACCCTCTCCAAGGGGTAGGCAGAGACAACCTTGATGGGGTGACCCTGAAAGTAGTGCCGCAGCTTCCGCGAGGCCACCAATAGCGCGAGCAAAAGCTTCTGAGGCATGGGGTACCATGCCCGTGCATCCCGCAGCACCGTGCTGATGAAATACACCGGATGCTCGACGAGGGTGGGTGTGCTGACGAGTCCATGCCTTCTGGAGGATTAGGCGCCTCCTGAGATGACGGATCCCCCAGCACCTGGTTGCCTGGTGAGGCCTCATCAGCCCTAGGGGTGTCTTCCTATTGAGGCTGGCCTCCATCTGCCGAAGTTGTGGTCTTCGCGAGGCCTTCTTGGTCCTGTGCTGCCATGGCCGAGGCCGGGGCTGGTCGTGGCGTGGCCTTGGTCTGGCGCTCTTCCCGAACCGCCACCAGGGGTGCACTAGTGGAGTAGGGTGTGGCGGCGAGGTAGAGCACCAGGGGCTCGAGAGGGCGCGGTGCCACCATCACAGGAGGGCTGGTCAGGTACTTCTTGAGGTCTTGAAACGCTTGGTCGGCCTCCTGTGTCCATTCGAACGGACCCTTCTTCTTCATCAGCTTGAAGAAGGGCAAGGCGCGCTCCCCCAGCTTAGAGATGAAGTGCCCTAACGCAGTTACGCACCCGACGAGTTTCTGCATTTCCCTGAGGGTTTGCGGTGGACTCGTGTCTTCGATCGCCTTGACCTTCTTTGGTTGGCCTCGATCCCCCTGTGGGACACGAGGAAGCCTAGAAGCTTGCTGGAGGGAATGCCAAACACACACTTCTCCGGGTTGAGTCACAGGTCCACTTCGCGGAGGCTCACGAAGGTCTCTTCCAAGTCCTGGATCAAGGTCTTTGCCTCCTGAGACTTCACCACAATGTTGTCGACGTAAGCCTCAGTGTTCTTACTGAGCTGCCGGCCTAAGGCGATGTGCATCAGCCGCTGGAAGGTGGTGCCCGCGCTGTGCAACCCGAACAGCATGTAGGTGTAGCAGTATACCCCACATGGGGTCAGGAAGGTCGTCTTCTCCACATCTTCTACCGCCATCTTGATTTGGTGATAGCCCAAAGAAGCATCCAAGAAGCACAGTAAGTCGCACTCGGCGGTGGATTCGACGATTTGGTCGATGCGAGGGAGCGGGAACGTATCTTTAGGGCGGGCCTTGTTGAGCTTGGTGAAGTCGACGCACATGCGCTCCTTTCCCCCTTTCTTCGGCACAACAACAGGGTTCGCCAGCCATTCGGGGTAGCGAACCTCGCGAATGACACCTGCTGCCTCTAGCTTGCGGGTTTCTTGGATGATGAAGGCCTGCTTCTTGGTGGACTGCCGCCTGGCTTTCTGCTTCATGGGGCGTACGTTGGGGCACACATTCAGGTGATGCTCGATCACCTGCCTTGGGACCCCTGCTAGCTGCTTGGGTTCCCATGCGAACACATCCTTGTTCGAGCACAGGAACTTCACCAGCGCCTCCTCTTGATCAAGGTCGAGGTTGGCACCTATGGTAAAGGTGGCGCATAAGGAACCGTCCTCCTCAACGGGTACCTGCTTGGTTTCTGCCTTGTCCTGGGTGAACAACTGCTTCTTCTTGGTTGGCGCAGCCCCCTTGGCCTTGGAGGCGTCCGCGCCAGCAGGCTGTGCTATCGCGGCTATCTTGAGGGCGAGCTTGAGCACTAGCAGAGCGTCCTTGGTATCCCTAGCTACAGTGAAGACGCCTCTACTCCCGGGCATCTTCATGAGGTTGTAAGCCGGATGGGTCGCCGCCATGAACCGAGCCAAGGCGGGGTAGCCGAGGATGGCGTTGTACGGGAGGCGATGCGGGCGATGTCGAAGTCGACAAGCTCGATGCGGAAGTTTTCGTGGGTGCCAAAAGTCACAGGAAGGCGGATCTGCCCTAGGGAGCTGGAAGAACCACCCCCGACGCCCGAAAAGGGCTTGCTGGGTCGGAGCCGTTCCAACGGCACATGGAGGAGGCTGAAGGCCTCCACCGAGAGCATGTTGAGGCCGGCGCCGCCGTTGATGAGGGTCCTGGTGATGGCCACCTGGCAGATGGTGGGCGTGCAAAGCATTGGGAGCGCAATCGAGCAAGCGGTGTTGACGGGGTGATCGTCCGAGTTGAAGGTCAGGTCGTCCTTGGGTGCCGCCCAACCCGGAGGACCTCCCTGCCGCTTGAGGGCGGCACCAATCTGGCAGACGCATGGCTTGACATGGCGGCCCGAGGGTGCCGCCTGCAAGCCGACTAGGAGGGCTGCGGTGACCAGGGGCGCTGGCGCAGCGTAGTGGGTGAGGAAGAGGTTGTGCAGCTCCTCCCAGGAGGTCACAGAGGATGTGGGCAGGTGGAGCAGCCAAATGTGCGGGACGTTGGTGAGGGCCATGGGAAACCAGTTGGCCATGACCTTGTCGTCGCCTCCGGCCTTGAGGACGGCCTCCTTGTACGCCAGCAGGAAAGCCAGCGGATCCATCACACCGTTGTAGAGCGGCGACATCTCTGGCTTGAACTTGTGCAACCACTGCACCTTTCGCAAGGCGGGGGCCGAGGCTCGGATCCCCCTGTCCCTAGCGCCGGCGTCGGCCGCCGGAGCCGGCGGAGGGTCGTCCACCATGAGGGCGAAGCGCGGTGTTGGTGGAGAGCAGGTCGATGGAAGGGAGAGCTCCGGCGCACCCCTACCTGGCGTGCCAAATGTCGGATATCGGGTTCCGACAAGACCCTTAAGGTTCGAACTCTGGGGTGCGCACGAAGATCTTTTCCCTACCGATTCACGCCCCAAAACCTCGCCGCGGTTCTAAGCTAACACGATGAACAACACAAGAGACACGAGGTTTATACTAGTTCGGGCCACCGTTGTGGTGTAATACCCTAATCCAGTGTGTGGTATGGTGGATTGCCTCTTGGGCTGATGATGAATAGTACAAGGGAGGAACAGCCTCACGAGAGGTGTTCTTGTGGTGGTGTGGGTGGAGAGGAACTGATCCGTCTTTGTTGGCTCTAGATGAGACGTAGGTGAGATGCCTCTCTACTGTGGTGGCTATCTCTATATATATAGGCCCTGGTCCTCTTCCCAAATATTGAGTGGGAAGGGAGCCAACAACGGCCATTTTGAAGGGGGACAGCTAGTACAAGCTATCCTGACTAAAGGTGGTCTTCGACTTCAAAAGACTCTGGCAATGACGCTGTCTTGGGCTCCACGGTGACCTCCGTCCTGCCATCCTACTAATCTTGGTCTCGTTGCACCTATAAGGAAACCTTTGCTTCATGCCTCGGTACTCCGCGCCTGCGCTCGCCCCCTTTGCACCAAAGAGTAAAAGAGGACACTACGCAGGCTGGTGCCCACCTGGTCTTGATCGTCATGGTTTGCATCACGAGCACCTCGCGAGGTACCCCTTGCCTTGATCTCTCTGCTCCTCGCGAGCCAGCCTGGTGAGGCCGCCCCTGAGGAAGCCTTGCGTCGTCCGCCCCGCGAGGCTTGGCCCCTCGCGAGGGTCTTGAGCATTTGTTGATGAAGACGGGCTGTACTGGGCCACTGCTGAGCCGAGCTGCAGGCCGCAGGCAGGCAAGTCTGGGGACCCCCGTTCCCAGAACACCGACACATACCGACCTCGGGGCGGCAGGCCTTGGTGGTAGATCCAGTCTTGGGAGAAGTCCGACTGGGCAAAGTCCTAATGGACGGCGGCAGCAGGCTTAATATCATTTACGCCGACACATTGGAGGCAATGGGCATCCTGATGACCCAGCTCAGCAAGAGAAACACGCAGTTCCACGGGGTAATCTTTGGGAAGAAGGCCAAATCACTCAGCCAGATTGCCATCGACGTCGTATTCGGCGAGGAGAAGAACTTTTAAAAGGAACAACTAACTTTCGAGGTGGTGGACTTCTGAAGCGCTTATCATGCCATCCTGGGTAGGCATGCCTACGCATGTTTTATGGCCCATCCATTTACATGTATCTTAAGCTTAAGATGCCAGGGCCGAAAGGCATGATCACCATCACAGGCAATCGGAAGTTGGCCGAAGAGTGCCTCCAGAACGACACCCAGATTGCTGATGAGTAGATGGCGATGGCCGAGCTAGACGAATAGAAGAAGGCAGTGGACACAAGCGAGTTGTTGAATTCCAAGAAGCCGGCTGTGGAATCTGCTTTCCAGTCAGACAGGGAAACGAAGATGGTGCACATCCATCCCAAAGACCCAAGCGCTGCCCCGACCAACATCTCCACAACCCTCGACAACAAATAGGAAGTCGAGCTTGTCTAGTTCCTCCGTGAGAACTGGGACATCTTCGCATGGAAACCTTCTAACATGTCGGGTGTTCCCAGGGAGCTAGCGGAGCACAGACTACGTGTCGACTTGATGATGAAGCCTGTCAAAGAGCACCTTTGACGGTCCTCCACGGAGAAGCACGAGGCAATTGGCAAGGAGATAGCATGGATCCTAGCCGCCGAGTTCATTCGAGAGGTGTACCACTCCGAGTGGCTCACCAATGTTGTCATGGTGTCGAAGAAGAAGAATTCTATCCAATTGAGTATAGATTTTAAACACATCAATCGGGCCGGCCCGAAAGATTATTTCCCTCTCCCTCGCATAGATTAGATAGTAGATTCTACTCCCGGGTGTGAGAAGTTATCGTTTACGGATGAGTACTCCGGGTACCACCAGATCTGTATGTATGGTCCTAATGAAATCAAAACAACATTCATCACCCTATTCGGGTGTTTTTGCTATATCACCATTCGGGTTAAAAAATGCTGGGGCCACTTTCTAGCGCATGATCCGGAAGTACGTGTAAAAAAATCAGTCAGAATGTGGAGGCCTACATGGACGACAGCATGGTCAAGTCTAGGAAAGGTTCCGACCTCCTGTCTAACCTCGTCGAGACCTTCGCTAATTTGCGCGCCTTCGGTATCAAACTCAACCCAACTAAGAGCACATTCGGCATACCCGCAGGCAAGTTACTCGGTTTCCTTCTTTTCGAACGTGGGGTCGATGCCAATCCCGAGAAGATCAGGGCCATCATCCGAGTGAAGCAACTAGAGCGTCTCCACGATGTACAAAGCCTCATGGGCTGCCTAGCACCCTAAGCAGATTCATCTCAAGACTCGGCGAAAAAGCCCTGCCACTTTACCGATTGATGAAGAAGACGTACAGATTCGATTGGACTCCTGAAGCACAGGCCGTGTTCCATGAACTCAAAGCCCTGCTTTCCACCCAGCCGGCGCAAGCTGCTTCGTGCAGCAAAGAGCCTTTACTCTTGTACATCGCGGGCACAGGCTGAGTTGTTAGCACGGTCCTCACTTTGGAATGGGAGGAACAATGCAAAAACTTCAAGCTCCAGCGACCAGTCTACTACATCTCCGAGGTCCTGACCCCTAAGCAAAGGTATCCGCATTATCAGAAGCTAGTATATGGAATTTACCTGACTTCACAGAAGGTGGCGCATTACTTGGAAGAACACTCGGTCGCAGTGGTGAGCGATGCCCCTCTGTCTGAGATCATGAGCAACAAAGACGCCACGGGCCTAGTGGCTAAGTGGGCCATCGAGCTCCTTCCGTTGGATATCAAGTTTGAAGCTAAGAAAATCATCAAGTCAGAAGCCTTGGTAGATTTCCTAGCTAAATGGATTGAGCAAGAGCAGCCTGTCCTGAATGTTCCCGAACACTGGACGATGTTCTTCAACGGCTCCAAGATGTTGCACGGCTCCGGGGCCGGAGTGGTCTTGGTGTCTCCTAAGGGCGATTGACTCAGTTATGTGCTTTAGATTCACTTCAACTCCTCCAACAACGAAGCCGAGTACGAAACTCTCATGTATGGGCTACGAATGGAAAATTTTCTGGGAATTCGCCGACTGATGGTTTATGGCGACTCGGATCTAGTGGTGAACCAAGTCATGACTGAATGGGATATCCGCAGCCCTGCGATGACCGGCTATTGCAACGCCATCCGAAAACTGGAAAAACCCTTTGAAGGGTTGGAGCTCCATCATGTACCACGACTCAAAAACTAAGCAACTGACGACCTGGCCAAAATGGGCTCCACTCAGAAGGCAGTACCTAAGAATGTGTTCCTAGAACACTTGCAATCACCCACGATCAAGGAAGATCCTCTTGTGGAAGATTCCCAGCAACCAGTTGGACCTTCCAATCCAACTGAAGTAGACATTCCCACAGTAATTGATTTGGTCCAAGAGATACTAATCATCACTCCTGAGTGGACCGAGCCATAACGGGCATACTTGTTCCGGCAAGAGCTCCCAGAGGATGAAGATGAAGCCCGCCAGATCGTCTGTTGATCCAGGGCCTTCACCATCATGGGAGATCAACTATACAAGAAAAGTATGACTGGAGTCACTCAGTGATGCATATCCCCGGAGGAAGGGCAACAAATACTGTAAGAGATTCACTCGGGAACATGTGGGCATCATGCGTCCTCTCGGACCTTGGTCGCCAAAGCATTCAGAGTTGGATTCTATTGGCCCCCAGCTAATGAGGCCGCCCGAGACATAGTGGATCAATGTGTCGGGTGCCAGTTCTATGCGAACCGTCCACACAAGCCGGCTTTCACCCTGAAGACTATCCCCCTCACTTGGCCTTTCGCCGTCTGGGGACTCGACATAGTCGGCCCCCTCCGGACTGGGGCGAGTGGCATCACGCACATGTTGGTAGCAGTGGACCAGTTCACCAAGTGGATCGAGGCCAAACCCATAAAGAAGCTGGACTCAGCCACTGCGATTCAATTCATCAAGGAGATTATCTTCAGATTCGGAGTCCCACACAACATCATCAATGACAACGGGTCTAACTTCAAGTCAGACGAGTTTCGCGAGATCTGTTACGCCCCAGGTACTTGGGTCAACTATGCCTCTATGGCGCACCCGCAGTCAAATGCGCAAGCCGAGAGAGAAAACGGACTCATACACCAAGGATTGAAGCCTCGCCTCATGCGCGACCTAACTCATGCAGCAGGCGCTTGGGTGACCGAGTTACCATCTGTCCTCTGAGGATTGCGGACGACCCCAAATTGATCCACCAACCGCACCCATTCCTTATGGTATACAGGTTGGAGGCGGTCTTGTAGAGTGATCTGCTCCACAACTCTCCCTGAGTGGATCTTTACTCGGAAGCTGAAGCCAAGGAGGCAAGGCAAGATGGCCTAGACCTTTTGGAGGAGGAGCGAGAGCTAGCGCTTATAAGATCAACGTTGTACCAACAAGACTTGCATCGCTACCATGATAGACACATCAGAGGACGTGCCTTCTAGGAAGGAGACCCGGTCCTCCGAGTGGATCAACAGAAACCTCACAAGCTGGCACCCCCCGGGAGGGACCATTTGCCCTATCCAAGGTCTTACACAATGGAGCATACAGGTTGTACAACTTTACCAAAGGAATAGAAGAGCCCAGAGCTTGGCACGCAGATTTGCTCCGCAAGTTTTATACATAGAATAAAATTTCTTCCTTGTAATAGTTAGTCCGAACGAACTTAGATGAATAAAAGTCTCACTTTTTCCCATATATTATCTAGTTCGACCTACGGTCGCACTTCACTCAGGTGACTAATCGCATTCGGAAACGAACACACCTCCAGTGGGTGTAGAGGTGAGAAAGCTTAGTCGCGAACCAGTTTTTGCCTAAGTTAAAAAATAATCGAGTGAGGATCTGCTCCACTCTCAGGGGCTTAGATGCGAACCAGCTTTTGCCTAAGTTCAAAAATAATCTTAGTGGGATCTAATCCACACTCGGGGGCTTAGCTGCAAACCAGCTTTCGCCTAAGTTCAAAAATAATCCGAGTGGATCTGCTCCACACTCGGGGGCTTAGCTGCGAACCACCTTTCGCCTAAGTTTAATCTGAGGGTAATCTAGTTCACACTCAGGGGCTTAGCTGCGAACCAGCTTTCGCCTAAGTTCAAAAACAATCCGAGTGGGATCTAATCCACACTTGGGGGCTTAGCTGCGAACCAGCTTTCGCCTAAGTTCAAAATAATAATCTCAGTGGGATCTAATCCACACTCGGGGGCTTAGCTGCAAACCAGCTTCCACCTAAGTTAAAAAACAATCTGAGTGAGGATCCACTCCACACTCGAGGGCTTAGCTACGAACCAGCTTTCAACTAAGTTCTAAAATAGCTAAGTGGGATCTGCTCCACACTCGGGGGCTTGGATGCGAACCAGCTTTCGCCTAAAAGTCAAACAAAACACGAGAACCAAATAGAAGAGCAAAAGGTTTCAAACCAAAGATTCGATCTGTCCAATGTCTCCGAGATAAAACAGGCCCAAGGCTCGGCAAAGTATTTCATTACATCAACCACTCGGCATTCTGGGGCAAATTCAAGCAAATGTTTTAAGCCTCAGGAGGAGGGCTAGCTAGGTCGATGAAGGTCTCCAGGCCGATCCCGTCGGCGATGCGAGTGGCGGCTTCAGCGAAGGTCTCCATGAAATCCTCAAACTTAAGGTTATTCTTGTTCACCACTCTAAGGTTCTTCAGCTTCTCTTTGTCCCCATTCTTGCAATGAACGTGGTCGAGTGACAACGCCACATCAGCACCACTTCGGGCAGCGGAGTTCTTCCACGCCTTCACCCGAGCAGGAACTTTGTTCAGCCCCATCATGATCGACTCCAGGTCCTTCTGAGTCTCTTCACCCGGGTGCAACTCCTCATCAATCCGACCTGCTGCACCTCTTGTCTGAGTGATATAGCCCAATGCGTTCTCCAAACGGTCTTCCAACCGGAGGATAGCGAGGGTCGCCTTGTCGGTGACGAGTGACCTAGAAGGGTCCAGATCCCTCTCAAGCCTCTCCAGCTATAGTTCCTTGTTATAACAATGCTCTGCGTCAAGAAGAACAGTATATGAGAGGATGGTTGAGAAAAATTTGGCAATGTATGGATCTCACTCAGCTGAAGAAGAACTTACTAGCGAGCTTCTCACTGAATTCCTCACAGACCTCCTCAATGTATTTCTCCAGGGCATCCTTCTTGTCGGTCAGCTGCGTGACCTTCTCCTCTAGTTTGACCTTCTCCTGAGTGGACGCACTAATGGTAGCCTTGAGGTCCTTGATCTCCTCCTCCAACTTGCCGACTGAGCCAGCTTCTCGTCAGCAAGTTTGGTCTTGTCCTTGGCTTCCTTCTGGGCCAATGCGAGGTCCTTGTCTTTGTTCTCCAGATCCTGCTTCATGGTTTCTAAAGAAATAGAAGTCCTGAGCCTCATTACGAGTTGGGTATTCTCGCTACGAACATCTGTTGGAGCGAAATGACTCAAATCAAAAGGGAAACAGTATGTAGCTACCAGTCGGAGGAAATAACTTACCTCCCAGAGCCTTCTTCTCTTTCCTCTTTCTCCAGTTGGGCGCTCTTGAGCTTCTCGGCCTCTAGATCGAGTCGAAGAGATGCCGCCTCCTTCTCCATCATGGCATAGTGGGATCCCATCTCACAAGTCCTCTACAACATGCAACAAACAATCGGTCGAAAGACTCAAAAGATAAATCAAAGTAGTAATTCACAAACGTCCGGGAAAGCACCACTAGAAGGAATAAGTTAGACCAGTACCAGATCCTGAGGTACCCTCTGACTATCGAGTGGGTCGAGCTAGACCAATACCAGATCCTGAAGTATCCTCTAACTACAAAGTGGACTACACACTCGGTCATACCCCCAAGGAGGAACAAGCTTGACCAATACCAAATTCTCAAGTACATTCTGGTCAATGGGTCAGACAAGCACCCCTAGGAGGAACAAACTTGACCAGTACCAAATACTAAAGTACCCCTGACCTAACCTCACTCGGCTAGCCCCTGAGTCGGCAATGAAGAAGATAGAGGACAACAACACAAGGTGATCTGCTTCACTCAGCTGACTTCCAAGTCAGTAATGAAGAAAGCTCTACCTATTATCTTGGCAACACACGAGTGTCGCCGGGCATCCCGAACACCTAATGATAGTCCTGAAGACTACCACTGGTTGCCTGCAATCGACATCAATCTCTGGGACTACACCCAGTGAGTGCACTTAGTGTGCCCCCACTGGAAAGTGACTCCTTGATGGAGCTAAAAAAACTACGAACAGCCTCCGGACGAAACGACCAAAAGTTCTAAGACTACCGTCGACTGTTCCAGTCAACGGTAGCCTCGGGGACTACACCCAGTGGGTGCCTCAGCATGCCCCCACTGGATCATGTCTACTCGGCTACGCTTGGGCTAAATTCCAAGTGAACACAAAAGAAAACCACATGAAAAAGGTTCAAAGACTCCTACCGACTGACTACAGCCGACTGGAGCCTCGAGGACTACACCCAGTGGGTGCACCCAGCGTGCCCCCACTAGATCATGAACACCCAATCACTACTAGGGAAATGCCTAGCAGTAGCACTAGTTTTTGGGCTAGTAGTAGCATGGGGGACCGTGCTACTGCTACGATGCTACATCTAAAGGGAAGCAGTAGTGTTGGTTCACCCGTGCTACTACTATACCTACTTAGCAGTAGCGCTTTATTAAGACAACGCTACTGGTAGTTACTAGCAGCACTGCTCTACCGGTGCTACTATTATTATTATGCATTCTATTTCTTTTTTATTTTATGTCGTATTCATACACCATTATACAAGTTTTCATACAGTAGCAATTTAGAGATTGTTATTACATCATAATGAGTTATTATATCATTGGGTGAAAGAACCGTGGATTAGTTTCAAGTGGATGGATCCAATCATCATCATCATAATAATAATAATATCATTAACATCTTATCGTCATAATACATCATTGTCATATAACAACTCCTCATGATCATCATTTTCGTCCATGAGACATCATATAACAACTTGGTCACTAGTCATAATAACAACTCATCATCATCATCATCATCATAGTACTCATAACCACAAGTCCTCCTCGTCGTCATCATCAACTCTAACACATTGTAGCACATGATAACAACTTCTCATCATCATCATAGTCATAATCAACACTAACTAATTGTTCTTAATACCTAGGACCTACTCCTCTCTCCTAGGTAAAATACCATAAAATAGATAAACCGGTCCATCCCCATAATGGAGAATGGAGATACACCTATCTCCAACCCGTGGCTTGCGCACATTCATGTTGTCTCTAGTTAGTGTGTGTGCATCAATCACTTTGCTCCATTCTTTGATATTGAACCTTCCATCGTTTGAAGAAATCGAGTATGCAGTGTGGTAAGCCTTTGAAGGAGTTGGTCGTAAGCATATGCATATCACCTTCGATAAACAGCATGTAAATCACAACCTCCTTCAGGAGCCTATGTTGAAAAACATAATAGTAACATATATAGTTAGCAATGTGGTTTACTTAAGAAGAATATATGTAATGAAGTTACCATCATTAACAAAATCTTACCAAGTTTTTGGCAATGAAGTTACCATCATGCAATTTATGGACTAGTGGCATATATCCAATAAAATTTGGAGGATATGGTGATTGGTTTTAAAGGCCTCAACATCATCTATGAATGAGACAAGATAACCTTTCTCCTCACAATTAAGCTCAGAGTCATAGCTGTAGTATGTCCTATCTACAGCCTTTTGAGTATATTTTGAAGATAAAAAATAAGCTGACAATTATAAATAAATAAGTTTAGTACCGATGAACACCAAATATTTGTAAATTCACAATATAAATTACTTAACTTAACAAATTAGTTTGACAAACTCACCTTTAGGCAAAACTGGAGGCATATCCATATCCACCCAGATGTTGATATTATCATTGTCATCATCATCTTCTTCGGGACGAATATCAAATGTTATTTGCATACCCTCGTCAAGTCCATATGCCTTGTAGAGAGCGTCCCAATTAGAGCAACCGAAATGGGAGTGATTGAACGCATTGTATAGCTTAACCCGAAACGCATAACCATGTTAGTTCTTAAGTGAGCCCTCCTCTTCTCCTTATTCTCAAAGTCTTTGAAACCGAGCATCTCCAATACATATGGTCTTGCATGGCACTGAATGTACTAATAGAATTGAAAAATTTTTCAAGAAATTACATGTTGAAGAAAAGAAGAACAAGTGATGATATTAATTACATGAAATGCTTGTCATTGCGTACTGTACAAAAATCAAAGGTCTCGTCCAGCTTCATGGAGCGAGGCGGACGCGCCATTAATATGGAGGAGTGGGAGCGAGGTGGGAGGCGGTAAAAGGGCTGGCTCGCCTCCCAGTGAGCCTACGCGGCGGACTGCTTGCACGCCTACCGTCATTTCACACAGCTACTAGCACGCCCCATACGGTGAGTGCATAGCGAACATGCACATGAATTAGATAGTGCTAGTGATTTTAGTTGCAAAAATTAGATAGTGCTAGTGATTTTTAGCTGCATATTTTGACAAATCGCAGTGTCTCTTGGCTTAGCGCCGAAGTCTGGCTTTAATTTGCATACCATATTCAATCTGAACAGTTTGCATTGAAGAGATGCACAAATCCTGCGTTGAACATCTCGCACGCTTCCCGGTGAACCTCTCGGCGAGCGTGCGCACCAGACTGCGCTCGCACGCCTCTTGTTCAGTTAAGCAGCTGTCCTCACGGCACCTCCTATGACCATTAAAACGAAGATACGTGGCGTCACATAAATGGTTAACAGAATGCACACAATTTGAATTATATAAACTTTCAGATATTAAAGTGGCAGCTATTTTTTAAAATGCCTTTGTTGGCTATTATTCGAGTGCGCCTTCTCTCAAAATGGACACGAAAAATACCACAGCATGTCAGGTACCATTCATGATACCATGCCAAGTTTCATGAACTTTAGACGAGTTTTGGATTTACTAGAATTTAAAAACAAGGTATATCTCAACGTTTTGCCGGCAATCAACGGTGCCCTGGTGTTTGAAATTCATTCCCATTTCTTGCATGGGACCTAAGCATGCACCCAAGGACACATATTTGATTTTCCAACCAATTTATATGCACTGGAGCATGTGCATGTAGTTCAAATTTGAATTATGCACATAAAATGCCTAGAAAACCCAGCTAATGTATAAAAATGTCCAAACGAACCCCCCAAAAATCCAAAATTTAACACAACACTCCTATTGTTCTATATTGACACTAGAATTTTTTTGAAAACAATAAGAGGCAGCGGATATCATTTCATCCCCAAAGGTGGGTCGTTTCCTACCGAAACCATCAGGCTTGTTGTGAGAAGCTCTGGTTTGTGAGAAACTTATACCCAAACCAGCCCCAAATGGGACAAAAAATTTACCATGACATGTTGATGCCGCTCCATGATAGCATACCAAGTTTTATGAATTTCATACGAGTTTTGGAATTACTAGAATTCAAAAACCAGGCATCTCAATGTTCACGGCCGAGTGATGGTGGCAGTATGTTTGACATTCATTCCCATTTCTTGCATGGGACCTAAGCATGCAACCAAGGACACATATTTGAATTTTCAACCAATTATATGCATTAGAGCATGTGCATGTAGTTCAAATTTGAATTATGCACATAAATGCATTGAAAACTTAATTAATGCATAAAAATGTTCAAACGAACCCCAAAAATCCCAAAAATTGACACAACACTTCTGTTGTTCTATGTTGACACAAGAAATTTTTTGAAAGCAATAAGAGGCAATGGATATCGCTTCGTCCCCAAAGCTGGGACGTTCCCTAATAGCAGTAGCGTTGGTGGATGACCAGCACTACTACTATGGATAGCCCGGCTGGTCGCGTTGGGACCACTTAGCAGTAGCGCTGCCTTGCAGCCCGGTGCTACCTTTTGACCTGTAGCACCAGTTGCTGACGCGCGCTACTACTACTTAGCAGTAGTGCGGTAAATAAACCGGCGCTACTGCTAATATTCTATCTATAAGCATTCTCCTATTAGTGAGTGGGTGCGCCCTGCGCAAACCCCCTGACAGGAATTCTACCAAGAGAAAAAAAATCGACTCAGAGTTATACTCGCAATGGTACTTACTCGAGAATTGGTCCACAGCGCTGCGCTAGCGTCGTAAGCCTCCTTCAGCCGGTCACACATCAGCCCCACTTGGATCAGAGCCTCCTTGCTCACCCCCACCCGATCCTCAGGGACGTGGTACAGGGGGAAGGAAGTAGCTGGAGCCGACGGAGTTGGCCTTGGGGCTAGAATCACCACCGTTCCACTCAGAGGGGCTTGGGTGGACCCTCCATGTGGCACCACCACTGACGAATAGGCCAAACCACCCTGAGCCAGAGGACTCGGCCTCGCGGTCTTGGCGGCGACCTTCGCTAGAGAAACACGGGTCATCTGGCGAGGAGAGGCGTCTGGCATTGGCATGTCAGCACTCGGTACTCCCTCCCTGATGGCATCCGGATTCAGCGGGTCGGCCCTCACTTCGTCGTCTAGCTGGATAATCTCAAGTGGAGCTGCATAAACCAAGGAAATCATCATATTCCAGTCAGAGAAGGCATAACCATATGAGTCAATCAATACAACATATATACCTTTGGAGGTGGCGGCCTCCGTCGCGTCAGCGTCACTCGGGCCTGGCTTGCGGACATGCGGGTCAGCTGAAGTTGTCAAGGTGTTGTTACTGCAAGGACCAAACATCACTCCGTCAGCAACCGAATCAATTCAAGAACGAACAAGGAGTTGGAGTGGGCGAAAAGGGGATCTGAGGGCTGGACCGTTCCCCTCGAACCTTTTATACCTCCAGACAAAATCCTCATCCAAATCTCCCACCATGAATCCCCGGTTCGGTGGCCCATGCGGCATGGCTTAGCACAGGAAATGCGCAACACATGGGGGGATCATGCGCACTAATCGAGGAGCCATGCCCCTCCCCCACTTTCCCACTAACGCACGACGTTACTGCTTCAGCACGCGGACACGCGAATTCAAATCCCGAGTTTTTTGGGACAAATCAATCCGATTGATTACTAGCGATTCCTTTCCTAAAGGATGCACGTCGGTCCGACTGACCACCTTTCATGGGGACCCGTGCACTCGGCCACGTTAAACACCCGACTGAAGTCTTCCTCAGGATCATTATATGTCGAGCTTGACGCCCCTTTGTGGGTTCACTTGGCCCTCTTCGTAGGCTCCAAGGCGCATGACTCGTAAACCTGGACCCATAGAAGGCTTGCGCTGGCGTTCCCCTGGGATAAGGAGTGGCATCTCTCCGGAGAGGCAGACCATACTCCGGCGTCGCCACTCGAGTTGTAATGGCATGCCCTCACTCGAGCCCCTAATCTATCTCCTCCAAGAGACAAAATGAATGCCACCGGGTTTTTCTCGATGATCATCAACACCCGGTCATCTGGGTAAACCTAAAGTCCAGAATCCATTGTGTTTTCGTCTAAGGAACAACAAATCACGATTCGGAAACATATTTCGAGTGCCCCTGTAGCACTCGGACTCAATCGAAAGGTCGGTTTGTTTGTCTTACAAAATCCCAACCGATTCGGGGGCTAATGATGTGGTCACCTATTACAGGTAGGGTCAAGGACCCATCATTTGGGACCTACATAGGGCCCATCACCATCATAGGTAGGTCTCTGGACCGTGTCGACATTCGGATGCATACATCAGGAGGTTCACTCGGACGGTTCTGCGGCATTCGGACGATCACGCATCACTCGGCGGAAGGACCACCACTAGGATGCAGAGGACAAGAGGACGTCGTGGGAGCTGCAACAGTCGAGGAATCCCAAGTCATCCACTAAATAGAGTTATAGCTAGCATTACCTGTAACTGCTATAGTAGAGGCTCATTACACTAGTAACTGTCTCATTCAATGACATTAATTGCCTTGGCGGCGTGGGAGACATGGGGCTGCAGCGCACTCTATATAAGTCGCACCCCTCGCCATAGCCAGGCAGGTTCAATCTCTGTAACTATGCCCATCAAATCAAAGCAAGCCTCGGGGCACGAGACGTAGGGCTTTTACCTCCATCGAGTGAGGGGCCTGAACTTGTTAAACACCGAGTGTTACACCTGCACCATAGCTAGTCTCTGCCCCTTATTCGTACCCCTAGTACTCATTGTCAGGATCGTAACCCCAACATATGGTGCCCTACGTGTCGCACAAACGTGAGGGATCCCCGCTTTAGGGTGTTGCAATGCGTTAATGATTCGCTTATGGTGAGTGGCGTGAGTGACAAAATACACAGACCCGAGTAAGTGGGTTGTTACGTATGGGAGTAAAGAGGACTTGATACTTAATGCTATGGTTGGGTTTTACTTTAATGATCTTTAGTACTTGTGAATGCTTGCTAGAGATCCAATCGTAAGTGCATATGATCCAAGTAGAGAAAGTATGTTAGCTCATGCCTCTCCCTCATATAAAATTGCAATATTGATAACCGGTCTAGTTATCGATCACCTAGGGACAAATGACTTTCCTGTGTGACAAAAGCTATCTACTTTTATTACCTTGCAATTTATTCTTAGTTTTATTCTCGCAATGTACTTCTAGTTTTATTCTTGTTCTAGGTAAAGCAAACGGTAAAGTGTGCATAGAGTTTTTATCGGTGGTCGATAGAACTTGAGGGAATATTTGTTCTACCTTTAGCTCCTCATTGGGTTCGACACTCTTATTTATTGAAAAACACTACAAAGAATCCCCTAAACTTGTGGGTTATCAGTGAGGGAGATAAGGAGATATGCCAGACCCAAGGGGATCGAAGGCAGCCGCTAGGGATTTTTGTTCCCCTCGATCAGATCTGCACTTTTGCACTTCAACCCTTCTACTTCTCTTCCTACTTGACAAGTTGATCCCTCCATTCTTTCTTTCTTGCCCTTGTCTTGTTTTCTTCGGCCTCTTAGTTAGACTCTTGAGGTTTATAGTGCCATGTCGCACTTTTCTAAAAAATAAACAAGTGACGAGTAAATGATCTTTTTATATGATTTCATCCAAATACGCAATAATTCATAGCTAGAACTGATGGTCAGATCATAAAAAATGGTATATTTGTGTGACAAATTATGAATATGAAATGTGTGTATCATTTAACCATACAATACAAAAAGGGTTAGTAACAAAGTGGTAGATGAATTATCCAGGAAATTTTCTTCGTGTCTCAAGACATTCTTGCTTGGGCCCAAGAGATTGCAGAAAGGTATACCCAAGATAAATTTTCCAGACCACTAGTGTAGAAGTTAATAGCACAAACACGAGAAAGGGCACTGCCTATACTTTTTTTGCCGGCATCATTAGATAAAAAGGAACCATAGCAGTGGACAACAACACTAAGATGAGAAATAAACTACTTGCAACATTACATTCTTCTCTCATTGGAGGTCACTCTGGCATGAGAGCCACTTATATGTGGGTCAAGCATATGGTTTTTTGGCCAAGTCTTAAGCATGACACTGAACAATTGGTTGCTCATTGCCACACTTGACAGATATCTAAGCATGAGAACTGCCCAAGACCAAGTCTACTAGACCCTCTGTCCATCCCTGATATGGCATGGACACACATATATGCATATCATTGAGGAATTACCCAATTCACAAGAAAAGGCAGTTGTACTAGTAATGGTAGACAAGTTCACCGTAATTTAGTTTCCACTGTATAAAGTTTAAAGAGAACGTTGCTACACATGTTCATGCATTTTAATGTGTTTCGCTCCGAAACCACAATGGGATGGTGCATGCATCCGCCTGCTTCGAGGTACTTCCTCCATCCAGGTTTATTAGGATCCTTGTATTTTGGGTCCAACTTTGATAAAAAGAAAAACCTAAAGTATATGATACAAAAAGTACAACCCGTCTAACTTAATGTAAGCCATTTTTGGAGTTCAAAATTAAAATGTAAAATCATCTTACATTAAGTTATAGAGGGGGTATATTGTTAGAATTATATTTGAAAGAGGCTTTCCACGGTATGATTTTTGTGACATATGGTTTACAATTAGCTAGTTATTCTCATAGTCAAACATTGAAATAAAAGGGTGTCTAATAATCCGACACGAAGGGAGTACCTGCACACTGGAAAAATGCTCTACTTGGTTAAACGGCAAACCAGGTGCATGTTTTCATGATATAGAAATATGTTCTTGCGAATGATTTTGATTTTAGATTTTTTTTCAAAATATTTATTTCATAACAAATTCGGAAAATATATGACATAATTCATAAATTTCACTTCTATTACCCTGTCAGTCATGTCTGGAACGAAGGGGACTCTTTGTTCTTGCATAAGCAAAGAGGACCTCTTCATCCAGCGCGAGGCCGAAGAGGCTCTCTGTAGGACCTTGAAGTATGTCTAGAGGGGGGTGATTAGACTACTTGACCAATTAAAAACTTAACCTTTTCCTAATTTTAGAGTTTGGCAGATTTTAGCTATCTTAGGACAAGTCAAGCAATCATCACGCGGTTCAAGCAAGCATGCAAAGAGTATATAGGCAGTGGAAATTAAAGCATGCAACTTGCAAGAAAGTAAAGGGAAGGGTTTTGGAGGATTCAAACGCAATTGGAGACACGGATGTTTTTGGCGTGGTTCCGATAGGTGGTGCTATCGTACATCCACGTTGATGGAGACTTCAACCCACAAAGGGTAACGGTTGCGCGAGTCCACGAAGGGCTCCACCCAAGAAGGGTCTACGAAGAAGCAACCTTGTCTATCCCACCATGCCATCGCCCACGAAGGACTTGCCTCACTAGCGGTAGATCTTCACGAAGTAGGCGATCTCCTTGCCCTTACAAACTCCTTGGTTCAACTCCACAATCTTTGTCGGAGGCTCCCAAGTGACACCTAGCCAATCTAGGAGACACCACTCTCCAAGAAGTAACAAATGGTGCGTTGATGATGAACTCCTTGCTCTTGTGTTTCAAATGATAGTCTCCCCAACACTCAACTCTCTCTCACAGGATTTGGATCTGGTGGAAAGAAGATTTGAATGGAAAGCAACTTGGGGAAGGCTAGAGATCAAGATTCATATGGTAGGAATGGAATATATTGGCCTCAACACATGAGTAGGTGGTTCTCTCTCAGAAATGGTAAGTTGGAAGTGTAGGTTTAGTCTGATGTCTCTCTCCACGAATGAAGAGGAGGTGGAGGGGTATATATAGCCTCCACATAAAATCTAACCGTTACACATAATTTACCAAACTCGGTGGGACCGATTCAACAGACTCAGTCGGACCGATTTAGTAAACCTAGTGACCGTTAATGATTTTTGGTGGGACTGACATGCAATTCGGTGAGACCAATTCGGTTAGGGTTAGGGCATAACGTAATCTCGGTAAGACCGATTACACAAACTCGGTGAGACCGATTTTGGTAATAAGATTTCCAGAGAGTTGGTCGGGTAAACTCGGTGGGACCGATTTGCTCTTTCCGGTGAGACCGAAATGTTACAAAAGGGAAACAGAGAGTTTACATTGCAATCTCGGTGGGACCGATCGCTCACTTCGGTTTGACCGAAACATTACGAAGGGAAACAGAGAGATTACAATCCCATCTCGGTGAGACCGAGATCCCTATCGGTAGAACCGATTTGCCTAGGGTTTGTGGTAG
The DNA here is from genome assembly GCF_002162155.2 of Triticum dicoccoides. NCBI lineage: Eukaryota > Viridiplantae > Streptophyta > Magnoliopsida > Poales > Poaceae > Triticum > Triticum dicoccoides. The sequence goes on from NC_041383.1 coordinate 413,089,089, forward strand.
TGGCTATGACATTTGAACTCGGTGGCGCCGGATAGGAAGAATCGTTGTGACCGATTTTGGCTTTAGGTTTAGGTCATTTGTGGATGTGAGAAAGTAGCTGAGGGTTTTGGAGCATATCACTAAGCACATGTAGCAAGAGGCTCATTAAGCAACACCTCATCCCTCCTTGATAGTATTGGCTTTTCCTATAGACTCAATGTGATCTTGGATCACTAAAATATAAAATGAAGAGTCTTGAGCTAATGAGCTTGAGCCAATCCTTTGTCCTTAGTATTTTGAGGGATCCACTTTCATCATCCATGCCATGCCATTCATTGAGCTTTCCTGAAATAATAGTCTTGGAATAGCATTAGCTCAATGAGCTATATGTTGTTATGATTTACCAAAACCACCTAGGGATAGTTGCACTTTCAATCTCCCCCTTTTTGGTAATTGATGACAACATATAGATCAAAGCTTCGACAAATGATAATAAGATTGAAAAACATCGTCGCTTTGAGAAGTATGTGATAAGCAAGAGCTCCCCCTAAATTTGTGCATAGTTTAATTTGCTTTGGACTGCAAATGCACAAGGGATTAGGCTCATGGGTTACTCTTCCATGTCACATACATCTTGGTGGAGCGCTCAAAATGATAAAGATTGAATACATGCACTCATCACCAAGCAAAGTGAATGATCACATAGAATAGATAGGATAATATCATCAAACATGCATAAGTGTAGATTATGATCAAACACATGATCATCAATGTATCACAAGAGTAGCATAGTATCTCAAGCAATCAAAAGCAAACAAGTTTAAAAAACACCAAATCAAGAGAGAATAAAAGCAACACTCTCTCTCTCGAAGCCTATGATCTATACATTTTTCTCCCTCTTTGGCAACAAGTTACCAAAAAGTTCATAGAAAATGCATAATGCTAGATCGACTCTCAGGCTTGATCTTCAGTTGGTGGTGTCCAGATAACTCCAAGGATGAAGGCTTCAGTTGATGTAGAGGGGGTTGGAGGAGTTGGTGCTGGAGCTGGTTGCACTGGAGCTGTAGGGGCTGTGGCTGGTGCAGATGATGTTGCTCTAGTGTCTGTCACTGGCACTGCAGCTGACCTCTGAGCTCTAGGCACTCTGGCAAATACATTAGTGGTAGTCTTGCCCTTCCTCTCCTGCATGTCATCATGCAGCTGCTCCACAAATGACTGAATCTCAGTTACCTTGACATCAAGATCATAGAATTTTTGTTCCATGATTCTCTCCAAGCTTTCCTGATTCTGAGTTAAGGTGGCCACCCCTTTCTCAATCCTCAGTGTTGATGCTATCAAGTAACCAAGCTGCTCCTTCTTGTTCTTCAAGAAATATTCAGATGCCTCCTCTTGAGTTGGCATCTTGGCAGCTTTCTCCTTCCTTGCCTTCTCCTTCTTCTCTTGAGCTTGAACTGATGATGGTTCATCTTTATTCATGACAACCTCATTATCCTCAAAGTCTAGATAGAGAGGAAAATGTTCCCTATCCAATAGATATTTGCCTGTGCCCATCTTTGAGTTAATCAACTCCTGAATCTGAGGGGCATATCCACAACTCCTCTTATGATCTGCTGCAGTCCTCTTAATAGTTTCTACTCTAAGGCTCATGACCTTGAATTTCTGAGGCACATCAAACAAATGCAACATGTTGATTGCATGCCCTCTGATCATGTTGTGGTCACCTGACTTAGGCAATAGAGTGTGCCTTAGGATCCAGTTGATTGTAGGCAGCCCTGACATAAGAAAGTGGACTGATCCAAAAGAGAAAGTCTCTAGGGCTTTGTCTGGGATCTCCTTGTACAGATGTACCATGGTATTATGTCCCATTTTCTTCTTGGCATATACATCCAGATCATCATCATTTTCCTTTGGGGCATTTATCAGTTTTGCCCACTCCTCAAAAGTTGACTGGTACCTTGCACCTTCAGACATCCAAACTATCCTTCCATCTGGATAGAAGTGTGCTGTGGAGTAGAATTGCATAATGAGTTCATCATTCCAGTTTGTGAGCTTCTGCCCAACAAAATCTGCAACTCCACAAGCAACAAAAATGTCTTGAACTCCTGGATAGTGTTCTTCATTCTCCTTCATGTAGGTCCAGTCGACCCACCTCATATCACACACAATGGGCTTTTTGTCCAACAGGATTGTCTCATAGAAGTCCTGCTATTCCTTTGTATGGAACATGTAATCAACAGCAGTTCTTCTTCTTGTGGCATATGGATCTGCCATCCTCCATAGCCTCAACCCTGAATCTTTTCTGATGTTCATGTCCTCAGCTACAGGATGGGCATCATTATGGTCTGGTATATTTGGCTTGAGCTTCCTCAGAACTTGTCCTTCTTCATCTTCCTCCTCAGCAACCTCAGGCACTGGGGCCTTGTTCTCCTCAGGAGCTGGAATACTCCTGGTATTCCTCTTTGGTGCAGACCTTGCCTTGGGGGCAGCTTTGGGTGCTTCCTTGGGCTTAGATGTTGCAGCCCCTGATCTAATAGCATCTCCCATAAGCTTTGGTGCCTTTGGTGCTAGTGCAGCAAGCTCTTCTTCTTCCATCATGGAAGGTTGCCCAACTACTCTGGCCATGGTATTCTTGACCCTTTCCTTCCTTTTCTTTCCTTCGGCAGCTGGCTCTTCAGGAATCTTAGGCAGTTGAGTGGATGCTCTGGCTTTGGACATTGGTTGTCTCCCTGTAGGCCTTTTGATCTTCATGCCTGTCTTTACTGCAGTTGAACTAAGCACCTTCTTGTGTACTACCTTCTTGGAAGTAGCTTCATCCTCTTCAGCTCTATAATCCTCATCTTCAGAGTCTGAAGTTCTCTTATTCCTTTGCTTGGTAGCAGCCTTAGGCAGGTTGCTAGGAGTGCTCCTGTTGCCTTCATCTGAAGTGCTAGAGGTACTAGTGCCCTCACTCATCTGCATCTGCCCTTCTGACCCGTTTTGACTGTCACTCTGGTCTGACATGCTGCAAACACTGACTGCTGACCCTGTGAAGAGTTATAGATGAGATGGAGTGGATGAGCATCACAAAATGCAGAGATTTTTGCAAAAGAATGATTCAAAAATTCAGTTTTAGCCACAGAAAGCATTTCGGATCAACCAATATTCAAACTCGGTGATACCGAAGCAATTTTGGAACCTAAACTGATGAACTCGGTTGGACCGAGTCACAGTTCAGTGGCACCGAGTCTGCTAGGGTTTCACAAAGTCCTAAAATTGGTCGCACCGATTAGCAATTCTTGGTCAGACCGAGAGTTACTAGTGCAATGGCATAAGCCAAATCGGTGGGACCGAGTTTTTCAACTCGGTGGGTCCGAGATGGTTTCAGCGGAAACCTAACCCTAAATTTTCAAATCTCATCTAATCTACGGATTGCATTGACTGGATCGGAGTGTTTCAATCATGGCAAGAATCAATAAGAACACAATGTGCTAGGAATCGGACGAGGATAGCACAGTGATCGAGTCCATACCCTAGCTTAGCGATGAACTCGCTATGGCGGCAACGGCGGGGTTGAATTCCGTTGACGGCGGCGGAGACCAGCGACAGGAGGCGGCTGGCAACGAGGAGACGATCCAGAGACCTTGGAGGCAGAGCGAGCTATTGCGCGGGCGAAGGGGTTCGGAGAAATTTCCAAATTTTGCCCGTGACTATATATAGCCCGACCCTGTTGGTGTGACCAAGTGGAACAACTCGGTGGCACCGAGATGCATAACTGTGTTCAGTTACAGCAACTCGGTGTGACCGAAAAGTTCAAATCGGTTGCATCGAGATTAAAAACCTAGATCGACTTAGTGATCTCGGTTGGACCGAAATGAAGGAATCGGTCAGACCGAGAATCACAAAGAAGTTTTGGAAGTTTAAGTCTATGACGAATCGGGGACTCCGAGTGCTCCTCACACAGAGTGGTTCGAATCTGACTTGATCAAATTTTGTGATGTAGCATGAATAGAGTTTGAGACAAGAAAAGCATAGATATCTAGAGAAAGTTCTTAGGCATTCTTGTCCATCCACTTGGCCAAAAGAAGGAAGAACCAAATAATCAAAACAACAAGTGGATATCCTTGAATGAGTAAAATATGCACCAACATGCTCACACAATAAGATGGCAAATGAAATATGTGACAAAGCATGCACAATCAATTCTAGAATCTATCAAACAATTTGCGATGACTAGGTCATCTATATATGAGTATATTGACTTAGGAGTCAAATGATAAACATTTGATCATAGGTCATACTCATCGTTTAAGCCCAAGTGGGGTTACAACTTTTACATAATGCATTGATGTGTTCACACCATTAGAGTTGCTTTGACTCAACTCTTAGAGTTAAGCTCCCCCTAGATGTGAGATCCCCTTTTAGAGGGATGAACTAACCTTGGGTTTTGTCGATGATGACTTCATGTAGGTGTTGAAGATGTGGATGCTCAATGTTGATGTAGATCATTTGGAGAAATCCATTGGAGTGAGTTGCACTTTCAACATACCTACATGGGTTAGTCCCACAAGGAACAAACAAGAATATCCATAGACATAGAGTGATGCACACACAAGATGATGTCCATGAAAACATTAGGTTACCTTGTTCCTTGACTTACCAACATGAGGGTTTGTGACTCCTTGAACTAGTGCAAGATGTGGAGGTTGATTGCACTTGTCCTTGCCATAATAATATGAGTGAAGGATGTTGGCGGAGTCACCCTCAAAAACTCTCTAGTTCTTCTTCTTCGGGATCCACATCATCTTGATGGGAATCCTTGGAGTCGTAGTTGTACTTGATGAAGTAGAACTTGACGTAGTCTTGGGAATCCACTTGACCGAGGCCCTGGGTGCTTCTTCAAATGCATCAATCTCTTCTTGAAGCTTGTCCTTGCCTTTATGGTCTTGTGGTGGAAGATCATCTTGAGCTTGTGTTCCCTTGAAGGAAGTAGGATCATACTTCTCTTGTTGAGGAACAAACTTCGTCTTGGGGTATTGATCTTCTTCCCACTCAACTCCATTGGCATTGAACTTTCATTCAAAACCAACACCTTGATTCTTCCGGTGTCTTCCTTGCTTGCGTACAATTTCCTCAAATTGCTTACTCCCGGCAAGGCTCTTGTAAACACCTTTCTCTATAATTCCCTTCAATAAGCTATTTTCTTGCTCAAGTGTAACTTGGCTAAGAGAATCATTAGTGGAATCAAGAGAACTAATAGAAGCAACAATATTGGATTTAGCATTGTTATTGTTACTACTAGAGGAAGTATCTTTCTTGTACTTGTTACTAGACTTGACTTGAGGCATGTAAGTAGATAGGAGTAAACGCTTGGCAATGTAAGAAGAACTTTTCTTACGAAGATCATCATTGATTGCTTTTAAGTACTCATGCTCTTGCTCAAGATTGAGCTTTTCAAAGCGTAACTTCTCATGAGCCCTTAAAAGTTCTCGATGATTTTCGAAGATAGTTTCATGAGCTAACTTAAGCGTGTTTAGTTCTTTAGTTAGAAGCTCAATCTTCTTCTTATCATTGTCATTCGTTTTATCTTGATTAGCATGATTAATTGACGTTTCATCATAGTATTCATCACTAGAGTTGTCAACAAGTAAATCATCATCCACAAGTAAGTCATCTTCATCACTATTGAAATCAACATACTCAGGATGTGTTACCTTTGGACCTTTGGCCATGAAGCATCTTCCAATTCCTTCATTTTGTGAATCAAATATGTCGTAGGAGTTGGTTGACACAAGTGTTAGACCGGCAACACCTTCATCTTGAGTATGTTCGGAGTCGGAGTGATAACTTCTCTCGGAGTGTTTGTCGGAGTCGGAGCCGGAAACCCATTCACCAACATGAGCTTGATGTCTTCGTTTTGTGTAGCTCCTTGGTGACTTTTCCTTCCTTTCCAAATCTTTGCTTCTCTGTGAGGGTCTTCGTTCATAACGATCATCTCTACTCCTCCTCTCTCTTGGTGGTGATTCTTCTCTTCTACTTCTTCTTTTGGAGAATCTTCTCTTCTTTTGTAGGGTGCCGTACACTCATTCGAATAGTGTCCAGGCCTCCCACAATTGTAGCAATTGCGCTCTCGACTGGAAGATCTTTTGTCATGGTAAGACCTTGACTTGGAGCTTCTTTCTTTGCTTCTACTCTTGTAGAATTTGTTGAAGTTCTTCACCATTAAGCTCAATTCTTCATTGAAGGTTTGTTTCTCACTTGATGATGTGGGGGCTTCACTTGAGGCTTTGTAAGCACCACTTGACTTGTTGTGAAGTTCCTCCTTATCCTTGAGTGACATCTCATGAGCAACAATCCTTCCAATGACTTCTGTTGGCTTGAGATCTTTCTAGTTTGGCATCATTTGGATCAATGTGCACACGGTATCATACTTTCCATCCAATGCTCTTAGGATCTTCTTGATGATGAATCTATCAGTCATCTCTTCACTCCCTAAGCCGGCAATCTCATTTGTAATAAGAGCAAGCCTAGAGTACATTTCAGCGACACCTTCACCATCCTTCATTTTGAACTTGTCAAGCTGACTTTGGAGCACATCCAACTTGGATTCCTTGACGGATTCAGTACCTTCGTGCATATCAATCAAAGTGTCCCAAATTTCCTTTGCATTCTCAAGACGGCTGATTTTGTTGAATTCTTCGGGGCACAAACCATTGAAGATGATATCACAAGCTTGAGCGTTGTATTGCAGCATCTTCAATTCTTCCGCATTAGCTTCATGGTTCGGCTCTCAACCATCAAAGAATTCACCTTGCAAGCCAATACAAATAATAGCCCAAACGGCGGGGTTATGTCCGAGAATATGCATTTTCATCTTATGCTTCCAACTAGCAAAATTAGTACCATCAAAGTAAGGACCTCTACGGTGATAATTTCCCTGCTAGACGCCATACTCTCCTAGGTTGTGAAACAAAGGTTATGACCACCAAAAGCTATGGAAATCAAAGAAAATGGAGACCAAGGCTCTGATACCACTTGTAGGACCTTGAAGTATGTCTAGAGGGGGGGTGATTAGACTACTTGACCAATTAAAAACTTAACATTTTCCCAATTTTAGAGTTTGGCAGATTTTAGCTATCTTAGACAAGTCAAGCAATCATCACGCAGTTCAAGCAAGCATGCAAATAGTATATAGGCAGCGGGAATTAAAGCATGCAACTTGCAAGAAAGTAAAGGGAAGGGTTTTGGAGGATTCAAACGCAATTGGAGACACGGATGTTTTTGGCGTGGTTCTGATAGGTGGTGCTATCGTACATCCACGTTGATGGAGACTTCAACCCACGAAGGGTAACGGTTGCGCGAGTCCACGGAGGGCTCCACCCAAGAAGGGTCCACGAAGAAGCAACCTTGTCTATCCCACCATGCCGTCGCCCACGAAGGACTTGCCTCACTAGCGGTAGATCTTCACGAAGTAAGCGAACTCCTTGCCCTTACAAACTCCTTGGTTCAACTCCACAATCTTTGTCGGAGGCTCCCAAGTGACACCTAGCCAATCTAGGAGACACCACTCTCCAAGAAGTAACAAATGGTGCGTTGATGATGAACTCCTTGCTCTTGTGCTTCAAATGATAGTCTCCCCAACACTCAACTCTCTCTCACAGGATTTGGATCTGGTGGAAAGAAGATTTGAGTGGAAAGCAACTTGGGAAAGGCTAGAGATCAAGATTCATATGGTAGGAATATCTTGGCCTCAACACATGAGTAGGTGGTTCTCTCTCAGAAATGGTAAGTTGGAAGTGTAGGTTTAGTATGATGGCTCTCTCCACGAATGAAGAGGAGGTGGAGGGGTATATATAGCCTCCACACAAAATCTAACCGTTACACATAATTTACCAAACTCGGTGGGACCGATTCAACAGACTCGGTCGGACCGATTTAGTAAACCTAGTGACCGTTAGTGATTTTCGGTGGGACTGACATGCAACTCGGTGAGACCTATTCGGTTAGGGTTAGGGCATAACGTAATCTCGGTAAGACCGATTACACAAACTCGGTGAGACCGATTTTGGTAATAAGCTTTCCAGAGAGTTGGTCAGGTAAACTCGGTGGGACCGATTTGCTCTTTTTGGTGAGACCGAAATGTTACAAAAGGGAAACAAAGAGTTTACATTGCAATCTCGGTGGGACCGATCGCTCACTTCGGTCTGACCGAAACGTTACAAAGGGAAGCAGAGAGATTACAATCCCATCTCGATGAGACCGAGATCCCTATCGGTAGAACCGATTTGCCTAGGGTTTGTGGCAGCGGCTATGACATTTGAACTCGGTGGCGCCGGATAGGAAGAATCGATGTGACCGATTTTGGCTTTAGGTTTAGGTCATTTGTGGATGTGAGAAAGTAGCTGAGGGTTTTGGAGCATATCACTAAGCACATGTAGCAAGAGGCTCATTAAGCAACACCTCATCCCTCCTTGATAGTATTGGCTTTTCCTATAGACTCAATGTGATCTTGGATCACTAAAATATAAAATGAAGAGTCTTGAGCTAATGAGCTTGAGCCAATCCTTTGTCCTTAGTATTTTGAGGGATCCACTTTCATCATCCATGCCATGCCATTCATTGAGCTTTCCTGAAATAATAGTCTTGGAATAGCATTAGCTCATGAGCTATATGTTGTTATGAATTACCAAAACCACCTAGGGATAGTTGCACTTTCACTCTCTTCATCCAGTGTGATTTTACGATCGCTTTTCGGTCGCCTATGGGCCATAGACCAGTCGGTATGGGCTGAAGAGATGTCTTCGGTCGGGAGTGGGAGATGATCTTCGGCTGCATGAAGTCCGAACAGGCAGTTTTTGTCCACCACTCGAATGAAGAGTTCTGGATAAGGGAGTGAGGATCGTATTCTTCCTCCAGACCTGCTCAATCCTCATTCTCTTTCTTTCCTTTGCAAATTTCACTGGATCCACCTCCATTTTGTGCCCTCGACACTACCACTGACCAAATAGTAGAGGAGTGCTATTCCCGGTGGCCAAGACTTAGATCCATCCATGGGGTAGAGGGTGAGGGCATGGAGGAGTAGAGGAGGAGCTTAGTTGGGGGAGCTGAGGTGGAGGAGGAGGAGGGGCTCAGTCGAGGGGGGTGTTACCTGAAGTAGTTTCCCTGGCATAAAATCATCAGCGGAATCACCATCAGTATCACCGCCCTTGATGATACTGTAATCTTACTTGATCTATCGCTCTTTGAGCTTGCACAACACTTGGATGTGTTGTGAGCTCTATTGCTTGGCATAAAGTCATCATTGTCGCTCTTTACTTTCTTAGAGCTACCGCCACCCTTCTCTGATGCAACTTGACCCTTCTATCTATTCTGAGCTCATTTGCTTGGCATATAGTCATCATTGTCTTCACTTACTTTCTTTGAGCTTGTGCCACCCCTCGCTGACGCAACAATCTACCTCGGTCTCACCTTAGGTAAGGGCCCCAAATAACGTTCATCCTTCCAAAGTTGAAGATATCCCTGCTTAGGGTACCTTTGGAAATTACAAACAATAATAAAACAAGACTAGATCGATGAACATATGGTCTAACTAGGTGCAGTCCGAAATATCAATTACCTTAACGTAGTCATCATATTGCTTCCGCGGAAAAATTATTTGTGGATAGTTAGGAAGAAAAGGTACCGAGTAATGCCCGCGTGCATATATTTGTGTTCAACAATCCTATCCAACCTTCCAGGAAACAATTAAAGTTCTTGTCAAATTTCCTCTAGATTCCTTCCCGGGAGCTTCTCCAGAAGCCCGGGCTTGGAAAAACATTTACCCAACTCCGTCAAGTGGCTATTACTGCTAACTAATTCATCAAAATGCACACATCCCCTACCAGGGCTATGCATTGTTGCATCATTGCACAAAAGAAAATCGGACATCATTGAAGTAAAACTGTGGGAGTTGTCACCCTTACGTGACTGGATAAATGGCTAAGGAAAGATGTCGAAGACAACATGAAGGGGGGTTTATGGAATTAGGGTAAGGGGTTGGCGGAATAATTAAACGGGAATGATGGCGGGAAATTTGAGCGGGAACAATGGCGGGAAAGGGTTGCAGGGAAAAACGAGCGAGGACACTAAATTAATTAAGGGCGGGATAGAAAAGTGCAAAGAAAGAAAGAAAAGGACCTTTCATCCATGCCAAGAACAAAGAAGACTTTTCGTCCTGAAGAGGAATGACATGCAACTTTGTTCGACAATTTATGTGAAGAGATAAGTCCCAAAACATTCTTGGGCCTCTTCATCCTAGCCATAAACGAAGACTCCTCTTGGGCTCTGAAGCGGCAGTTTTCGGCCCAGCTAAGAACGAAGAGTGCAATTCAACCCTCGCGTGGACGAAGACAACCTCTTTGGCCTGGGCGAGAACGAAGAGTACATCTTCGATTAACATGAGGCCGATGGGGTAACAGAAGTGAAATTTACAAATTATGTCAAATATTTTTGGAATTTGTTATAGAAAATATTATTAAAAATTTCCTGATTCTACTGCTCTCCCTAGGCCTAATTTATGAAAGTTCTTTGAACCATAAAACAAAGTCAGAAGTACGAATACGCCATATATTTGCTTCGAGTTGATTTGGTGCTAAATCCGTAGGTTGCTATCCGTAGTGCACTAGTGCGTTGGAGCACAATCCATTTCCTTGAAACTCGACGCTAACTACTATTTTTCTTATAGCATGGTTAATAGTATAGCCAATTGCTAGCTATATCAAACTGTCATATCATATATAGCCATCATTGACTTATACAAAAATGTGGGCTATAAAATTGGCTATTACATTAGTATCTCTTTGAGCACTGCTAGGCAGACGATGAATTCATGTACAATCCTCACACAATAAGTCACATACACCATTGAATTGTCTTCTGGAAGAAAAAATGTGTAGCTTCAGAAACGTGTTGTGCACAAATCATGCATGAAAGATCGTGTGCACAACAGTTTCCTATCATTTTTATCTTCTCTTTTTATCTTCCTTCATATTAATTGTACTTGCCTAAGAATACGAATATAGCTAGGCTCTTGTATGAAAGCCCACTTCCTTCATTTTTTCATATCTCTCTTCTTTACATAGATAACAATAACATGTAAGCGGGATAGAAACCCATTATTGTTTTCTTAAGGAGGTTAAATCCTTGGTATCTGCATCAATCGATGCATGCAATCATTTTTATTAGTTATTCCACAAAGGTCTGAAAAGAACATACATCAATTCATCCAAAGCCATCAGTCACACCTATAAACTCGATAATGTGAAGTGCTCTCCACTCCTCATATCTAAAACCGATGTCGTCACTGCTCAATTCACATAACGTATCGGGATCAATAGCCGGTGCAGCCTACCTAAAGCGCACACCACATGCATACGTTTTAGAAGCCGCCATCATCATCGGAACACTGACCCATCTTTAGGAGAGATATCCGCATCTTCCTTGCCAGACCGGACATCCGTCAACGCCACCGCGGCCCAACGGCGCCACCCCTTGCGCTCGTCCGTCTAGACGCGAAGACTTTGGAAGATCCGTCGTGTGTAGCACCTGCCAACCAGCCATGACTCAGCGTAGCACCTGTCGATCAGGCATGCCTTGACAGCTCCACCGAAGCTCCGTGCAAGACGAAGCCGCTCCACCTCCTGCCTCTGTTTTCCGGCGCTGCTCCACAAATGATGCTCCCAAGAGAGAAACGACACCGTAGTACCATCATCGCCCGATCTGGAAGACCAGATCATAGGGTTTCCCCCGAAGCAGCACGAGCGGGTCGACAGCAGTTACACAATGATGCCTTCATCAAGGTAACATTGCAAAACACCGCCATCGCCCGCTAACGGCTCAGTTTTCACCGGCAACTATGTCTCACCGACTCGTAGCCGGGACTAGATGACGAATCTCGAGATCCGACCACCTAGCTGCAGGTCGGCCACCTCTGACGGAAGAGATGACCACCCCCTGGCTGCACCGGTCAGAATAGATCTAACCGGCGGTGCCGCCGACGAGACCATCAGGCCCTCCACGCCGCGCCGATCCAAAGGCCGATGGCGCGCCGCCACCGCCGCCGCCCGAATAGGGCAGGCCGCTGCGCGCGTAGCCCGCGCCGCCTCCGACACCGCCACGCCACAGCCATCGCCATCGCTGACACTGCCACCACAGCCGCCATTAGGACGCCGGCCGGCTGCCACACCCCCATAGTCCAGATCTGGACCGTCATGAACCAGATCGGCGCCGCCACAGTTCAGATCGGGGCACACCCTCGAGCCAGGGTGCCCCGCGTCACCCTATGACCTGACCCGCGAGAGGGAGGAGTGCCTCCGCCTCCGCCGTCGCACGCACAGGCTATACCAGGTGCCGACCACCAGCGGCAATAGAGGGGAGGGAGAGGAAGGAGCGGTGACCCAGCGGCTAGGACGGAGGTGAAGGGGCTGAGAGCTAGATGTGAGAGGAAGAAACCCATTATTGCACTTGCTCTTAAAACCAACTGAATGCTCAGGCTCTAGTTTGTCTCCCTGCCTAAGGTAAACAGTACTTCGTCAGTTTCCCGAAGATCACAGTAGGTCGTCACTCACACTTCCATCAGTTTCCCGTAGGTCGTTTCACTCAAACTTCCATCAGTTTCCCGAAGATCATAGTAGGTCGCTACACTCACTCTCTTCTGTCGGATTTTGGTTGGTTAGGGTTGTCCAGCCTTAACCTAGTTTCCGTTACTGCTTGCTTTCCATGCACTGATATGCAGCCCTCTCTCCGGTACATGAACGTGGTGCAGCTGCCTCATAAATCAGCCGCTATTGTTTGGCTCGAGAACTATCGCAGAGAATAAATTCCATTTATGGACATCACTTTCTCGATGGTCCGATCTAGGGAGTACCACTATACAACCATTAAACAAGTGTTACTGGTCCTAAGCGTGCGGCCGAGGGCCTGGATACGGACGGAGACGTGCCGCTAACACATGCTATAAATAATAGGCATTGCTAAATCTCGGTAGACTGAGACTTAATCGGTATATACTATATTTATAAGATCATACGTGGAGATTCATATTTTTTATAATTTTTTCTTCTTTTTAATATGTTGTGTCACTTATTAAGTCTCAGACGACTGAGGTCTAACCACACCCATAAAATATAAGATCATTTTTTACAGAGGGAATAGTATTTTGTTGACGAAGAAGAGAGGAGTCCCACGGTATGCACAGGGTGCGTCGTACCACTTCGTTGTGCCGTGAAATTTCCGCTGTTTGGCGTCGCAGTGGATTGCCGCTCCAGTTTGATGTAGCGTCTATTTTTCTCCTTCTCAGTTGTACTCCTACAACTGATGCTGAAACCAGTTGAACCAGCGGCACCGAGTGAACGCCCCGTCGTTTTTCTAATAGAAGGAATATATTACGCCATCATCGAGTAGCTTTGCGGATGCACCCAACCAAAGTACATCAAAAAAGGCCAACATACAATTCCAACAAACAACACTAACATGCATCAACGATGGCAACCATGGGTAATATAATAGATGCTCCAACAACGACGAACGACATACAAATGTTGTTGTGCCTTGACCCGACGATTAAGGCCAGATCGTGGGTTTTCAGCTCCGAAATCAGTCTGGATAAACTTTATGCAATTTCTTCAACAGAGAAACATCACGCACACTATTGTCACGTCTGACTAATGAAGGTCGTATTTAGAGTTTTAACCCTGAACCTCAATCTCCAGCACTCAAAGAGCACAACCTAGTGACATCGCCATGTACTATCACCACATGTCGACCCATCATCACAAAGCCGCGCATGGGCATAGTAATGATAAGGGCCTAGCCACACAATTAGGACCATGTCCACGCGATACAGTACATTGTAATAGCCCAAGATTAGCACTTTCCTTAGAAATTAATTGTGCATCATGATCATCGCATAAGAATTTCATGAGCATCATTTCATTTTATTTGGAAATGAATATTTAATTAACCCTCAAAATATTTCAAAAGGAAAAATGCTAAAATTAATGCCAAATGTGGAACGTACATTTTTAAACCCTAGATAATCTACGTAGAGCCACTT
>NC_041383.1:413103389-413123342 GCF_002162155.2 Triticum dicoccoides
AACACACACACACAATTTTACGGTTTAAAAGAAGTCAAATTTGATTTGATTTAAACCCTAAAACCTAAGATATTTTACCATTTTACTATTCATTAGTAATTTACTAGGTTATTTCCTTTTTGATGTTCTACCTCTAGTCTTCACTTGAAACTTTGCCATAGACTTCTATAGATACCCGGCGCGTTGTAGCTGGAATTGGTTGATGTAAATTTGGGTTGGCATCCAAAACATAAAATCCATATGACTTATTGAATTTGATTATGTATAGTTGTAACTATATTTATTGAATATAAGTAGAATAACTGAATGGAAAACATTTTCCCTTGCATGGTTGAATATTGTGGTGGATCTTTTTTCATGCACGACTGCATATAGTGGTGGGCCTTATCCGCACGTTGCTGCGGGACTTGCAATATATTTTAATGAGATTTGATTATGTGAAATAAATATTTAGATTAATAACATATGACTTTAAAAAATAGGACTTATTATATTTTAATTATATATAGTTGTAAAATATGTATTAAATATAAAGTAGAATAATTGAATGAAAAATATTTACCATGCATGGTTGCATGTGGTGGATGGGTCTTTTTTCATGCATGGTTGCATGTGGTGGATGGGTCTTTTTTCATGCATGGTTGCATATTGAGGTGGACTTTACCCCATTCGTAATTTTATGGTGATGTTGCATGCTTGCACTTTACCTCATTCACAATTTTATGGTCATGTAGCATGCTTGCATGTCGAGATAAATAAATTAGTGGGGCTCACTCTCTTAGGTATATAGAATTTGGGAGCTACACAAAAAATTTCATGATTTTATCACAAGTTGACTAATCACTTTTAGTTAAAACCCATTTAATTCAGTTAGGCTAGCCCATGAGAGATGGATAACTTGCAAGTGCTGAGCACAACATATCCGGCAACGCCCATCAGTTATCACGTCCCAGCGGCCAGCCTAACCCTTATATAACAACCTAGCTGGCCCGATTAGACCTACCCTAAGCTAGTGCACCTCCTCCCTTCTCTCTCGATCGTGTGCTAGCGCCCTTATCCAGTGAGCGAGCCCCCTCCACCGTTAGCCGACCTTTGCCACCGTCTGCTGCCACTCCCTTCCCCTTTCTTCCCCAACGCAACCCGACCTTGCCCCTGCATGCCTCAGCGCTCCTGGGCCACCATGGCCACTGCCCAACATCACCATCGCGTTGTACATCCGCTGGCTGACATCTGCCCCATGTCGTGCACATACGTTGCCCAGCTCCTTCAAAACCATTGTCGCCTCATACCGCCTGGCCAACCGAATGCTCTTGCAGCAATAGCGTTGCCTTCCTGCGCCACCGCCATGAACTATTTGTTGTTTACATTGTTTTCTTATTGTTGTTGCATTGTTATTCTTATAGATGTTTACTCAGCCATAATATGGATCACATTTGGTGGAAAGCCTTTAGCTTAGAAGTGGTCATAGTTTGGGAGTATAATTTTGAGCTAGTAAGTTCAAAGTTGAAGATGATCGGTAAGATAACAAGGTAAATCCTAGTAGTAATAAAACTGGAAGTATTGGAGGAATAACTTTAGACTAAGTGGTCACCCTTTTGGAAACGACTTTAGTGTAGTAGTGATCACCTTAAGCTGGTAATCAGAGCGTAGAATGATCACATTGGTAGATATACTTTAGTCTAGTAGTGATCATGTTTGGGGATAGACTTTAAGCTTATCATAGTTGAGATAGTTATTTACTAGTTAAGTTGTATAGTCGTAGTACTGTTTTTACTTAAGCAGTTAAACTTGATAGTAGTTCGTGTCAAGTTATTTTGGATGATTGTTGGTATTTGAGCAATTTCATGCTTGAGTAATTCGAGTGCTGCTTGGGGTGGTTTTATGAGGTTTTGGCTTGCGAGTTCATTCAATGTACTCATGGCTTTTAACGTGGTCAGGTATGAAGATGGTTCCCACAAGTAAGAAAAGGGAGTTGACGCAACACTAGAAGAGAAACCCAGTCAGATTTCTGTGTAGTGAAGCCGTGCTAGGACCATGCTATCGTAGATAGAGTTTCTGCTACACTCATATATGAAATAGTCACTATGACTAATTTGACCGTTCCAACCTCAACACATTGTTGAGACTTGGAGCCTAATAAGTCGATGTTGTAAAGTTTTGTAGATCAATAAAGCACTCTTTTATCGAATGATTTGTACACTGTTACCCGTGAATTGTAAAAACACGCGCCAGATTGATTTTCTGGGCTAGCATGTGCGGCCGTCCATCTGAATACAATGGTAATTCACTGTACTCAAACGGGTTGCCACAGGGCCATCGTGCCATGGTCGTGCACACTATTTCGTGTGCACATCAGTTTCGAAAACAAATTACACTTTCAGTCCAATTTTGTATCCTGTACTCCCTAAGCTTGCAAAAATGTCTTATATTGTAGGACAGAGAAGTATCTTGTAAGACTTTAAATTCAAGTTTTACCCATTTTATGCACAACTCGAGAAACAAAAGGGAAATTCAATACTTAATTCAAATTGGGCCATGCATTTTCGGAAGTCCTATTCTGATCACGAGAAATACTTAATTCAAATGCTCCATGATAAACAGTAAAATCAAAAAAATAGTAAATAATTCAAATAATTCTGTTTTTTTTTGTAATCTTTGACAAATGTTTTGTATACTTGTCAAATTTGAGCATGAAATGACATTCGTGGAAGGCGTGGCAAAGAAAAATCAGCACTTCAAAATGTTTTTGAAACTAAGCATTTTTGGAACATCGATTTTGTTTTTTTGCCATGATTTCCACGAATGACATTCCGTGCTGAAATTTTGCAAGCATGCAAAATATTTGTCAAAGTTTACCATTTTTTTTGTTTACCATTTTTTTCAATTTTACTGTTCATCAGAAAGCATTTGAGCTCGTGAGCAAATACTCCACGTCCCAAAGATTTGCCTTAATATACATATCCATGTCAATATTAGATTTCTCTATATTTTTGCTTCTTAATTTTTTCTTCAAAATTGAATTGTACAGTACTCCCTCCGTCGGGGTTTATTAGGCCTCTCAGCATCACAAGCATGTCCCTTTTTATAAGGCCTCGTTTTGGAAAGGTGCATGCATGCAACCATTTCATTGGTTGCATTGAAAGTCATTGTTGTTGGTGCCATGACTGAGAAATTAATACACTTCATGCGTGTTTTTTGATTGACTGCATGCATGTGAGAGAGTGCATTGGGAGTGAAATGGAAGAGTTAACTATATGTCTTGGTCTAAGAGAAGTTGTCTTTAGGCCTAATAAATCCGAACGGAGAGAGTATGATAGATATGGGTCAATGTCACAAATTTGGAGTAGTACAAAACCAACATGTTTTGAACACCCCATGCGTGTGTGAGTACCACTGGATAAGAGTGCCGGTCGCGGGACGCATGTGGCACACGCGGCCGCCGCGAGCGTACACCAAGGCAGAGGGAGTAACGCGAATTCGCAAACGCGACGCAACACGCAGCTGCCGACCAGTCGACTCGTCACTGCCCTCTGCTCGCCCATACGGCACTGCCACCGCGCCATTAACTCGCGCATTCAAGCCACCGCGCTGCGCTCCAACTAACCTCCCCAGCTCCACGCCTTAAATGCGCGCCTCCCCTCGTCCCGATCCCCTTTCTTTCAAGCAAGCAAGCAAGCAAGCAGAGGAGAGGGACCGGGACCGGGAGTGAGAGGAAGTCGAGCTCTTTTCTTCGTCGACGCTGGTTTTTGGCCCCTGACTGCTGGTCGAGATGTCGAAGATGGCGGACGAGAAGGTGATTTCGGCGCCGGCGACCGGCGGAGGAGAGGACGGGCTGATCGCAGGGGACCTGTCAGCCACGGAGGCGCGTGTCCGTCCGTTGGAGACGCTGCTGCGCGCCGCGCCTCTGGGGCTCTGCGTCGCCGCCATGGCCGTCATGCTCCGCGACACGCAGACCAACGAGTACGGCACCGTCTCCTACTCCGACCTCGGCGGATTCAAGTACGTTGCTCCCTCGCATCTTGACTCCTCCGTCCCTGGAGTTCATTAGCTCCGCAATTTCCCCTCTTTGCCGTGCTCCCTCACCAATTCATGTCCCTGTGGTTTTTTGGCACAAAATCGAAGGTACCTGGTTTATGCCAACGGGCTGTGCGCGGCCTACTCCCTGGTCTCCGCGTTCTACACTGCCGTGCCGCGGCCGGCGACCCTGTCCCGCTCCTGGATCGTCTTCCTCCTAGATCAGGTTATTCACTGGTTCCTCTCCTCTGCCTTCACAACTACTGTACTTATTAATTAGAACAATATTTTGCAGCCTAGTTATGATAATTATGAGCCTTTTTATGTAGCACAGCTAAAATTCAGTCAATTTTCCGATTTTGTTACTCCATGCGTGTACAAAATCCATGAGTATGCAGTTTGGAGAGCAGAGGATATATATCAGTAGGTTTTATGACTAGAATTATTTGTAAGACTTTTGATTTGTTCCAGCTAACTAACCGCTTTAGAACACCTGCTGGAGGAGTCATCCACTAACTAGAGGCTAACGCGCGCTTCGCCTCGCCGTTCTTCACTTGTGAAATTAACTTTTTTATATCTATAGATTAGTTTTCTATTTTATCAGTGTTGGCTTTGTGTTTTAATTTTTTATTGGTGGTGTTTTTTTTTGTATATCATGTAGGGTTGTTGTTGGAGTTTTTTTTTAAGAGAAGAGATGAGTTATTTGATGCGTAGTTCAGAATTCTTTGCACATTTTGGCCTCGGTGTTAGTCCGGTGGCCATTGTCTGAGCCTCTTGGGAGTTTTTATTTCACGCTAAACCCATGGAATCGTTACTGTGACGCACATATGGGTCAGTACATGAATCTCTTGCCCGCTCAGCTTAGGCTCCCTGTTCCTCTCGCTTGTTTAGTTTTTTCCGTTAAGTCCACTGCTATCTCACAAAAAATCACCTAACTTTTTTTTATTTGAGACGGTCAGTTAAATTAAATAATGTTTAAGGAACTTTAAAGATATTATAACTTTTAAAAACCATGAATTTTAGAAACATTCATGAATTTAAAATATATTCATGGTTTCAAAAATATTCGCAATATAAAAAAATCAAATTTAAAAAATGTTCACAAACTTTAAATGACCGTGAGCTTTAAAAATATCCACAAATTTAATCAATATTAACAAAATTTAAGAATTTTAAGATATGTTTGTGTTTTAAAATTAATTTTTAATAAGTGCTCATGAATTAAAAGGTGGAAAAAACTAAACAACACACACTTACGTGTGGGGCCCTAGTGACCCGACAATCCTCGAAGCACCAGAATGCTTCAATTTGAGGGAGCTCAGTATCTCTATAGATTTTCATATAAAGATCATACTCCGTATAAGATAGTTGGAGTGAGTGTTTATACATCAGAGAAAGTAGACCGTAATAGAAACAGAAATGTTTGCCCCGGACATAATTTTATCTGTCAGTATTGGTATCGATTTGTCCACCCTCAATTCAAACGACTTCGACCACCAGATCCTAGCTCTCCTGTACTGTAGAACTTGCACAGTGACGGGAAACAGTTGGCCATTTATTCATGTTAATTAACCCGCAAGATGCGTGAATGGATGCAGGTGTTCACGTACCTGATCCTGGCGGCCGGCGCGGCGTCGGCAGAGCTACTCTACCTGGCGTACAACGGCGACAAGGAGGTGACGTGGAGCGAGGCGTGCGGCGTGTTCGGCGGCTTCTGCAGGCAGGCCCGGACGTCGGTGGCCATCACCTTCGGCTCCGTCGTCTGCTACATCCTCCTCTCCCTCATCTCGTCCTACCGCCTCTTCAGCGCCTACGACGCACCCATGCCCTCGCTCGGCAACAAGGGCGTCGAGATCGCTGCCTTCCCGCGCTGAGCCGAGAGGATCCCTAGCTGCTGTGCCTTGGCTACTCGATGACGGGTCAAAACTCAAAACACGTACGTACGTAGTAGTATCGCTGTGTGTGTAGGCGAACGAAATAATCTGTAAGGGCTCATAGTTAATTTCAAGCTACATATAGTGCATCTGCCTCTCTTCTTTTTACTTTATTCTATATATACCGTACTAGCTTTGAATCTTCTGCTGTGAGGCTGTGGTGGATTCATTGATGCGTTCCAAAAATGCGAACCTAGTTCCGTTGCAGGCACCCAAGTGATCTATGTAACTACGATGAGCTTCCTAATTTAAGGAGTTCAGTTGCTTGTAAGGTGCTTGAAGCAAAGCAAAATCAATACTCTTTTCGTTCACAAATACTCCCTCCGTTCTTAAATATAAGTATTTTTAGAGATTCCAACAAATGACTACATACGAAATAAAATGAGTGAATCTATCCTCTAAAATATGTCTACATATATCTTTGTAGTCTATTTGAAATGTCTAAACCATTTAAAATGTCTAAAAAAACTTATATTTAGGAACGGAGGGAGTATGAGATATAAGATGTTCTAACTTTTTTTATCCGTGTGTTTGTTCACTCAACTCATTTTAGTTCATATATATAGTCTATATCCAGAACATCTTCTTTGTCAAAAGAGGGAGTGTTACACAAAATAAGTACGGAACTGAGGGTATAAAATCTTTTTTGGAACCTGCATACGCCAGATGACAAGGCTGCGTTGAGGAGTTAAATGCACAAAACCACCACTCTACGTTTCGTGATATTTTGCCCCGAACCAAAAATTTGACAATGACAAAAAACACCGAGCCCTTGTCTGATCCCTTGCTGTCCGACAACGGTGACGGCGCGTCGGTAACGACTCTGTCCAAAGCGATTGCGACTGGGCTGACCAAACCCGAACGCTTCCTCACTCCCCTCCCTTCCTCTCTCCCTCTCCTCTCTCTCTCACGGGCATGGCGGTGGTGGTGGCCGCGGATCCATCAGCGAGGGAGTGGTGGGGACAAGGCATGGTGGACAAAGCCGGTCACCGTGGCTGGACAGCATGGCAGGGGGCACCCGCGGCGAAGAGAAAGATTGTTGCGGCCACATCATATTCATTTCAGAGTATTTCATCTCGCCACTACCGGCGGTGACAGATGTCGCCGACGCTCGCACGGTGGTGGTCGAGCCCCTAGGTGAGCTGCCTGCCTCTCTCTATTAGCAAATTTCGTTGGTGGAATCTAGGGTTCCAGATTTTAAAACTAGGTTTTTTTGGAATTCTAGCAAATTTCGTTGCTTTACCTAGTTAATTGAATCTTGCTGTTGTTATTTGTGACTGAATGTTCATGTCCTGTTTGACTAAATTTTAGGACTCTGAATTAACTGAATATTCATGTCATGTTTGACTGAATTTTATGACTCTGAATTAACTGAAACCTGTCCTTTTTTACTGAATTTTAGGGCTCTGAAACAGAGTTTCAGTCTGGACTACTCACCTAACTATGTGCCTTCAAATGGTCAATTATTCTAGGGTTAGTTTCTTTACTAATTGATAGATGTAGTTTGAATTTGAATTATCCTTGTGCATTGAAGGCATCTGACACTAAATGCCACTGCTAAAATTTGCAGGGTGTTGTGCGGTGCGTACATGAGTTAAATTTGAGTTTAGTGATGCAGTGGACAAGTTAACCACAGAAGGAGTGAATCATTGTACATGGTTTTAAGTGATTTGACTCTTGCGAAGTGTTAGTAGGTGTGCTTAATTTAATGTTCAAAATTGTTTCAAAGTTGTGTTGATTAAAGGCAGCAAGTGTACCTAACTAGGAGAGAACTTGCAATATTCAGACTTGCAATGTTCATATTTTATTTAATCAAACTATACTACAAAATAGAAGAATTCTATGTTTCATAACATTTTATCTTTGCATTGACACTCAGAGCACAACCTATAGTTCCGTAGTAAGCTGACTGAAGAAAGTCTAGACCTGTTCTTTGCATTGAAACCTAGAGCGCCAAAGTTTGAGACTTAGATAATATGAGCACCAAAGTTTGTCATTTATAATGGATAATATGAGCAATATCAGTTAGATAATATGAGCACAAACATTCAGATAAATAGATAGATATTATAGATATATGAGTTCTCTAGATAGATAGATATCATAGCACCATTCAGATAGAAAGCACACATAGTTTTTTAGACACAAGAAAACTATTAAGTTCACAAACTAACTGTACCCATGTATTGGTTCAGATCTTCATGCAGAAACTAACTAAGACCTAGGTGTTGCATCAAACTCACTCTTGCTGCAGCTTCAGAAGACGGAGTGACCGACGAACTGGCCCCATGACGCGGAGCTGCTTCTTATTCCTCCTGGTGCTTGTGCCAACCTCCACCTCCATATGCTGCTGCTCCACCTGTTGCTGCATCTGCGGAGACTCCATCTCCATCAGAGCGATGGGCAGCACTAGCACCACCCAATCGAGCTCGTAGTCCACGCGGAGTTGGTCGCGATTCTAGTACATGTACCGGCATGATCGCTGGAATGTATCCAGGGAATTCCTGGCCTGCTCCATCGCCCAGACCAAGTTCTCGATGAGTGGGCGGCGGAGGTCTAGTAGTCTTGACCTCTCCTCATGCGTGGCGTAGGCCCTCACCATGTGCGTATGATTCTTCAGGATTGCAATGCTGCGATACCAGGTGCTCACCTCGGGCGTGTAGTAGAGCTTGGTGTTGTCGTTGTCGAAGATCTCTGCAGAGCCTGGTCCCATCCGAGGCCAAAATGCATGACATGATAGAGGTTTTCTTTGGTTTTTGTGAAAGAGGGAAGTTGGATGGAGAGGAGTCCATGGAGAGGTTGGTGGAGTGGTGGTTATCTGTGCAAGGAGGGTGAATGAATGTAGTGTGTGTGGAGACTGTGGTTTTCTAGAGAAACGAAACCTGCGCAGTCAATCGATTGAACGATCGCTTGGTTTTTTTAGAAGAATCAAACGAGCAGAGCGAATACGCTGGCCAGTTTGCGAACCAATCCAACCCAGTAAACATAAATGAGAGAATGCGCCGGCACGAACCAACAGCTTCGCCCCGAGCGCTGAAAAAAGGATGGTCGTCAGCGCTACACCATCACCGTTGCCCGCTTGCTCGCGATCGGCCACGTCAAAACAAGCTCAAGTTTTTTCTCAGTATTTTTTGCTACTATCAAATTTTTGGTTCGGTGCAAAATGTCGCAAAACGTAAAGTGGTGGTTTTCCTCAAGTCGTGACACGAAAGTGGTGGTTATGTGCATTTAACTCCCGCGTCAAGTGTGTCGGCCCAACTACAAGTTTTGTGAGATGTAGTGAGTTTCATACATGTTTTGGCCTGCAGAGGAATAGACGGCTCGGCAGTGATTCCATCATCGTAAAGATCTTCTTCCCTCTCACCAGTTATCCCTTGGTGGTTCAGTTTGGATTGATCAAGGGATGACCCTTGGATCGCTACCGGGTCCTGATCATCTGGGGTTTCAAACATCCAGGTGACCTTTTCTCATGATTGGGAACAACCATGGATGATCAGGCGTCGGGATCTGGTGCAGCTGTGACCGAGGTAGAGGCCATAATGAATTAACTTGAGTTGAGGGAGGAAGATCTAGATGATGTGGTCTTCAAGTAGGAGGTGGCACTACTGCAGGATGCTGCTAACGCGACACTACGATCAAATACCCTTCGACGAAACTGTGTGCGATGCATTAATCGCAAACAAGTGATGTAAAAACCCCATCAAAAAAGATGCAAAATGTTTGCAATGGCGGATACATCGAACATGGTTTGGATTTTAGTTGCATGTGCGATGCGTGGCAAATGGTTCAGTTCAATGAACTATTTGTGATGAGGCAGAACAACAGAAATGGGCAACCAGATGAAGGCATGTGCGATATGCAACATACAATTCACTCTAATAAACTGTTTGTGATGAGGCGGAACAACAGAAATGGGCAGCCAGATGAAGGTGTGTGCGATATACGACATACAGTTCACTCGGATGAACTATTTGTGATGAGGCAGAACAACGGAAACGGGCAGCCAAATGAGGGTGAGTGCGATATACGACATACATTTCACTTGGATGAACTGTGTTTGATTAGGCAACACAATAGAAATGGTCAGCCAAATCAAGGTGTGTGCGATGGAGGGCATACAATTCACTCGCATGAACTGTTTGCGATGGTCCAAGACAACAGAAACAATTCAACTGAACAAGATGTGTGTGACACGCGGCAAACAGGTCCTTAACCAGAAATGTGTGCGTAGACCAATAATAACACAGAGGATTGATAAGCCGTGTGATTTGCTCTATCTACAGAAGAATAACACACACACACACACACACACACACATGTAGACACAAAGACAAAGCTAGGAGAAACAACTATACAAATCATTCGCACACACCTCGGGGAAGTCTCCTCCTTCTTGATCCAGCAAGGGGGAGGAGAATTTGAGGGAGAAATCCGGCAACACGACGACGTGGTGGTGGTGGAGCTCGTAGTTCTCCGGTAGGGCTTCGCCAAGCACTATGGAGGAGGAGGAGGTGTAGCAGGGGGGAGGGCTGCGCCAGGGGCTAGGAGTGAAGCTCCCATGCACCTCCCCACTATATATAGGGGTGGAGGGGCTGGTTTCTTGCCCTCCAAGTCCATCGGGGAGTTGGCAAAGGTGGAAGGAAAGAAATCCCATCCTTTCCCTTCCCCACCGATTGTTATCCCCCCTTTTTAGGGATCTTGATCTTATCCCTTCGGGATATGATCTTATTCCTTCTAACAGGGGATCTTGGTGCGCCTTGACCAGGAGTGTGGGGCCTTTCCCTACCCACGTTCATGTGCCCCCCATGCAGGTGGGCCCCACTCTAGAACCTTCTAGAAACTTCCCGGTACAATACCAAAAAATCCTGAACATTTTCCGGTGGCCAAAATAGGACTTCCCATATATAAATCTTTACCTCTAGACCATTCCAGAACTCCTCATGACGTCCGGGATCTCATCTGGGACTTCGAACAACTTTCAGTAACCACATACAATTTCCCATAACAATTCTAGCGTCACCGAACCTTAAGTGTGTAGATCCTACGGGTTTGGGAACCATGCAGACATGACCGAGACATCTCTCCGGCAAATAACCAATAGCGGGATCTGGATACCCATATTGGCTCCCACATGTTCATCGATGATCTCATCGGATGAACCACGATGTCGGGGATTCAATCAATCCCGTATACAATTCTCTTTGTCCATCATATGTTACTTGCCTGAGATTCGATCATCGGTATCCCTATACCTTGTTCAATCTCGTTACCGGCAAGTCTCTTTACTCGTTCCGTAACACATGATCCCGTGACTAACTCCTTAGTCACATTGAGCTCATTATCATGATGCATTACCGAGTGGGCCCAGAGATACCTCTCTGTCATACGGAGTGACAAATCCCAGTCTCGATTTGTGCCAACCCAACAGACACTTTCGGAGATACCTGTAGTGCACCTTTATAGTCACCCAGTTACGTTGTGACGTTTGATACACCCAAAGCATTCCTACGGTATCCGGGAGTTGCACAATGTCATGGTCTAAGGAAATGATACTTGACACTAGAAAAGCTCTAGCAAACGAACTACACGATCTTGTGCTATGCTTAGGATTGGGTCTTGTCCATCACATCATTCTCCTAATGATGTGATCCGTTATCAACGACATCCAATGTCCATGGTCAGGAAACCACAACCATCTATTGATCAATGAGCTAGTCAAGTAGAGGCTCACTAGGGACATATTGTGGTCTATGTATTCACACATGTATTGTGGTTTCCAGTTAATACAGTTATAGCATGAACAATAGACAATTATCATGAACAAGGAAATATAATAATAAACATTTTATTATTGCCTCTAGGGCATATTTCCAATAGTCTCCCACTTGCACTAGAGTCAATAATCTAGTTACATTGTGATGAATCAAACACCCATAGTGTTCTGGTGCTGATCATGTTTTGCTCGTGGAAGAGGTTTAGTCAACGGGTCTATAATATTCAGATCCGTATGTACTTTGCAAATCTCTAGGACATATTGTAGATGTTTCTTCCACGCTCCACTTGGAGCTATCCCAAATGGTTGCTCCACTATACGTATCTGGTTTGCTACTCAGAGTCATCCGGATAGGTGTTAAAGCTTGCATCAACATAACCCTTTATACCGAACTCTTTATCACCTCCATAATCGAGAAACATTTCCTTATTCCTCTAAGGACAATTTTGACCACTGTCCAATGATCCACTCCTGAATCACTCTTGTACCCCCTTTCCAGACACGTGGCAAGGCACATATCAGGTGCGGTACACAACATGGCATATCATATAGAGCTTATGGCTAAGGCATAGGGGACGACCTTCGTCCTTTCTCTTTCTTCTTCCGTGGTCGAGCTTTAAGTCTTAACTTCACGCCTTACAACTCAAGCAAGAACTCCTTCTTTGATTGATCCATTTTGAACTCATTCAAAATCATGTCAAGGTATGTGCTCTGTGAAAGTCTTATTAGGCGTCTTGATCTATCTCTATAGATCTTTATACCCAATATGTAAGCAGTTTTACCTAGGTCTTCCTTTGAAAAACTCCATTCAAACAACCCTTTATGCTTTCCAGAAATTCTACATCATTTCTGATCAACAATATGTCATCCACACATACTTATCAGAAATGTTGTAGTGCTCCCACTCACTTACAAGTTTCTTGCAAAATTTGTATAAACCCAAAAGCTTTGATCACCTCATCAAAGCGTATGTTCCAACTCTGAGATGCTTGCTCCAGTCCATAGAAGGATCGCTGGAGCTTGCATACCTTTTAGCATCCTTAGGATCTACAAAACCTTCTGGTTGTATCACATACAGCCTTTCCTCATGGAAACTGTCAAGGAAAGTTCGTTTTGACATCCATCTGCCAGATTTTGTAAATGAAAATGCAGCAACTGCTAACATAATTCCAACAAACTTCAGCTTCACTATGATTGAGAGAGTCTCATCATACTCAACTCCTTAAACTTGTTAGAAACTTCTTTTAGACAAGTCAAGCTTCATAAATGGTGACATTACCATCAGCGTCTGTCTTCTTCTTAAAGATCCATTTATTCTCAATGGCTTGCCGGGGCAAGTCCACCAAAGTCCATACTTTGTTCTCATACATGGATCCTATCTCGGATTTCATGGCTCCTAGCCATTTGTTGGAATCCGGGCCCACCATTGCTTCTCCATAGCTCGTAGGTTCACCGTTGTCCAACAACATGAATTTTAAGACATGGTTACCACTCAGAAGTTGTACACACCCTTGTAACCAACGAGGTTCGATAGTAAATTGATCTGAAGCTTCATGATCATGATCATTAGCTTTCTCTTCAACTGACGTAGGTGCCACAGAAACATCTTTCTGTGCTGCGCTACTCTCTGGTTGAAGTAAAGGTTCAACAACCTCATCAAGTTCTATTTTCCTCCCACTCAATTCTTTCGAGAGAAACTCTTTCTCGAGAAAGGACCTGTTCTTAGCGACAAACACTTTGGCCTCAAATCTGAGATAGAAGGTATACCCAATCGTCTTCTTTGGGTATTCTATGAAGACACAATTGTCCGCTTTGGGTTCGAGCTTATCTGGCTGAAGCCTATCGACATAAGCATCGCAACCCCAAACCTTACGAAACGACAACTTTGCCAAATCATAGTTCATACAGTGTCGTCTCCACGAACTTAGATGGTGCCCTATTTAAAGTGAATGTAGTTGTCTCTAATGCATAAACCCAAAACGATAGCGGTAGATCGGTAAGAGACATCCTAGATCGCACCATATCCGATAGAGTGCGATTTCAACGTTCGGAAACACCATTAAGCTATGGTGTTCCAGGTGGCATCAACTATGAAACGATTCCACCTTGTCTTAAGTGATAGCCAAACTCATAACTCAGATACTCTCCCCTTGATCATATCGTAGGAAGTTGATCTTATTGTTACGATGATTCTCAACTTCACTCTAAAATTGCTTGAACTTTTCAAACGTATCATACTTATGCTTCATTAAGTAAACATGCCCATATCTACTCAATTCATCGGTGAAGGTGAGAAAATAACGATATCCACCACATGCGTCAACACTCATTAGACCGCACACATCAGCATGTATGATTTCCAACAAGTCACTTGCCCGTTCTATTGTTCCAAAAAAATGGGGTTTTAGTCGTCTTGCCAACGAGGCATGGTTCACATGTGTCAAGTGATTCAAAATCAAGTGACTTCAAAAGTCCATCGGCATGGAGGTTCGTCATGCGCTTTACACCAATATGACCTAAGCGGCGGTTCCACAAGAAAGTGGTACTATCATTATCAACTCTACATCTTTTGGCATCAACGTTATGAACATGTGTATCACTACAACCGAGATTCAATAAACCATTCGCATTGGGTGCATGACCATAGAAGGTGTTATTCATGTAAACAAAATAACCATTATTCTCTTACTTAAATGGATAACCGTATTGCAATAAACATGATCTAATCATGTTCATGCTCAATGCAGACACCAATGCAAACACCATTTATCTAGGTTCAACACTAATCCCGAAGGTAGGGAGCGTGTGATGGTGATCACATCAACCTTGCAAACACTTCCAACACACATCATCACCTCGCCCTTAGCTTGTCTCTATTTATTCCGGAGATTTTGTTTTGAGTTACCAATATTAGCAACTGAATCGGTATCTAATACTCAGGTGCTACTAGGAGTACTAGTAAGGTACACATTAATAACACATACATCAAATATACTTTTGTTGAAGTTTCCAGCCTTCTTATCTATCAAGTATTTGAGGCAGTTCCGCTACCAGTGACCGTTCCCCTAATAGAAGCACTTCGTCTTAGGTTTGGGTTCTTGGGATTCTTCACTGGAGCGGCAACTGGCTTGCCATTCATGAAGTTTTCCTTCTTGCCCTTGCCCTTCTTGAAACCAGTGGTCTGGTTAACCATTAACCCTTGATGCTCCTTCTTGATTTCTACCTTCATGGCCTTAAGCACGACAAACAACTTCGGGATCATATTCCCTTGCATGTTATAGTTCATCACGAAGCTCTAGTAGCTTGGTGATAGCGACTGGAGAACTCTGTCAATCACTCTCTTATCTGGAAGATTAACTCCCACTTGATTCAAGCGATTGTAGTACCTAGATATTCTGAGCACATGCTCACTGGCTGAGCTATTCTCCTCCATCTTTTAGGCAAAGATCTTGTCAGAGGTCTCAAACCTCTCAACACGGGCATGAGACGGAAATACCAATTTCAGCTCTTGGAACATCTCATATGTTCCATGGTGTTCAAAAAAGCCTTTGGAGTCCCGATTCTAAGCCGTAAAGCATGGCACACTAAACTATCAAGTAGTCATCAAAACATGTCTGCCAGATGTTCACAACATCCACAGATGACGCTAGAGGTGTTGGCACACAGAGTAGTGCATCAAGGACAGAAGCCTTCTGTGTAGCAGTGAGGACAATCCCCAGACTAGAGCCCTAGTCCGCACAATTTCTCACAATATCTTTCAACTTAGTCTCTCTCTAGGAACGTATTAAAATAGGGAGCTAAAGCGCGAGCTATCGATCTACAACATAATTTGCAAGGACAATTTAGACTATGTTCATGATAATTAAGTTCATCTAATCAAATTATTTAATGAACTCCCACTCAGATAGACATCCCTCTAGTCATCTAAGTGATACATGATTCGAATCGACTAGGCTGTGTCCGATCATCACATGAGACAAACTAGTCATCAACGGTGAACATCTCCATGTTAATCGCATCTACCATACGACTCATGTTCGACCTTTCGGTCTCTCGTGTTCCGAGGCCATGTCTGTACATGCTAGGCTCGTCAAGTCAACCTAAGTGTTCCGCATATGTAAATCTTGCTTACACCCGTTGTATGCGAATGTTAGAATCTATCACACCCGATCATCATGTGGTGCTTCGAAACAACAAACCTTCGCAACAGTGCACAGTTAGGGGGAACACATTTCTTGAAATTTTAGTGAGGGATCATCTTATTTATGCTACCGTCGTTCTAAGCAAATAAGATGTAAACATGACAAACATCACATGCAAATCATAAAGTGACATGATATGGCCAATATCATCTTGCGCGTTTGATCTCCATCTTCGAGGCGCGACATGATCACTATCATCACCGGCATGACACCATGATCTCCATCGTGTCTTCGTGAAGTTGTCTCGCCAACTATTACTTCTACTACTATGGAAAATGGTTTAGCAATAAAGTAAAGTAATTACATGGTGCTTATATTGACTTGCAGGTCATACAATAAATTAAGACAACTCCTATGGCTCCTGCCGGTTGTCATACTCGTCGACATGCAAGTCGTGATTCTTTTACAAGAACATGTTCAATCTCGTACATCACATATATAATTCATCACATCCTTTTGGCCATATCACATCACATAGCATACCCTGCAAAAACAAGTTAGACGTCCTCTAATTGTTGTTGCATGTTTTACGTGGCTGCTATGGGTTTTTAGAGTAATTATAGATATGATAATACTGGAAGGGATAGAGGATAATGAAGATAAGATGCAGATTGATGCTACATAATCTACAAATCCCTGGAAGTACATGTGTTACAGGACAAAATGTACTAACAAGAGCAATGGGCTACACTTCTGCACTTGCATTGTCTGTGTATTCAACTTTTTGGTAAGATTGAATATAGATCTAATATTTTTTTAGTAAATGGTGGGCGAGGGAGATAAGATGTAGAATGCTACACAATGAACCAATCCCTCTTCCCATAATATAAGTGTTTTGAACACTGGTGTACTGTACAAAATGTTCTTATATTATGGGACGGAGGGAGTAGTTGTCAATGTAAGTACAGTGATAGACGACGTTCAGTCCTTACAAGAGGACTGCAGAGCGAAACCTCTTTAAAAGCATTAGGTTGATTCTAAATTTATGTAAGAGTCCATACAGATCTTATAATGTCCACCAAATGGATGATAATGAGGCTAACATGTGCAGTGATGCTACATAATCAACCAGCTATGAAAGTAAGTATGGTCATACAGGGCAAGAGGTACTCACAAGAGCAATGCAGTGTGCAATATAGTTGTGAGATTCTGTGGTCCCTTGAGAACGAATGTTCTTCTGCAAAAAAATTTCGTACAAGTGAGACGTTAAGGCACATGCAGAAATGTAGTTCAAATTATGATGTGATATCATAGACAGTACCTTACGCTACAGATGAGACCAATGTGTAACAAAGATTATTCCAGTCACTGTCTAATAAATGTAGCACCGGAGACTTTATAGAAATTTCGTTTAGAGGCTTGCCATCGAAGTGCGCTTGCCTCAGGTAGGAGTGATACTTCATCAATGAGTGCTTGAAAAGCGCAACCAACCCTTGCTCGTCTTGACAATCCAGCTTGGTCCTTGCCTCTTTAAAATAATGAAATCTTGTGTCTTCTGTCAGCAGAAACATATGCAGTAATTACCATGAATAACATTAGTACATTACTTATGCATAAGTTGCGGAGGAAGATTGGAATTTTTTCTTTGTCTGTGGTATAATCTTTCCATGAAGGAAAGATGCCAACAAAGTTCCTGACAACAATATAAGCTTCGCCTTGTAAACTGGAAAGAAGTGGAATAGGAGTCCTATTTGCTGCAATTGGTGCTCTCTCTCATTCGAAAAGGGATTTGGCAACTGGATTTGGTGTACTCTTTGCTGGAATGGGGGGTTTTGCATCGTAGAGGTGGTGCTATGTCAACTGGCATCATCATACTGTTTGCGGCAGTTGGGGTCTGCTGAGTTGGGGCATCAGAGATGGCCAGTGTAGTATGGCTAGAGTCTGCTAGAGCTGTGGCCGTATTTTCTGGGTCTGGTGATATTGCAACTACACCTAATGGGCTATTTGATTTATCAGGTGTCACTACCTTTTCCAAATACTTTGTTCGTGCTCCTCCACGATCACCAATGGCCCTCTTCCTTTTGAACGTCAGATACACAAGAACAACATTTGAATGGATAAATAGGTATGATGACAGATGGAATATGTAGCGACCTGACCTCAAACAGTCTGATCTATGTGCTTCAGTGTCATCCCTGGATCAGTAATGCTGACACGCACAATACTTGAAGGATTTATAACAGAGTAGCAATCACACACTTATTACATCGAATGTCTCAAAAGAGAACTTATTACAATAAATATGGCTTAAGGCCATCTAATAACGATAACAGCGGAAGGCTTGGAAGATAAGTGAGTCCATCAACTCCAACGACATCACTGAGTATAGAACCACGACCTAAAGGCACCTTACTCGTCGTCTGAAAAGTCCGCAACATGAACGTTGCAGCCCGAAACGGGTCAGCACATGGAATATGCTGGCAATATAACACATAGAGGGTAATGAAATAATAATGCTATACTACATGCATATATGGCCGGTGGAAAGCTCTATGGTTACAGTTTTGCATAAAGCCAATTTTTCCCTACTGCAAAGGAATAAATTTTATTTAACTATCATGGTGGTTGTTAAACATTGAGAGTGTAGACACCCTATCAATCCCAATTAAGCATCATCATTAAAACTCATCAATATTAATTAAAGTAACATAATGAGATTCACATGATAATCCAAGTACTAGATACTCAAGATGTCCATAACCGGGGACACGGATAACCATGATTAGTTTATACACTCTGCAGAGGTTTGCGCACTTTTCCCCACAAGACTCGATATCCTCCGTTGGGATTCTCTCACTACATGATGTTTGAGAAACGGATGACCGAGACATAGTCTTTCATAAGCGCTAGCACCTTACGATCGGGTAGACAGTACCAACCTACATCCCCTACATCTGCTAGTCTACCGCTGTAAGAGTTCGCACGACTTAGTCAACTATGCTAGAGCCCATAGCAGTTTGTGGCTGCACACGGAAGTTTCTAGCATGAATAATCTCATGATCCCTTTGAGCCTGGGTGGCGGTCCAAAAGAAAAACAAGCAATCGCTGGAATACCCAGGTGCCTCAGTCCACCCAGATGTGTATTAAAGTTGCCACCTTAAATAAACCATTAATTAACAATCTCACATCTGTCATGGATACACTCACCCAATCCACGTCTACTAGCATAGCATGGCATAATAAGCAAACGTAGAGTAACTCCCAAGGGTTTGATAATAAAACAGGTAATAGGTACTACCTCATCTACTTCCCAAAATCCCACATATTAACAGATCCTAATCATGCAATTGTTTGAGGATTGATCTAATGCAATAAAACTGGGTAGTAAAGAAGTATGATCAAAGTGTCTTGCCTTGCTGATGATCCGCAAAACCTAGCGATTCAAAGTAGCAAGCGGCGCACTCCGGGTACTCTATCGCAAACAAACAAGCATATAATAAGTACTCATCTAATGCACAGATAAAACTCAAATAAGAGATCTAACCAGAAAGTTCAACTTAAGAACTCCTGTTTGCAAAAAGAATCAAATCAAACGAAGCAACGAAAGTCAAACGGCGAAAGAAACAAGCTTCGTTTTACTAATCTAGACGTAAGTCAAAAATTACAGAAGCAAAATCTTGTTTGAGTTGGTTAAACGAAAAGAGGGTTTCGAGACAAAACTCTAGGCGCTTGAATCGTCTGATTCCGATAAACGAGCGAAAAGATATACTAGAACGAAAATCGGATCAGAAATCGCGATAAAAATAACCGCGGAAAAATCCGAGAAAAAGAAAAAACTGACGAACAAATAACTGAAACTAAACGGCGAATTCGTTCATCAAAAATGAACGAATGGGCGAACGCTCGCTAAATAAAAAAAAAACCGATCTATTAAAAAAACGAATCTAGGGTTTCTAAAGAAAAACCAGATCGGGTTTAAAAAAAAACGACCACGACGGCGGTGGCGGTGCGGCTACCTCGTCGGACTCCGGCAGGGTGGGAGTGGGCGGCGGCTTGCGGGGCGGCGGGGCTCGGCAAGGCGGCGGGGCGG
>NC_041383.1:413123946-413142100 GCF_002162155.2 Triticum dicoccoides
GGCGGGGCTGGCGGCTGGCGGTGGCTAGGGGGCGGGGCGGCGGCTATATAAAGGGGGCGGCAGCGGTGGCCTGCTTGGGCGAGGGGGCGCCCAGGGAGGAGTCCGGCTCGGACTCTCCTTGGCGTCCGTGCCGCACATGGTGGCGCATGCGAGGGGAGGCGGCGGCGCGGGGTTGGGTCGGCCTGGCCTGGCTGGGCTTCGGCCTAGTCGGGCGCGGGAGTTTTTTTTATAAAATAATTTCGCCGAACTGAAAATATATTCTAGAAAAATAAATAAAAATCTAAAAATGCGAAAATAATTTTTCACCGTCTAAATAAAATATTTAGAACAAGATGAACATTTTCTTGGCCCTAAAATGCAGTTTTGAAAACGTGCAATTTTTCATAAATTCAAATAAAATAGCAAAAACTCCAAAATAAATCTTATTTGATTTTTTTATTAAATCCTCAATATTTTTTATTTTGGGAAAGTCATTTTATTCCCTCTCTCATATTTTTATAGTTGAAATAATTGAAGATAAAATAAATAAAATCAAATGATCGTATTTTCAAAATTTGAGAAAACTCAAATATGAAAATAACGAAATCCCCAACTCTCTCCGAGGGTCCTTGAGTTCCATAGAATTTCTAGGATCAACCCAAAAGCAATAAAATATGATATGCAATGATGATCTAGTGTATAACATTCCAAATTGAAAATTTGGGATGTTACAAACCTACCCCCCTTAAGATGAATCTCGCCCTCGAGACTCGGGTTGGCTAGAAAATAGGTGAGGGTGGTCCTTCAGCAGATCTTCCTCTCGCTCCTAGGTGGCTTCATCCTCGGTGTGGTGGCTCCACTAAACTTTGCAAAACATGATAACCTTGCTGCGGGTGACTCGGCTGGCATACTCAAGAATCTTAACTGGTTTCTCCTCATAGGTCAAATCACTGTCCAACTGAATTGCTTCCAGCGGCACTGTATCTCTCAGCGGTATATCAACCATCTCCGCATGGCACTTCTTCAACTGGGAAATGTGGAATACATCATGAACTACTGACAATCCTTTGGGCAACTCCAACTTGTAGGCAACTTCTCCCATACGTTCCAAAACTTTGTATGGTCCCACAAAACGTGGTGCTAACTTTCCCTTAACTCCAAAGCGCTTAACTCCTCGAAGTGGAGATACCCGAAGATAAACTCTGTCTCCGACTTCGTAAACTGTCTCCTTGCGTTTAGAATCTGCATAGCTCTTCTGCCTGGACTGGGCTACCTTGAGCCTATCGCGTATCAACTTCACCTTCTGTTCGGACTCTTTAATCAAATTCGGTCCAAACAACTGGTGGTCTCCAACTTCATCCCACGATAACGGGGTCCTGCACCTCCTTCCTTACAAGGCTTCGAAAGGGGCCATCTTCAAACTGGATTGATAACTGTTGTTGTAAGAGAACTCTGCATATGGCGAATTGTCGTCCCAACTAGATCCATAATCTAGTGCACAAGCTCTTAGCATATCCTCCAAAATCTGATTGACTCTCTCGATCTATCCATCTGTCTGCGGATGAAAGGCTGTACTGAACTCTAGCCTGGTACCCAAAGTTTCGTGCAACTGATTCCAGAACTTTGAGGTAAACTGATTTCTTCTATCTGATACAATGCTCCTCGGAACTCCATGCAGACATACGATCCTGGTCATGTATATCTTTGCCAACTTAGAACTGGTGTAAGTGGTCTTCACTGGGATGAAATGAGCTACCTTCATCAAACGATCAACTACAACCCAAATCGAGTCGTAGCCTAAACGATTCCTAGGCAATCCCGTGATAAAATCCATGCCTAACTTATCCCACTTCCATTCGGGTATTGGCAATGGCTGTAACAATCCTGCTGGCTTCTGATGCTCTGCCTTTACTCTCCAACATACATCACAAACTGCTACATACTCCGCAATATCCTTCTTCATTCCGGTCCACCAGAAGGTATCCTTCAAATCCAAATACATCTTGGTATTTCCTGGGTGAACCGAATATGGTGAATCATGGGCCTCTTGCAGAATCAACTTCCTGATCTCCGGGTCATTATGCACATAAACACGGTCTTCAGACCATAGGGTATCATGCTCATTCTCAAGAAATCCTTTAGCTTTTCCTTTGCTCATCTTCTCCTTTATATAGGCAATCTCCTTGTCAGACTTCTGAGCTTCTCTGATCTTATCCATCAAAGTGGATTGAATCTCCAGTGCTGCTACATAGCCTCTCAGAACTATCTCCAAACATAGCTCACCAAGGTCCTCGACTAACTCCTTTGGTAAATCCCCAGTCATTAGTGTGTTGACATGGCTCTTGCGGCTCAATGCATCGGCTACTACGTTAGCCTTTCCGGGATGATAATGTAATCTTATATCATAATCCTTGATGAGCTCCAGCCATCTCCTTTGCCTGAGATTTAGCTCCTTCTGCATGAAAATATACTTCAAACTCTTGTGATCCGTGTACTCTTCACAATGGTTTCCGATGAGAAAATGTCTCCAAGTCTTCAACGCATGCACTACGACTGCTAACTCCAAATCATGTGTAGCATAATTCAACTCATGAGGTTTCAGTTGTCATGACGCATACGAAACAACTCTTCCCTCCTGCATAAGCACTGCTCCAAGTCCTCGACGTGAAGCATCACAAAACACCTCGAAATCCTTGCTCTGATCTGGCAGAATCAACACTGGAGAGGTAACCAAACGTTTCTTCAACTCCTGGAAACTGGCCTCACATTCCTCAGTCCATTTGAACTTGGTATCCTTCTTCAACAACTCAGTCATGGGCTTCGCAATCTTTGAGAAATTATCAATGAATCTCGGTAGTATCCTGCCAGTTCAAGAAAACTCCAGATCTCTCCAACTGTTGTTGGTGCTACCCAATTTGTCACAGTGACAACTTTGGTGGGATCTACTGCTATTCCTTCTCCAGATATAACATGTCCGAGGAATCCAACTTCCTTCAACCAAAACTCACATTTGCTGAACTTGGCGTATAACTGATGTTCTCTAAGTTTCTCAAGTACCAAACGCAAATGCTCCTTATGCTCCTCTTTGTTCTTCGAGTAGACCAAAATATCATCAATGAACACCACGACGAACTTATCCAGAAACTCCATAAATACCTTGTTCATCATGTTCATGAAATAGGCAGGTACGTTAGTCAGACCAAATGACATAACGGTATACTCGTATAGCCCATACCCGGTGGTAAAAGCCGTCTTAGGTATATCCTGCTCTCGAATCTTCAACTGATGGTATCCTGATCGCAAATCGATCTTGGAAAATACCTTAGCTCCTTGCAATCGGTCAAACAAATCATTGATCATTGGCAGTGGGTACTTGTTCTTGATTGTTACTGCATTCAATCCTCGATAATCAACAACCATCCTTAATGATCCGTCCTTCTTCTCCACTAGAAGTACTGGCGATCCCAAGGCGAAGAACTTGGGCGAATATAGCCTTTATCCAGTAACTCCTTAATCTGCTTCTTAATCTCCTCCAAATCTTTTGCAGGCATCCTGTATGGTCTCTTAGATATTGGCCCTGTGCCTGGCAAAAGCTCAATCAAAAACTCAATGTCTCTATCTGGTGGCATGCCTGGCAGCTCCTCTGGAAATACATCAGGGAAATCCTTCACCACTAGTACTTCCTCCTGCACAACTCATGATAAGGAATTTACTTGAGTCCTCTTCGGCTCATGCCGTGATACATACTTGATCCTTCTTCCTTCTGGCGTTGTGAGCAAAATCGTCTTACTGGCGCATTCAATGTTCCCTCCATACTTCAATAACCAATCCATGCCTAATGTCACATCCAATCCTTGCGATTCCAATACTATTAGGTCCGAGGGAAACACGTAGTTACCAATCCTTAATGGTAACCGATCACACCATAGACTAGCCATATACTCTGCTCCTAGCGAGGTTACTAACATGGATGACCTAAGGGCTTGGGTTGGCAGTTTATACTTATCCACAAATCCCCTTGATATGTATGAATGCGATGCACCAGTATCAAAAAGAACGAGTGCAGTAAATGACTTAACCAAAAACTTACCTATTACTGCATCTGGCTGAGCTTCAACCTCTTCCACGTTAACGTGGTTCACCTTTCCCCTATTGAAAGGGTTCGGCTTCTTCCCTAAGCTTCCATTGCCATTTCCATTCTGGGCTTCAGGACATTCATTGGCATAATGTCCAGTCTTCTGACACTTATAGCAAGTGACTTGGATCAGGTCTCTCTTGGCTGGTGTTGAGGGATTGGTACAGTTCTGTCCATTGCTTCCTCCATTCCCGTTACCATTCTTGGGACCATTATGATTGTGCGAGCTACCTCCTCCATGGGTATGCTGGAACTGTCCTCCCAATTTTAGGGTAAAACGTGGCTTCTGCTGAGCTCCAGAATTGTACTTCCCTTGTCCATACTTCCTCTTGCAGTTTTCAATCTGCTGCTGCTTCCCTTCAATCATGAGAGCTCTATCTACCAACTCCTGGTAGTTGTTGAAGGTTGCCACCATCAACTGCATGCTCAGCTCATCATTCAGCCCTTCCAGAATCTTCTCCTGCTTAGCTGCATCTATAGCAACGTCATCTGGGGCATAACGTACTAGCTTACTAAAGTCATCCACATACTGGCCAACTGTGCGTCCTCCTTGGCGCAAGTTGTGAAACTCACGCTTCTTCATGGCCATAGATCCTGCTGAAACATAGGCAGTACAGAAAGCCTGCTGAAACTGATCCCATGTGACAGTGTCGATAGGGTAAGTGGCTGTGAAATTCTCCCATCATGATGCTGCGGGTCCTTCAAGCTGATGTGCGGCAAAATGCACCCTCTCCGCATCTGTGCATCCTGCAGTGGTCAACTCCCTTGCTGTCTTGCAGAGCCAATCATCTGCAACAATCAGCTCGGTGCTACTAGAGAACACCGGCGGATTCAGCCTAAGAAAACGGGTTTGAGGGAGTCCTGGACTAGGGGGTGTCCGGATAGCCGAACTATCATCATCGGCCGGACTCCAAGACTATGAAGATACAAGATTGAAGACTTCGTCCCGTGTCCGGATGGGACTTTCCTTGGCGTGGAAGGCAAGCTTGGCGATACGGATATGTAGATCTCCTACCATTGTAACCGACTCCGTGTAACCCTAGCCCTCTCCGGTGTCTATATAAACCGGATGGCTTTAGTCCGTAGGAAAAAACAACAATCATACCATAGGCTAGCTTCTAGGGTTTAGCCTCCTTGATCTCGTGGTAGATCTACTCTTGTAACACACATCATCAATATTAATCAAGCAGGACGTAGGGTTTTACCTCCATCAAGAGGGCCCGAACCTGGGTAAAACATCGTGTCCCTTGTCTCCTGTTACCATCCGCCTAGACGCACAGTCCGGGACCCCCTACCCGAGATCCGCCGGTTTTGACACCGACATTGGTGCTTTCATTGAGAGTTCCTCTATGTCGTCGCAATCAGGAAGGATGCCTTTTCCCGTCTTTAAAGACAGCGCCGTCGTCAAGGGAGCTTTAGCCGCCGGCCAAACTATCTGGCTAGGTGGTTTTCTTATGACC
Source organism: Triticum dicoccoides (assembly GCF_002162155.2). Classification (NCBI taxonomy): domain Eukaryota; kingdom Viridiplantae; phylum Streptophyta; class Magnoliopsida; order Poales; family Poaceae; genus Triticum; species Triticum dicoccoides. Next base: position 413,129,521 of record NC_041383.1, read on the forward strand.
GCCTGTTCGGCCACCGCTCCGACAATGACCTCTCAGGTCATCAAAAGCGATCTTCACGTCAGCTCGGAATTCGCCGAGCAGCTAGATCCGATGGAGCTCTCCTCCGTAAACGAGCTCTTGGATTGCATCGCCGCCCTGGGAGTCGCTACGGACTACGATCAGATCGGGCTTAAAACCGATCTGAGAGAAATTAACTCTCCCCAGGCTACCCACCACGTTGTTGTGGTAGAGGAACAATGCGGTGACTCTTCTTCTATGTTAAAAACCAGCTATGTCCGGATTCCCGATCCCTCCATGCCGGATTCCCACGGAGGGATGGACGTCAATCAAATACTGAACCTAAAGTCAGGCATCGGACCAGATTTGTTGGAAAACATCCAACAACCCAAGCTTCCAAATCCGGAAACGTCTTGGCCTTTGAGCCTCAGATCGGGCGGGGTTCCAAATTTAATTCCACCCGCCCACCCAAACATAAGCGATCTATCTCAAATACGGCAAGAGCCCGATGAAACAGTACATCATTACTGAGCCAGATTCCTCCTGGTTATGAACAGGATAAAGGACTGCCGTGAAGAAAGCGCGATTTCAATTTTCTGCAACAATTGCACGGACAAGGGAATCATGAACGCCATAAGTCGTCACGAAGTTACACGCTTCGCCGACCTAGCGACCATTGTACAAAAATACTGTGCGATGGAGAGTGCCTGGAAAACCGAAACCAGGTTTTGGGACAATCCGGCCCTGAATATAACCCTAGTCCGAAACAAAAGGGTGCGTCATACTCAAGCACCTGGGTTAAAAACCAAAACGCAAAAACCCCCTAAAGGGCACGGAACCGTACTGGAGGGATGGCTCAACGGACCCTGTCAAATCCACAGTACGGAGGGCGCCACTCCAACACATAGCCTTCGAGCATGTTGGATACTACGGTAGGTGGCCAAAAGTGGCGAAGGCTTTCTAGCCTCGGGCAACCACCACAACAGTACCAGTACGGTATTAACAGTCTTCGAGACTTTCGCATCAAATAACATGCGGAAACGAACAATCCGCAGCCTCGCCGAAGTCTATGAAGTAGCAACAACAAATCCATGGAGCGACACGGCTATCACCTTCAATGCCAGCGACGAACCTAAATTCCAAACAGCTCGAGCACCAGCCGCATTGGTCCTCAGTCCGATAGTGGATGGCTTTCGTCTTACCAAGGTACTCATGGATGGCGGCAGCGGATTAAACCTCATCTACGAGGAAACCCTTCAAAAAATGGAAATTGACTAGAGCCGCATTGAGCGAAGCAGCACAACCTTCAGGGGAATAATCCCTAGTCGAGAAGTACGCTGCACAGGAAAAATCACACTAGACGTAGTGTTCGGCTTGCCGGATAATTACAGGTTCGAAGAGGTCACATTCCAAGTGGCCCCATTCGGCAGCAGATATCACGCCTTGTTAGGGCGAGAGGCATTCACAGTCTCCCAAGCTATACCTCATTACGGGTACATGAAGCTCAAAATGCCCGGGCCCAATGGAATAATCACTCTTGTCAGTGATCCAGATATAGCACTCCGCGCTGAAAATAAGACAGCCGCACTGGCCCTAGAGGCATTATCCGAAGCCCTAGCGGCAAAGGAACTCACTACGCTGCGCTCCACGGTGGACAGGGACGATGTGATACTCGATAAGAGGTCTAAGTCCACCTCTTTTAAACCAGCAGACGAAATAGTCAAATTCCAGGTCCATCCAACGGACCCCACAAAGACGGCCTCCATTGGGGCACAATTAAATCCTGATGTAGAAGCCGCACTACGAGAATTCCTACGGGAAAATTGGGACATTTTTGCCTGGCACCCTTCAGACATGCCAGGAATCCCACGCAGGCTGGCAGAGCACAGCCTAAATATCCTAAAAGGATTCAAGCCAGTCAAGCAGGCTCTTCGGCGATTTTCCGAACCCAAAAGACCTGCAATGGGAGAGGAGCTAGCCAAACTCTTAGAAGCCGGATTCATCAGAGATATAAAACATCCGGACTGGCTAGCCAACCTGGTAATGGTACCAAAAAAGGACAAATCCTGGCGCCTTTGTGTCGATTTCAAAGACCTTAATAAGGCCTGTCCAAAGGACCCTTTCCCTCTCCCTCGCATCGACCAAATCATCGATGCTACCACAGGGCACGATTCATTGTGCTTCCTCGACGCATACTCCGGATACCATCAAATCAAGATGGCGGAAAAAGACCAGGCCGCAACGGCATTCATTACTCCATATGGACCATTCTTCTTCAACACAATGCCCTTCGGACTCAAAAACGCCGGCGCAACATATCAGCGCATGATCCAGACATGTCTGGCTACCCAGATAGGCAAAACAGTACAGGCATACGTAGACGATGTGGTCATCAAGACCAAACACGTCGAAACTCTAGTAGACGACTTGAGGGTGACATTCGGTAACCTCCGAGCATATGACATTAAGCTCAACCCGGAAAAATGTGTTTTCGGCGTACCAGCCGGAAAGCTCTTGGGCCTCATTGTATCCGGTAGAGGAATTAAAGCAAACCCAGCCAAGATCCGAGCTCTGTCACAATTGGATATCCCAAAAGACCTCAAGCAAATACAAAAACTAACTGGATGCGTGGCGGCTCTAAGCCGCTTCATCTCCCGTTTGGGAGAAAAGGCACTGCCCCTCTATCGCCTCCTCCGGCGCACCGGACACTTTGAATGGACGGATGCTGCCACGGCCGGACTCAAAGAAATTAAGGCCATATTGGCAACAAATCCGGTCCTGGCCACGCCCAACCTGGGCGAACCGATGTTATTATATATCGCAGCAACACATCAAGTTGTCAGCGCGGTACTCGTCGTCGAACGAGAAACAGAAGGGAACAAATTCCCTCTTCAAAAACCAGTGTACTACGTATCCACTGTCTTAACTCCATGCAAGTCCCGGTATCCACATTATCAAAAGATAGCGTATGCGGTGTTCATGGCATCCCGGAAGCTGCGACACTACTTTCAAGAGTGTTCCATAACAGTGGCCTCCGAAGTACCTCTCAACGATATTATAAACAATCGCGACGCGACGGGCAGGATTGCAAAATGGGCCATTGAGCTCTTACCATTTGACATAACCTACAAACCACGGCGAGCTATAAAGTCGCAAGTTCTGGTTGACTTCATCGCCGAATGGACCGAAGCCGAACTCCCTAAAGAGTACGGCGCATACTCCAATTGGATCATGCATTTCGACGGCTCCAAAATGTTGGCTGGCTTGGGGGCTGGCGTCGTCTTGACGTCCCCAACCGGAGACATAGTCCAATACGTGCTTCAAATAATGTACACGGACTCCAACAATGCAGCCGAATACAAGGCCCTTCTACATGGCCTCCAGATGGCAATCTCCATGGGTATTCAACGCCTAGAGGTGCGCAGGGATTCAAACCTCGCAATATCCCAAGTAAATGGAGACTTTGATGCCCAGGATCCGAAAATGGCAGCCTACCGTAATGCCGTCTTAAAAATGTCAGCCCGGTTCGAAGGACTCGAATCCCACCATGTAGCCCGGGATAATAACCAGGAAGCAGACGAGTTGGCATGCATCAGCGCAAAACGCGACGCCATCCCTCCAAACATCTTCCTGGAGCGGCTCTTTAAGCCATCCGTATTATGGGAAGAGGAGTCCGGAAACGACAACCCGGAACTAACTGCACCACCCAATACAGAACATTCTGACACAATCGGTGGCTCAGCCAATGAAATAACACCTTCAGCCCACGAGATAATGGCAGTAATTGCCCCGTGGACGGAACCATTCCTAGCCTACTTAATCAGGCAGGAACTCCCCAAAGACCAAAACGAGGCCCGCTGCATAGTTCGGTGATCTAAAGCCTACAAGGTCCATGAGGGAGAACTCTATAAGAAAAGCACAACCGGAGTCCTTCAAAGGTGTATCTCCGAAGAGGAAGGGCGAAATCTCCTGGCTGAAATTCACGCCGGACTCGGCGGGCACCACGCCGCAGCCCGGGCCCTTGTAGGCAAGGCCTTCCGTACATGATTTTATTGGCCGACAGCCCGGCCAGATGCTCAGGACTTAGTCCAACGATGCGTTGGTTGCCAGCTCTTTGCTAATCAAAGCCACATGCCACCCACCGCCCTCAAAACTATACCCATCACTTGGCCGTTCGCGGTCTGGGGGCTTGACATGGTCGGACCCCTTAAATGGGGAACCCACAAGCACAAATACTTATTGGTCATGGTGGACAAATTCACCAAATGGATAGAGGCCAAGCCGGTTAAAACGGCAGAATCCGAACCTGTGATAGACTTCATATCCGGGGTAGTACACCATTTTGGCGTCCCCCACAGCATCATCACTGATAACGGCACGAATTTCATGGCCGACGAGGTTAAACTCTGGTGCAAAAACATGGGCATCAAGCTCGACTACGTTTCAGTCTATCACCCTCAAACTAACGGTCAAGTGGAACGAGAAAATGGTCTAATCATGAGCGGCATTAAACCCAGATTAGTGCGGTCCCTCACGGAATCTAACACGCACTGGGTAGAGGAGCTTGACTCCGTACTCTGGGGGCTGCGGACCACGCCAAACCGCACTATCGGATTCACACCATTTTTTATGGTATACGGTGCTGAGGCAGTTTTGCCCTGCGATATAATTCATGACTCACCTCGCGTGCGCATGTACGAGGAAAGAGAAGCCGAGTTGGATCGGCAGGACAGTTTGGACGCCTTAGAGGAGGAGCGCGATGTGGCAAAATCCCGTTCTGCATTCTATCAACAGCAGGCTCGAAGATATCAAAGCAGGGAAGTACGGGCCAAAACTTACAATGTTGGCGAGCTAGTTCTACGCCTGCCGGACAAGAAAAAGGACAAACTTAAGCCCAAATGGGAAGGTCCCTTCATCATTGACCAAGTCCTTACCAGTGGTGCATACCGTCTATGCAACACATCTGACAACTGACTCGAGCCAAACCCATGGAACGCAGCCCGTCTCCGAAGATTTTACGCCTAGCGCCGGACTCAGGGTTCGTCTCCTTCCTCCTTCCACCTTTCATATTTTTCACTGTCTTTGTTTTCCCTCCTTTTTCCTCCCCCTCTCAGTACAAGCCTCTTGAGGGCTGATCTGCGCTTTGTTCGCACTCACTCGATGTGCTACTCGCACTCGTTATACCTGGGGGCTTCTTTAACAGAAGCTTATTTATACGGGCTTCATGCCCAACACATGTGTCACACTTCCGCATGTACCTTTTGATCACCATTATATGCATCGATATGACTTAAGTTTTGGCCAAGCCGGGATGCCTGGCTCCTGTGCTTACCCCTACGTTCCCGATTGTTCGGCTAGGAGGTAAAGGGAGCACCTCTGCGATTGTTACTGCCGGGTCAGCCGGACGTGTACCTCAGACTGGGTGAAGCCGAAGGCTAGCGTTCTTAAGGGAATATTCGGTCGGTGACCTGAAAGATGATTTATTACTTACCTATTTATCTGCCCCCAGATGCTTTTTCTGCTATTTTCGCAGTCTGGACATGCACTTTAGGGCATGCCTCCCAGGGAAAGGAACCCTTAACGGAACTATTCTCCCTGGAAGATGTTTCTTACTAACCATGTAATATAACATAGCTAGTTGGGCACTTGTCTGATAAAGCAATTATGACCCCTACGCCTTGTCTCCATGCATGCCCGGTTCTTTTATAACCATAAGGGTATTCGGACACACTCCGGAGTGTTGGGTCCCGAGGTTGAAGGGAAACTGTCCGCAAAGACAAACGATCTACAATCCGGCTAGAAGGCATTTTACATGTCATTTTAAAATTACATTGTCAAACTGATTGATTGTACTCCTCTTCAATCCCATCTAACAGGCTGTCTAATTTACAGTCCTGTTGGGAATATTTCGCGGCCAACTCTACTTGGCCGTACATCAGGCTCACAGGGATCTCCTTCCCATCAGGCCCCACAGGTCCGACCTCGGCCATGTGGTTTGGGTCAGCCTTCGGGTACCGCGTCTTCACCATGGCCCAGGCCTCAGACAGAGACACCGCCGTACTCCCTGAAGCTTCTCAGCAAGCCCTCCAAGACCCTCGGGTAGGGAGATGGAAGGCCATAAGGCCTGAACGACGCCACTCATTGCCTGCCGAACACGTTCGTGCAGTTGCAGCAGCTCGGGAAGAGGGTCTCCCGTGGAACCAGGCATCTCCTCCGCCGGACGACCCGTGAGCACACCTATAGACACATTTCTGTCAATCGACTTCCTCGCCGAACTCTTCTTTTCAAAAGAGTTTGCTCAAGCACTTACTATAAATGCCGCAACGAAGCCGCCGATTCTCCTTTATGGAGTTAGACAGCTGGACCCGGACATCTTTTAGTTCTTCGCCCAGCTGGGTGTTGGCATCTTGGAGTTTGTTCCTCTCCTGCTGCACCCTCAGAAGCACCTTCTCGCTGGCCTTCAACTGGGGCGGCAGATGTTGCTTGTCCGGATCTAGTCCGGCACCCTCTGCAATATTATTGTCAGACTATACACACACGCCGCACTTCATAAACTACTTCTCTTTTCAAAATATGAATTACCAGAGGGGGTCTCCGTGGCTCCCCCGGCAGCGGCTAGTGCGGCCTCAAGTTGGGCCTTGCATTCTTGAAGCTCCTGGGACAGGTGGGTATTCTTCTCGGTAAGATCCTGCATAACAAATGATCCTTAAATCAGTTAGTTTAACTATTTTAAGTCGCGGGGGCTACTGGCATATATAACTATTAAAATTCCTCACCTGTATGTCTTTTACATACTGCTCTGTGGATCTGGTTAAACCATCTTGAGCAGCACGGAGGTGCGCGTCTCCCGCATTAAAGGCATTCAACGCCTCTGGGGAGAAACACGCGTCACGAAGAACTGTCCGACGGCGCCTGTGATTCATGGCGCTCTCCACCTCAGACCTGGTGGCGGACAACCTGTCGGCATCCTCCGTTGGAGGAGCATCCGGCTCGCGCCTTGCGCTCGCCTCCCCCTCCAGACCAAGCGTTGGAGCCTGGCTGGCGGAGGCTTGGTTGGCACCCTCTTCGGACTCAGTCCGGCGAGCGCTCTTTCTCCTGGAAGAATCATGAGCATTAATATACCTCGCAGGAGTCTTTCCCTTAAAATACAATGGTGCACCATACCTTTGCGGCGACGTTTCAATTCGCGCCGCACTCCTCTTCCGCCTGCTAGGCCGCACTGACCTCATTTGGTCAGTCGCCGCGGGCTCGGCTTCTCGCTGTAAAGGCACCTCCTGCGAAGCACCATTGGTACATGGTGGTCAGAAATAAGCATTAAAAAAGTAACAATGTCAGCACTTCAGTCGTACTCACTGAGGAAGCCGGACATAAACCGGGGTAGTCAGCCGTAATGGCGACTAAAGCATTGTCTATGCTGAGCTGGTGGAACACCCGGTCAATCAATTCCACCTTTATGTCCGGATCCTCTTCGGAGGCCGGATCAAGGGATCTTCCCAGATCCTTGGGTTGTGGAGTTGGGCTTTCTATGCCCTCCACATCCCGGCGCAGTTCCTGCGTCGAAATCATAAAGTAAAACACTTATCTTTGAAAGCACGGATCAGATATATAAACGTCCGCTTACCCATCTCCGAGGGTTATTCATGGAGAATCCATTCAATGGATTCATGCGGAGGAAGTCCTCCTTCTCCCCCTTGTACAAGCCGGACATGATCTTCACCAGATCGGTGGCCGATCCCGGCCCTGTGCGGCCATGACGGGTGGCATCATTCTCCCTGTTGAAATCCCACATGGGGTGGCCCCTATATTGGAGCGGCTGCACCCCTCGCATAATGCATGTGGCCATGACTCCAATCATGGTTAATCCGGAATGGGCTAGTAACCGTATCTGGCCCATCAGATAGTGGACGCTCCTGTCATCTTCCCGTTGAGGGCTCCGTGGGAGCCAACTCGGGCGTTTCTTCAGAGGAGCGTTGCTAAACTCCGGGAGGCCGATCCGAACTGGATCCGGTAGCGGGGCGTCTTCCATATAGACCCACTCCGAAGGCCAGTCTTCGGACGCCTTCTTCGGGGTTCCGGATAGATATCCGGTCTCGGCGATGCGCCATATTTCGGCTCCGCCCACTTGATATATCGACCCCTCGTGAGAACGGGGTACGAGGCAAAACAGCCTCTTCCACAGCGCAAAATGGGGCTCGATGCCCAAGAACAGCTCGCAAAGAGCTACAAAGCCCGCGATGTGCAAAATGGAGGCAGGCGTGAGGTGGTGAAGTTGGAGTCCATAGAACTCCAGGAGCCCCCAGAGAAACGGATGTATGGGAAATCTGAGTCCCCTTATTAAGTAGGGGACGAAGCATACCCTCTCTCCTTTGGAGGGATTGGGGACGCTCTCCGCCTGCTTCCCACCCTTGTAGGTGGCCAGTCCAGCTCGAACCGGAACCATAAAGGCTGGGGGAAGGTATCCCTCTGCTTGGAGCGTCACTAACTCGCTATGCGGGACTGAGCATCTCCTCCAATCTCCTGGCGGCGGACTGGGAGCGCGAGAAGAGGAGCCGCGTCGACTATCCATGTTGGAATGGATTTTTTGTCAGATGCGCCTCGATGAGTACTTGCGGAAGGAGGATGGTGTGATTTGGATCTGGATCCTCGCCTCTCTTATAGGCAGCTTATTCGTACAGCTAGGGGGTAAAATGTAAGGATACCCTGGCTTTTCGCATTCGTACAACATGTGGAAGAAGGCCATTATTGGACGTGGAAGCCAAGGAGTGCAACATTTATGAAGCAACCGGACACTATCCGGCAAACACATGGAACATGAAGGAGAACCCGCCTTGCAAACGCCAAAGACAATATATGCGCCGGACTCGTCATCATTGAAGCCTGGTTCAGGGGCTACTGAGGGAGTCCTGGACTAGGGGGTGTCCGGATAGCCGAACTATCATCATCGGCCGGACTCCAAGACTATGAAGATACAAGATTGAAGACTTCGTCCCGTGTACGGATGGGACTTTCCTTGGCGTGGAAGGCAAGCTTGGCGATACGGATATGTAGATCTCCTACCATTGTAACCGACTCCATGTAACCCTAGCCCTCTCCGGTGTCTATATAAACCGGATGGCTTTAGTCCGTAGGAAAAAACAACAATCATACCATAGGCTAGCTTCTAGGGTTTAGCCTCCTTGATCTCGTGGTAGATCTACTCTTGTAACACACATCATCAATATTAATCAAGCAGGACGTAGGGTTTTACCTCCATCAAGAGGGCCCGAACCTGGGTAAAACATCGTGTCCCTTGTCTCCTGTTACCATCCGCCTAGACGCATAGTCCGGGACCCCCTACCCGAGATCCGCCGGTTTTGACACCGACAGGGTTAAATGATCGACAGGTGGTGGTGGTGGTGGGTTGTTGTTGTTGTTGTTGTTGTTGTTGTTGTTGTTGTTGTTGTTGTTGTTGTTGTTGTTGTTGTTGTTGTTGTTGTTGTTGTTGTTGTTGTTGTTGTTCCCCTGATTCTGATTCTGGACTAGCAACTGCATCAACGCATTCTGCTGCTGGATCAACTTAGTGAGCTTCGGTGGGAAAGCAAATTCATTGTCACGTCTCGGAGGCATCTAAGGGTTTAGAAAAGATGAGAATATAGAATAGAATGAGGTCTAGGGGGAAAACACTACCCATATGCACATGAGACAAAAGCAAACAAAATCACTTCTTCAATCAAACAAGGGCATACAATGGTCTAACTATCGTTACAAAAGTGCTCGGACTATACTAGATACATGGGGGAATACTACTACTGTTATGGTGGTCGACTAGAAAAACTGCTCCGATGAAGACTCCATGATATCTGCTCCAGCTTCATCAACATAGTCATCATCGCTATCGTCTGGGTCCGAGTCGCTGTCGTCGATGACAATGTAGTTCTCTGGACAGGTGCAATCTTCGTCTTCTCCTCTAGTCGCGGGAAATCCCATAAATAGTTTTAGCTTCTTCTTCAGATCATCATTCTTCTCCACTAGTGTTGCTATTTCCTCCTCATATCCATCGCGTGTAGACTTGAATTCTTCCTCTAGTTCCATGATTTTGGTCATGGCCTTGTTCGGGTCTATCATGCCTGCGCACATCTGGTTCTCCTGGTGTCGAATGTGCTGGTTTAACTCCTGGATGAAAGCTGCAATTGATCTATCCTTCCTGGTGCTGATCATCTCCCATTGCTCATCTCGGCGCCCACAAATCTGGTAGATAGTATCCTTGAGATCCTTGTGGTAAACTTCTCCAATACGTCCCATTGTGATGTGGGCCGCCATGCTCTTTCCTAGGCTCCAGGTTGGTGCATCAAAGGAAAACTCTATGGGCTTAGTGACGGGCATGAACGTCCTTCCTGGTACTTGAACTTGAATCATCCAGCACTCCTCTTCAGGTAAAGTGGCGTTGTAGGTCCCGGTGAAACTTGGTACTTCGATGTTCAGGTATCTAGTGACTTCCTTCAAGTGACTTCCAAAGGGTGTATCTTCATCCGGTTGTGCGAACTTGTTCCTTGCATCCGCCATCCTAAAAGAGTAGAAAAGATGAGGAGTCAGAAATGAGAAGAGTGAGTAGTGATCTAGGGCTTTAGCTTAGTGGTCGTGCCCTACAGTCAGCGTGTGCTCTGATACCATCTTGTAGCGACCAGACCTCAAACAGTCTGATCTCTGTGCTTCAGTGTCATCCCTGGATCAGGAATGCTAACACGCACAATACTTGAAGGATTTATAACAGAGTAGCAATCACACACTTATTACATCGAATGTCTCAGAAGAGAACTTATTACAATAAATATGGCTTAAGTCCATCTAATAACGATAACAGCGGAAGGCTTGGAAGATAAGTGAGTCCATCAACTCCAACGACATCACTGAGTATAGAACCACGACCTAGAGGCACCTTACTCGTCGTCTGGAAAGTCTGCAACATGAACGTTGCAGCCCGAAACGGGTCAGCACATGGAATATGCTGGCAATATAACACATAGAGAGTAATGAAAGAATAATGCTATACTACATGCATATATGGCTGGTGGAAAGCTCTATGGTTACAGTTTTGCATAAAGCCAATTTTTCCCTACTGCAAAGGAATAAATTTTATTTAACTATCATGGTGGTTGTTAAACATTGAGAGTGTAGACACCCTCTCAATCCCAATTAAGCATCATCATTAAAACCCAACAATATTAATTAAAGTAACATGATGAGATTCACATGATAATCCAAGTACTAGATACTCAAGATGTCCATAACCGGGGACACGGCTAACCATGATTAGTTTATACACTTTGCAGAGGTTTGCGCACTTTTCCCCACAAGACTCGATCTCCTCCATTGGGATTCTCGCACTACATGATGTTTGAGAAACGGATGACCGAGACATAGTCTTTCAGAAGCGCTAGCACCTTATGATCGGGTAGACAGTACCAACCTACATCCCCTACATCTGCTAGTCTACCACTGTAAGAGTTCGCACGACTTAGTCAACTATGCTAGAGCCCATAGTAGCTTGTGGCTGCACACAGAAGTTTCTAGCATGAATAATCTCATGATCCCTTTGAGCCTTGGTGGCGGTCCAAAAGAAAAACAGGCAATCGCTGGGATACCCAGGTGCCTCAATCCACCCAGATGTGTATTAAAGTTGCCACCTTAAATAAACCATTAATTAACAATCTCACATCTGTCATGGATACGCTCACCCGATCCACGTCTACTAGCATAGCATGGCATAATAAGCAAACGTAGAGTAACTCCCAAGGGTTTGATAATAAAACAGGTAATAGGTACTACCTCATCTACTTCCCAAAATCCCACATATTAACAGATCCTAATCATGCAATTGTTTGAGGATTGATATAATGCAATAAAACTGAGTAGTAAAGAAGTATGATAAAAGTGTTACTTGCCTTGCTGATGATCCGCGAAACCTAGCGATTCAAAGTAGCAAGCGGTGCACTCCGGGTACTCTATCGCAAACAAACAAGCATACAATAAGTACTCATCTAATGCATGGATAAAACTCAAATAAGAGATCTAACGAGAAAGTTCAACTTAAGAACTCCGGTTTGCAAAAAGAATCAAATCAAATGAAGCAACGAAAGTCAAACGGCTAAAGAAACAAGCTTCGTTTTACTAATTTGGACCTAAGTCAAATTTTATAGAAGCAAAATCTTGTTTGAGTTGGTTAAACGTAAAGAGGGGTTCGAGACGAAACTCTAGGCGCTTGAATCGCCTGATTCCGATAAACGAGCGAAAAGATATACTAGAACGAAAATCGGATCAGAAATCACGATCAGAAATAACCGCGGGAAAATCTGAGAAAAAGAAAAAATTGACGAATAGATTAACGAACGAACGTTCGTTAACTGAAACTAAATGGCGAATTCGTTCATTAAAAACGAGCGAACGGGCGAACGCTCGCTAATTAAATAAACCAAAAAACTGATCTATTAAAAAAACAAATCTAGGCTTTCTAAAGAAAAAACGGATCGGGTTTTTTAAAAAAAACGGACCACGGCGGTGCGGCTACCTCGTCGGACTCCGGCGGGGTGGGAGCGGGCGGCGGGGC
>NC_041383.1:413142219-413144516 GCF_002162155.2 Triticum dicoccoides
CGGGATGCAGCGGCGTGAGCGGCGGCAGGCGGTGCGGCAAGGCTCGGCGGCTGGCGGTGGCTAGGGGGTGGGGCGGCGGCTATATAAAGGGGGCGGCGACGGTGGCCTGCTTGGGCGAGGGGGCGCCCGGGGAGGAGTCCGGCTCGGACTCTCCTCGGCGTCCGTGCCGTGCATGGCGGTGCGCGCGAGGGGAGGCGGCGGCGCGGGGTTGGGCCGGCCTAGCCTGGCTGGGCTTCGGCCCAGTCGGGCGCAGGAGTTTTTTTTATAAAATAATTCCACCGAATGGAAAATAAATTCTAGAAAAATAAATAAAAATCTAAAAATGCCAAAACAAATTTTCACCGTCTAAATAAAATATTTAGAACAAGATGAACATTTTTCTGGCCCTAAAATGCAGTTTTGAAAACATGCAATTTTCCTAAATTCAAATAAAATAGCAAAAACTCCAAAATAAATCTTATTTGAATTTTTTATTAAATCCTCAATATTTCTTTATTTGGGGAAAGTCATTTCATCCCCTCTCTCATATTTTTATAGTTGAAATAATTGAAGATAAAATAAAAAAAATCAAATGATCCTATTTTCAAAATTTGAGAAACTCAAATATGAAAATAACGAAATCCCCAACTCTCTCCGAGGGTCCTTGAGTTGCGTAGAATTTCTAGGATCAACCCAAAAGCAATAAAATATGGTATGCAATGATGATCTAGTGTATAACATTCCAAATTGAAAATTTGGGATGTTACAGAATATGTACTAAAAATGGATAGGCAGGGCGTATTCACATACACAAAGTGTAAACTAAGGTAATGGCAGTTCAACAAAGTAGAAGCAATGCAAAGCATCAGCTGCAAAATATATGCGACCAATATAACCTTGGAAAGTTAGAGCAAGCACTTTGATGGGTGAATAAGATAGGGTATCTGCCTCTGACTCCTCCACTAGGGAGCTACATTGACTTAGGTCTCCCTCTAGCTCAGAATCACTGTTAGGATCATATTCTGAGCATGAATCTGTAGGTGGAGAGTGTTTACATTGCATTGCATCTAGACTTGATTGCAGTCCCTTAATGCCAAGTTTGACAGCCATGGCATTGTTCTGCTTTATTCTTTTCATGCGCGCAAGCTCATAATCATTATGATGTTGTTCAATATCTGAGATTCATGAAAACATAAAAAGTAGTCAGATTATCTATGGAATGCATTGCGGATTCAACTCGAAGAGTGTATCCCCATAAACCCCTTCATATGCAAAGTTCACCCCCAACGATGCTGACCAGACCACACACAGAAATACAAACCTATTATGTCTTTATAACAGGCAGATACACATTTCAAAACTGAAGAAGGAACATTAGAATCATATCAAATTCGTATTTCAACAAATAAACTAAGGAATTATGATTGGCATAATGTTTAGCTTCAAGGGTGGAGTGTTGGTAGTGCGACACAAAAAAGTAGGCAGATTGTATTCCATGTAAAAGACCGTAGTGTATGTAAAAGGTGGAAATGACACTTTCTTTCTATACAATGCAGTGTTCGTTGCCCATACATGATGGAAGAGATCACACAGGGAAATACTATTCACTCATGTCCGCGGTTCCAGTATTATGTAACAGGGTGATCCACCCTAAAAGAATGTTGACAATAAATATGACAAGGCAAGCATAGATGTGTATCAATCATTACTTGTGAGTTTACTAGGACAAGTATTTAAAATTGTACACTACTGGAATCAGCTTCTTTGCCGTCCGCCATGGCAGACGACAAAGGCATAGATCCCAGACGGCAAACTTCTTTGTCGTCCGCCAGCATACGGCAAACTATCCGTCTGAACAGGTGCCACCAAAGGCCTTCTTTGCCGTCCGCTTCCATGAAATGGACGGCAAAGGATTGTGCCGTCCGCCATCTGAGGCCAGCAGACAGCAAAGACAAGGATGACAGTGGGGTGGCGTCAGAGCCGTTAGGGGGTTAACGGCGCTCTTTGCCATCCGCCAGCAAACAACAAAGAGTTGAATCTCTTTGCCGTCGGCTGACGGACGGCAAAGAGCTCAGTTAGGCCAGCACTGGGAAGCTGCCACGTGGCCAGCTATACTGTCTGCCAGCAGACAACAAAGATTCAAAGGTCGCCGTCCGCCAGCGGACGACAAACTATCCAAATAGGCAGCCAGTGCTCCCAGTTTGTACAGGTAGTTGCCACGTGTCCTCTTTGCTGTCTGCTAGTGGACGGCAAAGAGGCTATATATCCCCTGTTTTTAGTTATTTCCATTTAATTTCACTAGGATTCACACACAGATA
>NC_041383.1:413144866-413166294 GCF_002162155.2 Triticum dicoccoides
ACATCTTACACTAATATCACAATGTTCATCCAACACATTGTTCCATGCATCCATATAACAAGTTCCACATTATTCTTCGATACAAACGAAAAGAAGAACAGAGAAACAAGCACTCCATCCATGCAAGCTTCCATATAGTGAATTAAATCTGCAAAATGGGAAACAAGAAAGTTAGAAGAAGAAGAAGAAGAAAACTAGAAGAAGAAGAATAAGAATAAGAAGAAGGAGAAGAAGACTAGAAGAAGAAGAAGAAGTAGAACTTCTTCTTCTTCTTCTTCTTCTTCTTTTCTTCCTATTCCTTCTTTTCTTCCTCTTCCTTGATTTTCTTCATCTTATTATGTCATTTGTGGACAAAATAGGCTAAATTATGTCATAAATGGACTAAATAGGCTAAATAAGAAGAAAAATGCCATTTTTGAGCTAACATAGGAAATTATGCCATTTTTGACCTAACTAAGCTTATTGTGTCATTTTAGAGGACAACAAGCTAAGTATATGACATTTATGAGGTTAGCAAGGTTATGATGCTATTTACGAGTAAAAACAAGTAAGAGGAGGAAAAGAAGAAGAAGAATAAGAAGAAGAAGAAGAAGAAGAAGAAGAAGAAGTAGAACTTCTTCTTCTTCTTTTCTTCCTATTCCTTCTTTCCTTACTCTTCCTTGATTTTCTTCATCTTATTATGTCATTTGTGGACTAAATAGGCTAAATTATGTCATTTGTGGACTAAATAGGCAAAATTATGTCATAAATGGACTAAACAGGCTAAATAAGAAGAAAAATACCGTTATCACGGAGGTGTAGGAATGGTCGGGGCTGTGCCAGTGGCAGACGGAGGTGAAGGACCTGTTGGGGTTCTGGCATTAGTAGATGCGAAAGGATTGGTTGATGCTTGTCGGGAGCCATGTTGAACCAAAGATCATTTCCAATAATGTCTCGTTAGCATGATGCAAACTGAAATGTGAATAGTAGTAACTAAGGACCCTTCAAATCAAACTCACCGTGGTTGCCGGAGCAATCTGGGGCATCGGCGGAGGGGCCTGACCGTTTCTCTCGCACATGGTCTGCACATTTGGTTCTCACGAGTCAGTCATATTAGTTAGTAATGCGAACATTACGTGCATGATTGGGCTAATATGCACGAGAAACGTACCACGATGAGCTCGTATAGGTCCCGGTGAGACGCCTCGTTCTGGTTCCTCTCCTCCTCCAACAGCTTAGCCGTCGTCTCCTCCCTCTCCCTCTCCACCGCCTCCCTTTTTGCCTCCTCCAAAAGCGCATGGGTCTTCAATCTCTCTTTCTCAACCGCTGCCTGCAACACAGCACTCCTCGTTAGCATTGTAATCATCGACGGACGCACACACAATGTAATGGAGGAAAGGTCAGAGAGTCCGTATAACTAACCGCCACGGCGAGCTCCGCGGGCCGTGCACGAGGCGTTATCTCAGGATCAGAGCTACTCAGGCGCTTCTTGATCTGCGGGAGAGTCTTAGGACAACGTATCAGTCCATCACCAATGGCTTGAGAGCCATGGGACCTCCCACCACCAGATATCATCACCAGCTCTGTATCAAAAGGATCCTGGCTCGGGTTAAAGTCCTCCCCTTTCCTCGTCTTCCCCTAGTCTCTGTACTTCACAAGCTTGTGGTGGGAGGAGATGTTGGTGAAGCTCTTTGGATGATCTAGGTCAGACTCCGTGAATGCCTTGGCCTTCTTGTACGGGGCCATATGGGCCATGCCATAGAGGTCGAGCATGAAGGAAATATGCACTAGAGGCAATAATAAAGTTATTATTTATTTCCTTATTTCATGATAAATGTTTATTATTCATGCTAGAATTGTATTAACTGGAAACATAATACATGCGTGAATACATAGACAAACATAGTGTCACTAGTATGCCTCTACTAGACTAGCTTGTTGATCAAAGATGGTTGTGTTTCCTAGCCATAGACATGAGTTGTCATTTGATTAACAGGATCACATCATTAGAAGAATGATGTGATTGACTTGACCCATTCCGTTAGCTTAGCACTTGATCGTTTAGTATGTTGCTATTGCTTTCTTCATGACTTATACATGTTCCTACAACTATGAGATTATGCAACTCCCGTTTACCGGAGGAACACCTTGTGTGCTACCAAACGTCACAACATAACTGGGTGATTATAAAGGGGCTCTACAGGTGTCTCCAAAGGTACATGTTGAGTTGGCATATTTCAAGATTAGGTTTTGTCACTCCGATTGTCGTAGAGGTATCTCTGGGCCCTCTCGGTAATGTACATCACTACAAACCTTGCAAGAAATGTAGCTAAAGAGTTAGTTACGGAATGATGCATTACATAACGAGTAAAGAGACTTGTCGGTAATGAGATTGAACTAGGTATTGAGATACCGACGATCCAATCTCGGGCAAGTAACATACCGATAACAAAGGGAATAACGTATGTTGTTATGCGGTTTGACCGATAAAGATCTTCGTAGAATATGTGGGAGCCAATATGAGCATCCAGGTTCCTCTATTGGTTATTGACCGGAAATGTGTTTCGTTCATGTCTACATAGTTCTCGAACCCGTAGGTTCGTACGCTTAAGGTTTCGATGACAGTTTTATTACGAGTTTATGAGTTTTGATGTACCGAAGGAGTCTGGAGTCCCGGATGAGATCGGGGACATGACAAGGAGTCTCAAAATGGTTGAAACGTAAAGATCGATATATTGGACGACTATATTCGGACATCGGAAAGGTTCTGAGTGGTTCGGGTATTTTTCCGAGTACCGGGGAGTTACGGGAATACGGGGGAAGAAGTATATGATCCTTATTGGGCTTTAGGGGGAGAGAGAGAGGCAGGCCGCACCCCCCCCCCAATGGCTAGTCTGAATTGGACTAGGGGGAGGGGCGGCTCTCCCTCCTTCCTTCTCTTCCCTCTCCCCCTTCCTTGTCTCCTACTCCTACTACATGGAAGGGGAGGAATCCTACTCCCGGTGGGAGTAAGACTCCTCTAGGGCGCGCCATAGGGGCCGGCCCTCTCCCCCTCCTCCACTCCTTTATATACGGGGGCAGGGGGCACCTCTAGACACAACAACAATTGATCTCTTGATCGCTTAGTTGTGTGCGGTGCCCCCCTCCACCAAAGTCCTCGATAATATTGTAGCGGTGCTTAGGCAAAGCCCTGCGGCAGTAGAACATCAAGATCATCACCACGCCGTCGTGCTGACGAAACTCTTCCCTGACATTCTGCTGGATCGGAGTACGGGGAACGTCATCGAGCTAAACGTGTGCTAGAACTCGGAGGTGCCGTAGTTTCGGTGCTTCATCGGTTGGGCCGTGAATACGTACGACTACATCAACCGCGTTGTTCTAACGCTTCCGCTTTCGGTCTATGAGGGTACGTGGACAACACTCTCCCCTCTTGTTGCTATGCATCACCATTATCTTGCGTGTGCGTAAGATTTTTTTTGAAATTACTACGTTCCCCAACAGTGGTATCAGAGCCAGGTTTTATGCATAGATGTTATATGCACGAGTAGAACACAAGTGAGTTGTGGGCGATACAAGTCATACTGCTTACCAGCATGTCATACTTTCGTTCAGCGGTATTGTTGGATGAAGCGGCCCGGACCGACATTACGCGTACACTTACGCGAGACTGGTTTTACCGCCGTGCTTTGTACACAGGTGACTAGTGGGTGTTTGTTTCTCCAACTTTAGTTGAACCGAGTGTGGCTACGCCCGGTCCTTGCGAAGGTTAAAACATCACTAACTTGACGAACTATCATTGTGGTTTTGATGCGTAGGTAAGAACGGTTCTTGCTCAGCCCGTAGCAGCCACGTAAAACTTGCAACAACAAAGTAGAGGACGTCTAACTTGTTTTTGCAGGGCATGTTGTGATGTGATATGGTCAAGACGTGATGCTATATTTTATTGTATGAGATGATCATGTTTTGTAACTGAGTTATCGGCAACTGGCAGGAGCCATATGGTTGTCTCTTTATTGTATGCAATGCAATCGCCCTGTAGTTGCTGTACTTTATCACTAAGCGGTAGTGATAGTCGTAGAAGCAATAGTTGGCGAGACGACAACAATACTACAATGGAGATCAAGGTGTCGCGCCGGTGACGATGGTGATCATGACGGTGCTTCGGAGATGGAGATCACAAGCACAAGATGATGATGGCCATATCATATCACTTATATTGATTGCATGTGATGTTTATCCTTTATGAATCTTATCTTGCTTTGATTGACAGTAGCATTATAAGATGATCTCTCACTAAATTATTAAGAAGTGTTCTCCCTGAGTATGCACCGTTGCGAAAGTTCTTCGTGCTGAGACACCACATGATGGTCGGGTGTGATAGGCTCTACGTTTAAATACAACGGGTGCAAAACAGTTGCACACACGGAATACTCAGGTTAAACTTGATGAGCCTAGCATATACAGATATGGCCTCGGAACACGGAGACCGAAAGGTCGAGCGTGAATCATATAGTAGATATGATCTACATAGTGATGTTCACCATTGAAAACTACTCCATCTCACGTGATGATCGGACATGGTTTAGTTGATTTGGATCACGTGATCACTTAGATGATTAGAGGGATGTCTATCTAAGTGGGAGTTCTTAAGTAATATGATTAATTGAACTTAAATTTATCATGAACTTAGTCCTGGTAGTATTTTGCAAATTGAGCCGTAGATCAATAGCTCGCGTTGTTGCTTTCATATGTTTATTTTGATATGTTCCTAGAGAAAATTTGTGTTGAAAGATGTTAGTAGCAATGATGTGGATTAGATCCGTTATCTGAGGTTTATCCTCATTGCTGCACAGAAGAATTATGTCCTTAATGCACCACTAGGTGACAGACCTATTGCAGGAGCAGATGCAGACGTTATGAATGTTTGGCAAGCTCAATATGATGACTACTTGATAGTTTAGTGCACCATGCTTAACAGCTTAGAATCGGGACTTCAACGGCGTTTTGAAAGTAAAATGGAGCATATGAGATGTTCCAGGAGTTGAAGTTAATATTTCAAGCGAATACCCGAGTTGGGAGATATGAAGTCTCCAACAAGTTCTATAACTAAAATATGGAGGAGAATTGCTCAACTAGTGAGCATGTGCTCAGATTGTCTGGGTACTACAATCGCTCAAATCAAGTGGGAGTTAGTCTTCCAGATAAGATAGTGATTGACAGAGTTCTCTAGTCACCATCACCAAGTTACTAGAACTTCGTGATGAACTATAGTATGCAAGGGATGACGAAAACGATTCCCGAGCTCTTCGTGATGTTGAAATCGACGAAGGTAGAAATCAAGAAAGATCATCAAGTGTTGATGATTGACAAGACCACTAGTTACAAGAAAAGGGAAAAGGTAAAGAAAGGGAAACTTCAAGTAGAATGGCAAGCAAGTTGTCACTCCCGCGAAGAAGCCCAAAGCTGGACCAAAGCCTGAAACTGAGTGCTTACACTTCAAAGGAAATGGTCACTGGAAGCGGAAATGCCCTGAATATTTGGTGGATAAGAAGGATGGCAAATTGAACAAGGGTATATTTGATATACAGGTTATTGATGTGTGCCTTACTAGTGTTTATAGTAGCCCCTGAGTATTTGATACTTGTTCAGTTGCTAAGATTAGTAACTTGAAACAGGAGTTACAGAATAAACAGAGACTAGTTGAAGGGGAAGTGACAATGAGTGTTGGAAGTAGTTCCAAGATTGATATGATCATCATCACACACTCCCTATATTTTCAAGATTAGTGTTAAACCTAAATAAATGTTATTTGGGGTTTGCGTTGAGCATAAATATGATAAGATCATGTTTATTGCGATACGATTATTCATCTAAGATAGAGAATAAATTGTTATTCTGTTTACATGAATAAAACCTTCTATGGTCATACACCCAATGGTGATGGTTTATTGAATCTTGATCATAGTGATACACATATTCATAATGTTGATGCCAAAAATGCAAAGTTAATAATGATAGTGCAACTTATTTGTGGCACTGCCGTTTGAGTCATATCGGTGTAAAGCGCATGAAGAAACTCCATAAAGATGGATTTTCGGAATCACTTGGTTATGAATCATTTGATGCTTGCGAACCGTGCCTTTTGGGCAAGATGACTAAAACTCCGTTCTCCGGAACAATGGAACGAGCTACTAACTTGTTGGAAATAATACATATCGATGTATGCGATCCAATGAGTGTTGATGCTCGTGGCAAGTATCATTATTTTCTGACCTTCACAGATGATTTGAGCAGATATGGGTATATCTACTTAATGAAACACAAGTCTGAAATATTTGAAAAGTTCAAAGAATTTTAGAGTGAAGTGGAGAATCATCGTAACAAGAAAATAAAGTTTCTACGATCTGATCGTGGAGGAGAATATTTGAATTACGAGTTTGGCCTTCATATAAAACAATGTGGTATAGTTTCACAGTTCACGCCACATGGAACACCACAGCGTAATGGTGTGTCCAAGCGTCGTAACCACACTTTATTGGATATGGTGCGATCTATGATGTATCCTACCGATTTACCACTATCGTTTTGGGGTTATGCATTAGAGATAGCTGCAGGGCACCATCTAAATCCGTTGCGACGACACCATATGAACTATGGTTTAGCAATAAACCTAAGCTGTCGTTTCTTAAATTTTGGAGTTGCGATGCTTATGTGAAAAAGTTTCAACCTGATAAGCTCGAACCCAAATCGGAGAAAATGCATCTTCATAGGATACCCAAAGGAGACTGTTGGGTACACCTTCTAATCACAGATCCGAAGGCAAAATATTCGTTGCTAAGAATGGATCCTTTCTAGAGAAGGAGTTTCTCTCGAAAGAAGTGAGTGGGAGAAAAGTAGAAACTTGATGAGGTAATAGTACCTTCTCCCGAATTGGAAACTAGTTCTTCACTGAAATCAGTTCCAGTGATGCCTACACCAATTAGTCAAGAAGCTAATGATGATGATCATGAAACTTCAAATCAAGTTACTACAGAACCTCGTAGGTCTTTCAGAGTATGGTCCGCACCAGAGTGGTACGGTAATCCTATTCTAGAAGTCATGTTACTAGACCATGATAAACCTACGAACTATGAGGAAGCGATGATGAGCCCAGATTCGGCGAAATGGCTTGAGGCCATGAAATCTGAGACGGGATCCATGTATGAGAACAAAGTGTGGACTTTGGTGGAGTTGCCCGATGATCGGTAAGCCATATTGTATAAATGGATCTTCAAGAAGAAGACAGACGCTGAAAAGTAATGTTACTATTTACAAAGCTAGACTTGTCAAAAAAGGTTTTTGACAAAGTTCAAGGTGTTGACTACGATGAGATTTTCTCACTCGTAGCGATGCTTAAGTCTGTCCGAATCATGTTAGCAATTGCCACATTTTATGAAATCTGGCAAATGGATGCCAAAATTGCATTCCTTAATGGATTTATTAAAGAAGAGTTGTATATGATGCAACCAGAAGGTTTTGTCAATCCTAAAGGTGCTAACAAAGTGTGCAAGCTCCAGCAATCCATTTATGGACTGGTGCAAGCATCTCGGAGTTGGAATATACGCTTTGATGAGTTGATCAAAGCATATGGTTTTATACAGACTTTTGGAGAAGCCTGTATTTACAAGAAAGTGAGTGGGAGCACTACAACATTTCTGATAAGTATATGTGAATAACATATTGTTGATCGGAAATAATGTAGAATTTTTCTGGAAAGCATAAAAGGATACTTGAATAAGAGTTTTTCAAAGAAAGACCTCGGTGAAGCTGCTTACACATTGACCATCAAAGATCTATAGAGATAGATCAAGACCTTTGATAAGATGTTTCAATGAGTACATACCTTGATAAGATTTTGATGTAGTTCAAAATGGAACAGTCAAAGAAGGAGTTCTTGCCTGTGTTCCAAGGTGTGAAGTTGAGTAAGACTCAAAACCCGACCATGGCAGAAAATAGAAAGAGAATGAAAAGTAATTCCCTATGCCTCAGTCATAGGTTCTATAAAGTATGCTATGTTGTTTACCAGACCTATTGTATACCTTGCTCCGAGTTTGGCAAGGGAGTACAATTTTGATCTAAGAGTAGATCACTGGACAGCGGTCAAGAATATCCTTAGTGAGGACTAAGGAAATATTTCTCGATAATGGAAGTGATAAAAGAGCTCGTCTTAAAAGGTTACAATGATGCAAGCTTTTACACCAAACCAGATGACTCTAAGTCTCAATCTGGATACATATTGAAAGTGGGAGCAATTAGCTAGAGTAGCTCCATGCAGAGCATTGTAGACATAGAATATTTGCAAAATACATACGACTCTGAATGTGACAAGACCCGTTGACTAAGCTTCTCTCACGAGAAAAACATGATCACACCTTAGTACTCTTTGGGTGTTAATCACATAGCGATGTGAAATATATAATTGACTCTAGCAAACCCTTTGGATGTTGGCCACATGACGATGTGAACTATGGGTGTTAATCATATACATATATGAATATTGGTGTTAAATCACATGGTGATGTGAACTAGATTATTGACTCTAGTGCAAGTGGGAGATCGAAGAAAATATGCCCTAGAGGTAATAATAAAGTTATTGTTTATTTCCTTATTTCATGATAAATGTTTATTATTCATGCTAGAATTGTATTAACCGGAAACATAATACATGTGTGAATACATAGACAAACATAGTGTCACTAGTATGCCTCTACTTGACTAGCTTGTTGATCAAAGATGGTTGTGTTTCCTAGCCATAGACATGAGTTGTCATTTGATTAATGGGATCACATCATTAGATGAATGATGTGATTGACTTGACCCATTCCATTAGCTTAGCACTT
Organism: Triticum dicoccoides; assembly: GCF_002162155.2. Taxonomy (NCBI): domain Eukaryota; kingdom Viridiplantae; phylum Streptophyta; class Magnoliopsida; order Poales; family Poaceae; genus Triticum; species Triticum dicoccoides. Next base: position 413,153,725 of record NC_041383.1, read on the forward strand.
GATCGTTTAGTATGTTGCTATTGCTTTCTTCATGACTTATACATGTTCCTATAACTATGAGATTATGCAACTCCCATTTACCGGAGGAACACCTTGTGTGCTACCAAACATCACAACGTAATTGGGTGATTATAAAGGGGCTCTACATGTGTCTCCAAAGGTACATGTTGAGTTGGCGTATTTCGAGATTAGGTTTTGTCACTCTGATTATCGAAGAGGTATCTCTGGGCCCTCTTGGTAATGCACATCACTACAAGCCTTGCAAGCAATGTAGCTAAAGAGTTAGTTATCGAATGATGCATTACATAACGAGTAAATAGACTTGTCGGTAATGAGATTGAACTAGGTATTGAGATATCGACGATCGAATCTCGGGCAAGTAACATACCAATGACAAAGGGAACAACGTATGTTGTTATGCGGTTTGACCGATAAAGATCTTCGTAGAATATGTGGGAGCCAATATGAGCATCCAGGTTTCTCTATTGGTTATTGAACGGAAACCTGTTTCGTTCGTGTCTACATAGTTCTTGAACCCGTAGAGTCCGCACGCTTAAGGTTTCGATGACAGTTTTATTATGAGTTTATGAGTTTTGATATACCGAAGGAGTTCGGAGTCCCGGATGAGATCGGGGACATGACGAGGAGTCTCGAAATGGTCGAGACGTAAAGATCGATATATTGGACGACTATATTCGGACATCGGAAAGATTCTGAGTGGTTCGGGTATTTTTCCGAGTACCGGGGAGTTACGGGAATACAGGGGAAGAAGTATATGATCCTTATTGGGCTTTAGGAGAGAGAGAGAGGCAGGCCCCCCCAATGACTAGTCCGAATTGGACTAGGGGGAGGTGCAGCGCCCCCTCCTTCCTTCTCTTCCCTCTCCCCCTTCCTTGTCTCCTACTCCTACTACATGGAAGGGGAGGAATCCTACTCCCGGTGGGAGTAGGACTCCTCCAGGGCGCGCCATAGGGGCCGGCCCTCTCCCCCCTCCACTCCTTTATACACGGGGGCAGGGGCACCTCTAGACACAACAACAATTGATCTCTTGATCTCTTAGACGTATGCGGTGCCCCCCTCCACCAAAGTCCTCGATAATATTGTAGCGGTGCTTAGGCGAAGCCCTGCGACAGTAGAACATCAAGATCGTCACCACGCTGTCATGCTGACGAAACTCTTCCCCGACATTCTGCTGGATCGGAGTACGGTGAACGTCATCGAGCTGAACGTCTGCTAGAACTCGGAGGTGTCGTAGTTTCGGTGCTTGATCGGTTGGGCCGTGAAGACGTACGACTATATCAACCGCGTTGTTCTAACGCTTACGCTTTCGGTCTATGAGGGTACGTGGACAACACTCCCCCCTCTCGTTGCTATGCATCACCATGATCTTGCGTGTGCGTAAGAATTTTTTTGAAATTACTAAGTTCCCCAACAGAGCAGACTTGGCACAGGCTTCTTGTGGTACTGCGCCTGAGTGAGAGGAACAAAATATTAGTTAAGGGCTCAAGCTAGCATGAAGAATGGTATTGCTATGTAAATAGGTCATTTTGGAGCTAAGAAAGGTTATTATGTCATTTTCGAGGAAAATAAGCTAAGTTTAGGTTATTTTCGAGGTAACCAAGATTATTATGACATTTTTGACAAAAGTATGCTAATTATGTCATTATTGAGCTATCCAAGGTAGTTATGCTATTTTTTAGCTAACTATAACATATTTAGGCATTCCATAGAGCTATCTAAGGTTATTCTGTCATTTTAGAGCTAATTATGTCATGAATGAACTAGCTAAGATTAGTTTAGGTCATTATTGAGCTATCGAAGGTAGTTATGCCATTTTTGAACTAACTAAAGCATATTAAGTCATTTTATAGAGCTATCTAAAGGTTATTATGTCATTTGAGAGCAAAATATGTCATAAATGAACTATCCAAGGTAGTTATGCCTTTTTTAACTAACTAAGCATATTAAGTCATTTTGGAAAGGATAAATGCTACCATGAAGAATGAAATTGCATGAATCATGTAGCAAACCACATACTCAGTTATCCCCGTACTCGAACAGGTTGGAGCTCCGTTGATGGTGTGGCACACCTTACATTTGGTCGCGTTTATCGTTGGCCCTTTGGTGTTCGACTAGCCATTGGGGAGAGCACCACGCATCCACCAACGCCTCCCAATAGTCCATCTTATGCACACACCATCTCGGGGGCACCTAAGTGTGTCAAGAGAAATTTCAGCGCTACAAATCAAATCAAGAAAACTAAGTTCAAGGCCTTAAGAATAGGTATAATTACCGCCAAGTACTTCTCCCTACTCAGAAACTTGCCACAACACTTCTTCTTGGCCCTCCTAATACCCTTCGAGGTGTAGTAGTCTCGAACGGCCTGCACCCGAGCCTCGTGCCGTAAGTTCTGAAGTAGGTGCTTGCACTCGGCTTCGACAACCAAATTGTCGGCCACCGTCTCGCACGCGACACCGGCGACCATCTCCCCCAGAGGGGCCGGTGGAACAGAGTACATCTCCCAGCTCAGTGCTAGCTGTGGAACCAGACCCTCACCAGGCATCGTGACCCACCCAGGGAAGTGCTGCCGGCAAAGCGTGCCAAGGACCTAGTTGGGCCTGCGGACACCACGGTCATGGGGGTATACCCAGCCCCTGCAGTATGACAAGGACAACGCATTAGATATTAATTTGAAGGAACATGAAGGCAAAAGGTTAAAAAATAGTAAATGCACTTACTTCAACCCTTTAGGCACAATCAACCACCTCTGGTCGGGGGTCGTCGGCATGGGCGGGAGCTTTGTACAGCCATGCTTGTAGACCTTCTTTCCCTTCTCAAACAGCTCATCATTGCTGTGGCTATCATCTGAAAAGGTGTCCTCGCTACCATCCTTCGGGCCACTAGCCTCCGGAGTCTCGTGGGAAGAAGACGGCGGGACCGGAGTCTCGTGGGAAGAAGACGGCGGGACCGGAGTCTTTTGGGACGAAGACCCTGTGACCGAAGTCTTCAGGGACGAAGACCCCATGACCGGAGTCTTTTGGGACGAAGACTCTGGGACCGGACTCACGTGGGGCGAAGGATCGGCGACTCGAGTCTGGTGGGGCGAAGGATCAGCGACCGGAGGCTCATGGACCGGAGTCCGAGACGGGTCCACGTCAGACAGAGCAGTCCTGTGGTCAGGTGAATCAGCTGAGGGTGGCGGCAAGGAAGGCGTAGCAGCCTTCCTACATCTCCCGCTGCCACGTCCACCTCTACCAGCCTTCTTCGTCCTCCCCCGACCTCTCCCAGCCAAAGAAGAAGCGCCCGCCGCAGTTGTCTACATACTGTCTAGCAGCGCTCTCCGGAGGGGATGGGGTGGAATAATGGAACCACCCCTCCCAGTAGCGCTCGCAGGAGGCTCGGGGCGCTCTGGACCCTTGCCCACCATCCTGTCAACACCTGTAATGACAAAAAGTAAATGAAATTAGTACAAGATAAAAAAATTGGATACCTGACATGAACATAATAATATGTATATAATTGAAGTGTATCATCATCATGAACATAATAAAAATACACCCGATCAACATAAATATATATGATGTTTTTGTATTATCATCATGTCCGGGGTCGATCGGGGTGTCAGGGTGTCGGGGTGTCGGGGTCGGGGTCAGGGTGTGCTGTAAGGGTGTCGGTGTGTGGTGTCAGGGTTTCAGGGGTTGATACGTCTCCAACGTATCTATAATTTTTGATTGCTCCATGCTACTTTATCTACTGTTTTAGGCAATATTGGGCTTTATTATCCACTTTTATATTATTTTTGGGACTAACTTATTAACCGGAGGCCCAGCCCAGATTTTCTGTTTTATGCCTATTTCAGTGTTTTGAGGAAATGGAATATCAGACGGAGTCAAAACGGAACGAAATCAACTAGAGAAGTTATTTTTGGAAGGAAAGCAACCTGATAGACATGGAGTGCACGTCAGGGGAGACCGGGCTGCCCACGAGGGTGGGGGGCGCGCCCCCTGCCACGTGAGCACCCCGGAGGTCCACCACGTACCCCCTGTCCCCATATATACCTACGTACCCTAAAACTTCCAGAACAGAAGATAGATCGGGAGTTCCACCGCCGCAAGCCTCTGTAGCCACCAAAAACCTCTCGGGAGCCCGTTCCGGCACCCTGCCGGAGGGGGATCCCATCACCGGTGCCCATCTTCATCATCCCGGTGCTATCCATGACGAGGAGGGAGTAGTTCACCCTCGGGGCTGAGGGTATGTACCAGTAGCTATGTGTTTGATCTCTCTCTCTCTCTCTCTCTCGTGTTCTCTCTCGTGTTCCTCTACAGCATGATCTTGATGTATCTCGAGCATTGCTATTGTACTTAGATCTTATGATGTTTCTCCCCCTCTACTCTCTTGTGATGAATTGAGTTTCCCCTTTGAAGTTATCTTATCGGATTGAGTCTTTTATGAGAACACTTGATGTATGTCTTGCCGTGATTATCTGTGGTGACAATGGGATATCATGTGCCACTTGATGTATGTTTTGGTGATCAACTTGCGGGTTTCGTGACATTGGGAACCTATGCATAGGGTTGGCACACGTTCTTGACTCTCCGGTAGAAACTTTGGGGCACTCTTTGAAGTACCTTTATGTTGGTTGGATGAATCTGAGATTGTGTGATGCATATCGTATAATCACGCCCACGGATACTTGAGGTGACAATGGAGTATCTAGGTGACATTAGGGTTTTGGTTGATTTGTATCTTAAGGTGTTATTCTAGTACGAACTCTTTTATAGATTGATCCGAAAGAATATCTTTGAGGTGGTTTCGTACCCTACCATAATCTCTACGTTTGTTCTCCGCTATTAGTGGCTTTGGAGTGACTCTTTGTTGCATGTTGAGAGCTTGTTATATGATCCTTCTATGTTATTATTGTTGAGAGAACTTGCACTAGTGAAAGTATGAACCCTAGGCCTTGTTTCCTATCATTGCAATACCGGTTACACTCACTTTTACCGTTAGTTACCTTGCTGTTTTTATTATTTCAGATTACAAAAACCTATATCTACTATCTATTTTGCACTTGTATCACCATCTCTTCGCTGAACTAGTGCACCTATACAATTTACCATTGTATTGGGTGTGTTGGGGACACAAGAGACTCTTTGTTATTTGGTTGCAGGGTTGCTTGAGAGAGACCATCTTCATCCTACGCCTCCTACGGATTGATAAACCTTAGGTCATCCACTTGAGCGAAATTTGCTACTGTCCTACAAACCTGTGCACTTGCAGGCCCAACAACGTCTACAAGAAGAAGGTTGTGTCGTAGACATCAAGCTCTTTTCTGGCGCCGTTGCCGGGGTGGTGAGTGCTTGAAGGTATATCTTTAGATCTTGCAATCGAATCTTTTTGTTTCTTGTTTTAGCACTAGTTAGTCTATAAAAGAAAATTACAAAAAAAAGGCCTTAAGTTTGTCTCATACGCTTCACCTTTTTAATATCTTTCGTGAGTATGATGGAAAGGATAATTGTGCTCAAGTGCTAGCAGAAATCTCTAAATTGTTTGGCACTAAATCTTTGAATTATGAGCATGATTGCAATGTTGTTAGTACGAATTCTTTGAATATCCATGATGCTAATGATGATTGCACTAGTTATGATGAAAATATCTCTTATGAGCATGTCAACTTTTGTGGAGTGCATGTTTGCATGAACACACCAAATAGATAAGATATTTATTGCAAGAGGCATAACCACTTAGAAACTAAATTTTTGCAAGAAAGGCTAGATGTTTGTGCTGAAAATTTAAATTTTCTTGGCCGTACTTGTGGACTTTGCAATGAAAGTGGTCATTTAGCTATCCGATGCAAATTGTTTCATGATCTAATTGTGTCCAAAAATTGTGATGAGTTGATTTCCCTTGCACATTATAATTAGCTTAGCTTGCTTATGGGTTGCGAAGAAATGAAACGTTTAACTAATTATCTTCCAGAATTTTCCCGTTACAAACTTCTTGGTTTTGATCTAGAGGAAATTTATATGTATTGTGCAGTGAATTGTATTGAAAATCCTTATATTGCCAATTACATAAGGAAAACAAAGCAAATGGAAGATGATGAGAATACTAATGAAAGGGAAGAGGCTTCCCAATCTCCTCCTATTATTTCTTATGATGAATCAGGTAACGAGGAGGAGCCTTCTATTCAACCAATCTCATCACTAAGGAGCTCAAGGAGGAAGGTTGAACCCACACATAATCTGAAGAAGAAGAATAAAAGAAGGAGCAACAAAGGTAGAAATGTATCCCTCCCAAATGATGTTGCTCCTACTACTCATTGTGATGATGATAATTGCTATACTATTGGTGCTATCAATATTTTTAATGATGAGAGTGATTATGCTTATGATATGAAAGGGCCGAAGCTTGGGGAAGCTATGTTTGAATGGGATGAAATATTTGAGAATATATTTGCTGGAATTAATGTTTGTCCCAAGCTTGGGTATGCTATGTTTAATGAAGATGATATTTTTAGCATCCCAAGTTTTGATATGCAAAGTTGTTATGATGATAGCATGCCTCCTATCTATGATGATTATGTTGATGAAAGTGGGTTCGGAAGAGAGTAACTTTAGGAAGTAGTGATCCCACTTTTTTGGAGGATGTTGAATTTTATTGTGATGAATACGAAAGTGGATTTGGAAGAGTGTCAACTTTATTTAGTGATTCCACTATCTTGGGAGAGGTTTCAATCGATTATGATGAGAACGAAGTTGCTACTTATGATGTTTATTGTGATGAAACTTATGCTATAAAAAGTAGTGATGATTATATTTACAAATCTTGTCATGATTATGATTACCCTTTTTCTGAACATTACTCTTTTAATGTGGAAACAATTTTTAGTGTTCAAGTCTCTTATGATACTCCCACTATTATTCATGAGAAGAATTTTGCTTATATGGAGAGTAGTAAATTTTCTATGCAAGTAGATCATGAAAAGAATGCTTTAGGTTCTGGTTATATTGTTGAATTTATTCATGATGCTACTAAAAATTATTATGAGGGAGGAACATATAGGAATTGCAATAATATCAAGTTTCCTCTCTATGTGCTTAAATTCTTGAAGCTATGCTTGTGTTACCTTCCTATGCTTGTTGATTATTGTTCCCATAAGTTGTTTGCTCACAAAATCCCTATGCATAGGAAGTGAGTTAGACTTAAAAGTGCTAGTCATATGCTTCATGATGCTCCTGTTATGTTTCAATTCTTATCTTTTATGTGAGCATCATTGTCATCATCATGCCTAGCTAGAAAGGCATTAAAGAAAAGTGCTTGTTGGGAGACAACCCAATATTTATCCTTACTGTTTTTGTGTGTCCACATGATTATGCTACTGTAGTAATCATGTTTTATAGCTTTTGTTTCAATAAAGTGCCAAGTAAGACCTTTAGGATGGCTTACGGTGATAGTTGTGTTGATCCTGCTGAAAATCAGAAACTTTTGCACCCAGTAAAGTAGTTTTGTTAATTCACAGAAACGTGCTTCTGATTTGATTCTTTTTGATATGTATTAGTACACGAATTTCTTAGGACTTCCTAATTTGGTAGAACTTTTGTAGTTCCACAAGTATACGTTTGATACAGATTACTACAGACCGTTCTGTTTTTGACAGATTCTGTTTTCTATGTGTTGTTTGCTTATTTTGATGAATCTATGAGTAGTATCGGAGGGTATGAACCATAGATAAGTTGAAGTACAGTAGATATTACACCAATATTAATTTAGATTGAGTTCATTACAATACCTTTAAGTAGTCTTTTGTTTTCTTTCTCTAACGGAGCTCACGAGTTTTCTTTTAATTTTTCTGTTGTGAAGTTTTCAAGTTTTGGGTAAAGATTCGATGGACTATGGAATAAGGAGTGGCAAGAGCCTAAGCTTGGGGATGCCTAAGGCACCCCAATGTAATATTCAAGGACAACCAAGAGCCTAAGCTTGGGGATGCCCCGAAAGGCATCCCCTCTTTCGTCTTCGTTCATCGGTAACTTTACTTGGAGCTATATTTTTATTCACCACATGATATGGGTTTTGCTTGGAGCGTCATTTCCTTTTGTTAGTTTTTGCTTTCTGTTAGTTAGAATAATGTTTTGCATCTTTAGTTTCAATAAAGAAGTCAAGGATAGCCTTTGCCATGCTTATTTTGCTAGTATACATGTTGCTGATTGAAAACAGAAAGTTTACCGCTGTTGCAAAAATTCCCTAGAAAAGTCAGAGAGTGGTATAATGTTGAATAGTTTTTCATATTAAGCTCTGATAAATTTATTACAGTGGGAATTTTAATTCATAATTTTTGGAGTCAGGGAAGTATTGATACTCTTGCATTCTTTACAGACTGTACTGTTTTGGCAGATTGCTGTTATGGTTGCATTGTTTGCATATGTTTGCTTGTTTAATGATTCTATTTGAGGATAGGAGTATTTAATATGCAGAGGCATTTAGTTTGAAATGTTGAATAATAATTTTAGTGATTTGTTACAGTAGAAGATGATAAGGTTTTGCTTTGGTTTATACTAACCTATCTCACGAGTTCTTGTTGAGTTTGTTGTGAATGAAGCTTTTGATAAAAAGAGAAACCATGATATGAGATGAATTAAGGAGACACAAAAGTTCAAGCTTGGGGATGCCCAAGGCACCCCAAGATAATATTTCAAGAAGTCTCAAGCATCTAAGCTTGGGGATGCCCCGGTAGGCATCCCAACTTTCTTCTTCAACAACTATCGGTTAGTATCGGTTGAGCCTAAGTTTTTGCTTCTTCACATGAGTTGTGCTATCCTTGCAATGTAGTTTTCTTTAGCTTTGCTTTCTTTTTTAATAAAGTATCAAGATCTGAAATTATTAAATGAGAGAGAGTCTTCGCATAGTTGCATAATTATTCGACTACTCATTGATCTTCACTTATATCTTTCGGAGTAGTTTTTGTTATTGCTCTAGTACTTCACTTATATATTTTAGAGCATGATGGTAGTTTTGTTTTAAAGAAACTATTGAACTCTCATGCTTCACTTATATTATTTTGAGAGTCGTTAATAGCATGGTAATTTGCTTAATATTAATATACTTGGTATTCAAGATATGTGAAACTTTCTTATGAGTGTGTTGAATACTAAGATAAGTTTGATGCTTGATAATTGTTTTGAGATATGGAGGTGATAATATCAAAGTGGTGCTAGTTGGGTGATTATGAATTTAAAGAATGCTTGTGTTGAAGTTAGCAAGTCCCGTAGCATGCACGTATGGTTAACTTTGTGTAACAAATTTGAAACATGAAGTGTACCTGGCTTGTGCATCCTTATGGGTGGCGGTCGGGGACGAGCGATGGTCTTTTCCTACCAATCTATCCCCCTAGGAGCATGCGCGTAGTACTTGATTTTTGATGACTTCTAAATTTTTGCAATAAGTATATGAGTTCTTTTGACTAATGTTGAGTCCATGGATTATACGTACTCTCACCTTTCCGCATTTGCTAGCGTCTTCCGTACCGTGCATTGCCCTTTCTCACCTTGAGAATTGGTGCAAACTTCGCCGGTGCATCCAAACCCCGTGATACGATACGCTCTATCACACATAAACCTCCTTATATCTTCCTCAAAACAGACACCATACCTACCTATCATGGCATTTCCATAGCCATTCCGAGATATATTGCCATGCAACTTCCATCATCATATTCATGACATACATTACTTTTGTCATATTGCCATTGCATGATCATGTAGTTGACATCGTATTTGTGGCAAAGCCACCATGCATTATTTTTCATACATGTCACTCTTGATTCATTGCACCATCCTGGTACACCGCCTGAGGTATTCATATAGAGTCATATCTTGTTCTAAGTTTCGAGCTGTAATCCTTATGTTGTAATCAATAGAAGTGTGATGATCATAATTATTAGAGCATTGCCCCCAAAAAAAGATAAAGGCCAAAAAAAAGGAAGGCCCGAAAAAAAGAGAAAGGCCAAAAAAAAGAAAGGCCCCAAAAAAAAGGGCAATGCTACAATCTCTTTTTCCACACTTGTGCTTCAAAGTAGCACCTTGTTCTTCATGTAGTGAGTCTCATATATTGTGCTTCAAAGTAGCACCTTGTTCTTCATGTAGTGAGTCTCATAAGTTGTCTTTTTATACTAGTGCGAATCTTTCATTATAGAACTTGGCTTGTATATTCCTACGATGGGCTTCCTCAAATGCCCTAGGTCTTCATGAGCAAGCGAGTTGGATGCACACCCACTAGTTTTCTTTTGTTGAGCATTCATAGCTCTAGTGCATCCATTGCATGGCAATCTCTACTCCTCATGTTGACATCAATTGATGGGCATCTCCATAGCCCATTGATTATCCTCGTCAATGTGAGACTTTCTCCTTTTTTGTCTTCTCCACACAATCCGCATCATCATATTCTATTCCACCCATAGTGCTATATCCATGGCTCACACTCATGTATTGCGTGAAGGTTGAAAAAGTTTGAGATTATTTAAGCATGAAACAATTGCTTGGATTATCATCGGGGGTATAGAAGTTGGGAACATCTTTGTGGGACGAAAATGAAGCATAGCCTAACTATATGATTTTGTAGGGATGAACTTTCTTTTGCCATGTTATTTTGAGAAGACATGATTGCTTTATTAGTATGCTTGAAGTATTCTTATTTTTGTGTCAATATGAACTTTTGTCTTGAATCTTTCGGATCTGAATATTCATATCACAAGTAAGAAGAATTACATTGAAATTATGCCAAAGTATCACTCCACATCAAAAATTCTTTTTTATCATTTACCTACTCGAGGACGAGCAGGAATTAAGCTTGGGGATGCTTGATACGCCTCCAATGTATCTATAATTTTTGATTGCTCCATGCTACCTTATCTACTGTTTTAGGCAATATTGGGCTTTAGTATCCACTTTTATATTATTTTTGGGACTAACCTATTAACCGGAGGCCCAGCCCAGATTTGTTGTTTTATGCCTATTTCAGTGTTTCGAGGAAAAGGAATATCAGACGGAGTCAAAACGGAACGAAATCAACTGGAGAAGTTATTTTTTGAAGGAAAGCAACCTGATAGACTTGGAGTGCACGTCAAGGGAGTCCCGGGCTGCCCACGAGGGTGGGGGGCGTGCCCCCTTGCCTCGTGAGCACCCCGGAGGTCCACCAACGTACCCCCTGCCCCCATATATACCTACGTACCCTAAAACTTCCAGAACAGAAGATAGATCGGGAGTTCCGCTGCCGCAAGCCTCCGTAGCCACCAAAAACCTCTCGGGAGCCCGTTCCGGCACCCTGCCGGAGGGGGATCCCATCACCGGTGGCCATCTTCATCATCCCGGCGCTATCCATGACGAGGAGGGAGTAGTTCACCCTCGGGGATGAGGGTATGTACCAGTAGCTATGTGTTTGATCTCTCTCTCTCTCGTGTTCTCTCTCGTGTTCCTCTACAGCATGATCTTGATGTATCCCGAGCATTGCTATTGTACTTAGATCTTATGATGTTTCTCCCCCTCTACTCTCTTGTGATGAATTGAGTTTCCCCTTTGAAGTTATCTTATCGGATTGAGTCTTTTATGAGAACACTTGATGTATGTCTTGCCGTGATTATCTGTGGTGACAATGGGATATCATGTGCCACTTGATGTATGTTTTGGTGATCAACTTGCGGGTTTCGTGACATTGGGAACCTATGCATAGGGGTTGGCACACGTTCTTGACTCTCCGGTAGAAACTTTGGGGCACTCTTTGAAGTACTTTTATGTTGGTTGGATGAATCTGAGATTGTGTATGCATATCGTATAATCATGCCCACGGATACTTGAGGTGACAATGGAGTATCTAGGTGACATTAGGGTTTTGGTTGATTTGTATCTTAAGGTGTTATTCTAGTACGAACTCTTTTATAGATTGATCCGAAAGAATAACTTTGAGGTGGTTTCGTACCCTACCATAATATCTACGTTTGTTCTCCGCTATTAGTGGCTTTGGAGTGTCTCTTTGTTGCATGTTGAGGGCTTGTTATATGATCCTTCTATGTTATTATTGTTGAGAGAACTTGCACTAGTGAAAGTATGAACCCTAGGCCTTGTTTCCTATCATTGCAATACCGTTTACGCTCACTTTTATCTTTAGTTACCTTGCTGTTTTTATTAGTCCAGATTACAACAACCTATATCTACCATCCATATTCCACTTGTATCACCATCTCTTCGCCGAACTAGTGCACCCACTAAAATTTACCATTGTATTGGGTGTGTTGGGGACACAAGAGACTCTTTGTTATTTGGTTGCAGGGTTGCTTGAGAGAGACCATCTTCATCCTACGCCTCCTACGGATTGATAAACCTTAGGTCATCCACTTGAGGGAAATTTGCTACTGTCCTACAAACTATGCACTTGCAGGCCCAACAACGTCTACAAGAAGAAGGTTGTGTAGTAGACATCAGGGGTCGAGGTCGGGGTGTCGATTGTCGGGGTATCAGGGTGTCGGGATCGGGGTCGGGGTGTTGGTGGTCGGGGTCGGGGTCGGGGTGTCAGTGGTCGGGG
>NC_041383.1:413167278-413238238 GCF_002162155.2 Triticum dicoccoides
TGGAGGGGGCGGCGACCCGGTGGAGGGGGAGGCCGAACGGCCGCGGCGGAGACGGCCGCGGCGGGACGGGGCAGGGACGGCCACGGTGGGACAGGGCGGGGACGGCCGCGGCGCGGCTGGCCGACGTGGAAGGGGCGGCGGGGCCGCGGTGGAGGCCGGGGAGGGGTGTGGGGCGGCCGGCTATGCTGGACGGGGTCGTTGTCGGTGTCAAAACCAGCGGATCTTGGGTAGGGGGTCCCGATCTGTGCGTCTCAGGCTGATGGTAACAGGAAGCAAGGGACACAATGTTTACCCAGGTTCAGGCCCTCTTGATGGAGGTAAAACCCTACTTCCTGCTTGATTAATATTGACGATATGAGTAGTACAAGAGTAGATCTACCACAAGATCGTAGAGGCTAAACACTAGAAGCTAGCCTATGATGATTATGATTGTAATTGTGATCGGCCTTCTAAGGACCAACCTCTCCGGTTTATATAGACACCGAAGAGGGCTAGGGTTTATGCAGAGTCGGTTACAAGAAAGGAAATACAATATCCGGATCGCCAAGCTTGTCTTCCACGCAAAGGAGAGTCCCATCCGGACACGGGACGGAGTCTTGAGTCTTGTATCTTCACGCTCCAATAGTCCGGAAGATGTATATAGTCCGGCTATCCGGATACCCCCTAATCCAGGACTCCCTCAGTAGCCCCTGAACCAGGCTTCAATGACGATGAGTCCGGCGCGCAGTCTTGTCTTCGGCATTGCAAGGCGGGTTCCATCTCCGAATACTCCAAAGTAATTGTCGAACACTTAAACCGTGTCCGGATCTGCGAGATGACCTTCACACACTATCGTAGGGAACATAGCATAAATCTGATCTGCTGGCAATCTTTCGTACGTCGTGCCCCCGCATCGCGGCCCGGTCCAACACAAACCGGCGATTCTTGCCCCGCCTCGACTCGCGATGCGAGGCGGCTTTATTGGCATGCCCTGCCAAAGCAGAGATCATGTTCCTCTTATTACGGGATCTTCCATCAATATGGGCGTGCGTAACCCCACGACAACCGTTGGTATGACTCCGTGTGTTTTAGATAAGCCTCAAGCGGTCACACTGAGGACTCTTGATATTCACCCCCTTTATAAAGGGGCCGAGGCCTATGCCTCTTTTCCACCTCCCTTGCGCCTTCTTGCATCTCGAGTTCTAACACCCGAGACCTAAACTCCAACACCCAAGATCCTCCAATATGTTCGGATCCAACCCTCAAGGCCGGTGGGTGGCCTCCTCCATCCAAGAGGAGGACATTGCGAGGCTTAGGGAGGTCGGATATCTGACCGTCGACTTCCAACACAGGCTTCCTGCTCCAGGGCAGGTCATCCCCACACTGGAGCCCAATGAGAGCGTCGTGTTTGTTCCTCACTTCCTCCGCGGCTTGGGCCTCACCCTTGATCCCTTTGTGAGGGTGCTCATGTTCTATTACGGGCTGTATTTTCATGATCTAGCTCCGGACGCTATCCTCCATATCTCGTCGTTCATCATTGTGTGCGAGGCTTTTCTCCACGTCACTCCACACTTCGGCTTATGGCTCAAAACCTTCAATGTGAAGCCGAAGATGGTCGAGGGGTGACATGCAGGGTGCGGAGGTGCCATAATAAGCAGGAACACCGATGCCCCATGGCCAGAGGGTTCTTTCCCAGAAGTATCCGATGTATGGCAACGGAGGTGGTTTTATGTCACGGCCCCCAGAGGCACAAAGTGGGTAGCTGCTCCCGAGTTCTGCTTGGGCCCTCCGCCACAATTGGCGTCATGGACCGACACAGGACGGAATTGGGGGCCCGCCAGTGATGTTCCAATACTGCAGAGCCGTATCCGGGAGCTTCTTGAGAAGGACATTAACCTTGTCAGCATAATTCAAGTAATGCCAATCCGACGGATGTTGCCGTGCAAACGCCGGCCTCTCCGGATGTGGGAGTTCAATCCAGAGGGTCCGCGGACTATTAAACACTTCTTCAGCCTGAAGCTCGGAGGGATGTGTAAATTATTCTTCGGGCCACAAGTAAAGTGTCTCGACACCACCGAGGATGCGGGCCTAAGCTGCAATCGCCTAGATGCCCAAGTAAGTACCCTTAGACCGGACACTATGTTTTTATTTGTCATAGTCATTATTCTGAAAACCCTCCGTGGCCAGGAATGGCTCAGTAAGGCGGAGAGAATCAGGTGTCCGGCACCACTTCCCGAAGGCTCGCCTGGTCCAACCGTTGCCAAGATGCTTGGCCGGGTGCTCAGCAAAATGCCCTCAGGGAAAGATGAAGGAAAGGGTAGTGAAGACGAACTTCACACACTGCGCATCCAAATCAGGGGAATTGTGAGCTCGCCTGAAGAGGATAGTCGGAAAGGGGAGGCTAAAGCCTCCTCCTCGCGCGGGAAGAAGAGGGCCGCCTCCAAAGATATGAAGACGGAGATGCCCAAGCAAGGGAAAAAGGTATCACCAGGGGGCTCTGCCCCGACGGGCACCCTCACCACGTCATGCCCGCCAATGGGCCAGCCCTCCACAGAGCTGTAAGTTAACCGTAAATTCGAAGGTACCATTTTTCTCCGAGTATACTAACCAAGATCCATTGTTTGCAGTTCGGCTAGCAGCTCTTCTCAACAGAGTTCGTCTTCGGGGGATCTTCCTCCGGAGATGATGGAGAGTGAGACCCCACCAGCCTCTCCGCCTCATGAGGCGGGCGACACCGAGGTGTCATCATGGAGGAGTCCGGGTCTGCCGAACTCAGAAGCTAATCCGTCAGTCGCCCTGAGCCCAGGGCGTTCAGCTCCCACGGGGGGCGACGAGAAAGGTCTGGAACAGTTCGATGCCCGGCCGGACATACTGACGGGCCTTCGGAGCGAGTTGCGCTCTCGGAGGAGCACCGCTCATTAATGAGCACGGTGCTCAAAAAGATTTCATCCGCCACAAGCGGTTTGAATGAAGCATTTATGAGTCTGCTCCGAGGCTTTGAGGTATGTAGTGAAAAATGCACAATTTTTGGCAATGAGGCACGTGCTAGGTGTGCTCCATATGAATAGTAGCCCCTGAGACTCTGGTTGCCCGCCCTAGGCGGCAAACGGAGGATCATATTATGTAAATACTGATTAAGCTGCACATATGCGCAGGTATCTAAGGATCCGTCTGCCGAACAGTCCGTGGAGGTTGCCAAACTAAGGAGGCAAATTGGATCTATTGATGCCGATATCACGCTGGTGAACGAGCGGCTGAACGAGTCACAAGGTATGTGCTCTGCTTTCCTTATGATGTTATATGGGGAAAATATGAGAGTGACATAATATTAATGCAATGTGCTTGGACTGCAGATGGTGTTGCTGCCGTGGAAGCCCTGAGGGTGGAGCTTGCCCAGGCCAAGGAACAAGCTCGGGTTAGCAACGCGGCTGCCCTAAAGGCGGCCGAAGAATTGAGAGCCAAACAGGCTGCTAATCGCCGAAGCGAGGAAAAGATAGCTGAAATGGCTGTGGAGTTAAAAAATGCCGCCGACCGGTATGAACTCCTTGAAAAGGAGCATAAGGCTAGTTCGGCCAACCTGAACAAGGCACTTAACGCCACCAACGAGATGCAGACCGAGGTCAGGGGTGTGCGGGAGGAGCTTCAACAGGCCGGTAAAATTGCGGCTGAGGGCTCCTACTTACTGCGGACAAAGTTTTTGGATCCGAAGTATGCTGCCCTGGATGGACGCTGGAGTCCTGAAGACGCGTATGCGGACTTGGCGAAGAGTAAAGCTGCTGCAGCCAAGTTTTTCGAGGATCAAGGTGATAAGGAAGTGGAGAAGCTTTTGTGGTCGCAATTCAATGCTCCCACGCGCCCGCTACCATTAAGTGAGAAGATGGCTGCTGTTGCAGAGCTTCATAAGCCATCCGGGCTTGCAATGCGGTCTGTAATAGACCATCTTTGGCCGAAGGGGCCTAAGCCAGACAGTTACTTTGGCTTGGTGCAACAATTCCTTGGGGCCGTGCCTCAGATCGATGCCATGAGAAGGTCGGCGTGCATAGAGGGTGCACGAATGACTCTTGCCCGCGTTAAAGCCTATTGGACGGATGGAGGCCACCATTGTAGCGACCCAGAATCCGGCGGGAGGCCAGTATCCGGTCGAACACTACTTGGAGCAGGTGACAGAAGGTGCCCGCTTAATAGGTGCACAGTGCTCAAAGAATATATTGTTCGAGTGACAAACCGAATCATTGTAAAAACAATGTTATTTTGATTATGAGGCTATATTTATACTTTGTGCCCGAAAGTATTATTTGTGCCTCCTCCGCGGCCTTTTTATGTCTATGTGTAATTCTGGAAGTTAGCAGTCGTTGGCTTCAGCCCCCACGCACACAATGCGGGGGTGTTCGCGAAAAATATGCATAATCACACTTGTTGCAACGTCTTGGTCCATTAAGGAGGTGATCGCACGTCGAACTAGGCAACCAGACTAGATAGCTGTAACACTTTCACCTAGCCATAGGAGTTTGACAGTGGGGCTACTATGTAGCCCCTAGTACTTTTGCGTGCATCAGAATACGGGCGCATATGTACATGGCCGGGAAATGGCCCTTCGTTAATGCGGAGGAATCCTAAAGATTCCGGTAAGTCTTCGAGTGGTTGAACAGTCTCGCGTTGTATCATGACAGCCAGTTTTCGGC
Organism: Triticum dicoccoides; assembly: GCF_002162155.2. Classification (NCBI taxonomy): domain Eukaryota; kingdom Viridiplantae; phylum Streptophyta; class Magnoliopsida; order Poales; family Poaceae; genus Triticum; species Triticum dicoccoides. The sequence goes on from NC_041383.1 coordinate 413,171,940, forward strand.
TTTCTCTACTGAGGTGCTCATCCGGAATAACCAGGGCACAATCGCAGTAGTTCTCCTTTGGCCGCCTTAGCCGATAAGAACGGAACGTAAGGCGACAAACCCAGGAGCCGGGCAAACCCAACATTTGACCCAAGACATGATTCAGAGCTGATGCATATAAGGCCAAACTCATGACGCCGAACACTCCCGAAGGTATTCGGACTTTATAGCAGAAAGTGGGCTGAAGAATGCCCATTCATTATAAACCCTGTATTTCCAGGTACGTGCATTAGTCTGTCGTGGCGAAATGCCAATAACGGCAGTATCCTCTGTGGGTATGGAACCCATGGGGTGTTTAAACAACAAGAGGCAATAAAAAGGTTTACACAGGGGCTTAATCTGAAGAGAAACCTTTTGAGCGGGGCCCTGCTGCACGTCTGCGCCTTTGTCTCCGTTGTGCCATATCTTGGAAGGGTATCGCGCGAATGTTGTCTGTAAAAAAGAAAACTCGTGTAGGAGAGTACAACGTAAGTATGTGATGGATAGTAGAAGTATAAGACGTTGGCCTGCCAATAAGGTTGAGCCAAGTGTGGGGATATATTAAGTATGTATAGCCGCTTGTGTCCTCTATGGGATTACATATATGGTGCCCTGGTTCAGTTTTATCGGGGCTGCCGGACTCGTCTAACCGTGTCTGTGGTCTTAATGACCAGTCATGTTTTCTTATATTGGAGGCCATTTATAGTCTGGCCGCTAGGGCTATCGCGTGTTCCTATGCGCATGAAGAGCGCTCTATTTTTCTGTTAACAGTGATGACGCCACGTGGACCGGGCATCTTGAGTGTATGGTAGGCGTAGTGCGGTAATGCGTTGAAGCGGGCGAAGGCCGTTCTTCCAAGCAATGCATGATAGCCGCTTTGGAAGGGTGCGATGGTGAAGAGTAGTTCTTCGCTTCTGGAGTTGCCTGGGGAGCCGAATGTTACCTCCAGTACGATGGAGCCCCTGCCGTAGGCTTCAACGCCTGGTATCACCCCTTCAAAGGTGGTGTTGCTTTGACTAATTTTGGATGGGTCTATCCCCATCCTGCGGACAATGTCCTCGTATATTAAATTGGGACTGCTGCCGCCATCCATGAGGACGTGGGTGAGATGGTATCCGTCGATTATTGGTTCAAGCACCAAGGCCTCTGATCCTCCGCGCCGAATACTAGTTAGGCGGTCCATGTGATCGAAGGTGATCGGACATGCCATCCAATAGTTAGGTTTGGGTACGATGGGCTCTATATCGTACGCGTCTTTGAGCGCGCGTTCGTGCCTTCTTGTGGATGTGTGAGTTGCGTGGATCATGTTAACTGTTTTAACCTCTGGTGGGAATTTTTTCTGTCCCCCAGTGTTCGGCTGGCGAGGTTCATCCTCGTCTTCACTTGGTGTTTCCCTTCCCTTGTGTTCGGCATTTAATTTGCCGGCCTGCTTGAAGACCCAGCACTCTCTGTGCGTGTGGTTCGCAGGTTTGTTGGGGGTGCCATGAATTTGGCATAGTCTGTCCGGGACTCTGTTCAGACCAGACGGTCCCTCTTTACTGCCTTTAAATGGCTTCTTTTGCTGATCAGGTCGAGAGCCCCTGAATCCGGCATTGACCGTTGTGTTGTCCGGGCTCTCTTCCTTGTTTTGGCGTTTGTTTTTATTACGCCGTGGCTTCCCATTGCCGTCCCTTATTTCGGATGTGCTTGGGTCGCTGGTGCCTTTACAGGACAACCAACTTTCTTCACCCGTGCAAAAGAGGGTCATAAGGCTTGTTTAGGCTGCCATTGTCCTTGGCTTTTCTTGGCCGAGGTGTCTGGCGAGCCACTCGTCGCGGATGTTGTGTTTGAATGCTGCTAATGCTTCGGCGTCCGGACAATCGACAAATTGATTTTTCTTAGTGAGGAATCTATTCCAAAGCTTGCGGGCGGACTCTCCGGGCTGTTGGATTATGTGACTTAATTCGTCCGCATCCGGAGGCCGGAAATAAGTCCCTTGAAAATTGGCCCTGAAAGCATCCTCGAGTTCCTCCCAACTCCCAATTGAATTTTTGGGGAGGCTCTTCAACCAGTGTCGAGCTGGTCCCTTCAACTTGAGGGGAAGGTACTTGATGGCATGGAGGTCATCTCCACGAGCCATGTGAATATGCAGGATAAAATCCTCAATCCAGACACCTGGGTCTGTCGTTCCATCGTATGCCTCTATGTTCACAGGTTTAAAACCTTGTGGAAATTCATGGTCCCGTACTTCTTCAGTGAAGCACAGGAGGTGAGCAGCCCCTTTGTATCTGGATGTGCTGTAGCATGCCAACGGCTGTTTTTGTGTCCGGTGTTTATTCTGAACTGGTATTTGGTTGGTATGATCATTTTGGTGACCGTAGTCCCTCGCCGGGGTGTGTCCCATAGATCTGTAGATGGACCTGGCCGCGCCAGCTTTCTTATCCAGGTGCTCATGTAGATTATCCGCGTCGTCGGTAGCCACTCTGTTGCGGTTATGAAGTGGTACGCCTGGCCTCCTGGTCGTGTTATTCTTTGGTGGAATGGCCTCGTCGTCGAATTCTGGCAGTAGCTTGCGTTTTGGATAGCTCTTTGTATGGCGACCGTCGCCGTATCTTTCTTCAGTGTCTAGCACTTTATGCCATCTGCGATTGAGCGTTTCCTGTGCAGCTTTTAGCCGTTGCTTCTGGTTCTTTAGACTTCTCACTGTGGCCATAAGCCTTCTATGGAGGTTATCTCGCTCCACGCGTTCTTCCGGGATGATGAATGCATCATCGTCCAAACTTTTTTCTTGTCCTGGGGCGGTTTGATGGACTCGTCCCTCGGGATCATTATGATCGGGCGTCTGCTCTGAACTGGGTTCAGCGTGACCTGGCTCATCCTGCTCCATCGCTGGGTCCATGTGGTCGTTATTTCCGTCGGAGTTGACTGGTATGTCGATCTTTCTGGCGCTCTTGTCGCTATTTTTACTGTTGCGGGACTTTGAGCGGCGTATGCGCCATCGCTTTGGCTTTTGCCCGGGGGTTTTATCTTTCGGATTGTCGCTGTCATCCTCCTTGGGCGTATCCACCATGTATATACCGTGTGACGAGGTAGTAGTCTAGCGCCCCAGAGGTTCTAAATCTTCTCCTGCATCGTCGCCCATACCGTCGATGCCTTCGGAGTCGAAGTCAAGCACGTCGGTTAGATCATCGACTGTGGCGATGAAGTGGGTGGTGGGTGGGCAGCGAATTCCTTCGTCGCCTGCTTCCCACTCAAGCCGGACATAGTTCGGCCGAGAGCCTCCTGACAAAGAGAGAGACTTTAATGAGTTCAGCATGTTGTCGGTGTCAAAACCAGTGGATCTCGGGTAGGGGGTCCCGATCTGTGCGTCTAGGCTGATGGTAACAGGAATCAAGGGACACAATGTTTACCCAGGTTCGGGCCCTCTCGATGTAGGTAAAACCCTACTTCCTTCTTGATTAATATTGAAGATATGAGTAGTACAAGAGTAGATCTACCACGAGATCGTAGAGGCTAAACCCTAAGAGCTAGCCTATGACGGTATGATTGTAATTGTGATCGGCCTTCTAAGGACCAACCTCTCCGGTTTATATAGACACCAAAGAGGGTTAGGGTTTACATGGAGTCGGTTACAAGGAAGGAAACACAATATCCAGATCGCCAAGCTTGTCTTCCACGCAAAGGAGAGTCCCATCTGGACACGGGCATAAGTCTTGAGTCTTGTATCTTCACGCTTCAATAATCCGGACGATGTATACAGTCCGGCTATTCGGATACCCCCTAATCCAGGACTCCCTCAGTAGCCCCTGAACCAGGCTTCAATGACGATGAGTCCGGCGCGTAGTCTTGTCTTCGGAATTACAAGGCGGGTTCCTTCTGAATACTCCAAAGTAATTATCGAACACTTGAATCATGTCCGGATCCACAAAATGATCTTCGCATACTGCTGTAGAGAGAATGATATTTCACAAATGCTATCTACTGACAACTTTTTAGACAACGCGACGTGTCATTATGGTCGGGTCATTATTTGAACCGTTTTCCTATGACCAGCCACAATGCATATTGCGAGGCGGTTTCCTTGACACGTCTTGTCAAAGCAGAGATCATGTCCCCTTATCACGGGATTCTCATAGATACGGGTATGGGCAATCCCACCACGCCATCAATCGTGGCGCTTGGGAAGCAAGCGATCCCCAACGGGCAAGTGGGGAGGAGCACCGCTTTCGTCGCTGCTACGTCTTGAGCTTGCGTTGGTTTTCCTCGAAGAGGAGAGGGTGATGCAACAAGTGTAGCGTAAGTATTTCCCTCAGTTTCGAGAACCAAGGTATCAATCCAGTAGGAGGCTCCTCAAAAGTCCCACGCACCTACACGAACAAACTGAGAACTCGCAACCAACGCAATAAAGGGGTTGTCAATCCCTTCACGGCCACTTGCGAAAGTGAGATCTAATAAAGATAGTATGATAAGATAAATATCTTTTTGGTATTTTATAATATAGATGCAAAAAGTAAAGATGCAAATAAAAGTAGATTGAAAGCAAATATGATAAGAGATAGACCCGGGGGCCATAGGTTTCACTAGAGGCTTCTCTCAAGATAGCATAAGTATTACGGTGGGTGAACAAATTACTGTCGAGCAATTGATAGAAAAGTGCATAGTTATGAGATTATCTAGGCATGATCATGTATATAGGCATCACGTCCATAACAAGTAGACTGACTCCTGCCTGCATCTACTACTATTACTCCACACATCGACCGACTCCTGCCTGCATCTAGAGTATTAAGTTCATAAGAACATAGTAACGCATTAAGCAAGATGACATGATGTAGAGGGATAAACTCATGCAATATGATATAAACCCCATCTTGTTATCCTCGATGGCAACAATACAATACGTGCCTTGCAACCCTTTCTGTCACTGGGTAAGGACACCGCAAGATTGAACCCAAAGCTAAGCACTTCTCCCATGGAAAGAAAGATCAATATAGTAGGCCAAACCAAACTGATAATTCAAAGAGACTTGCAAAGATAACTCAATCATACATAAAAGAATTCACAGAAGATTCAAATATTATTCATAGATAAACTTGATCATAAACCCACAATTCATCGGATCTCGACAAACACACCGCAAGAAGAGTTTACATCGAATAGATCTCCACAAGAGAGGGGGAGAACATTGTATTGAGACCCAAAAAGAGAGAAGAAACCATCTAGCTAATAACTATGGACCCGTAGGTCTGTGGTAAACTACTCACAACTCATCAGAGGGGCAAGGATGTTGATGTAGAAGCCCTCCGTGGTTGATTCCCCCTCCGGCAGAGTGCCGATGAAGGCTCCAAGATGAGATCTCGTGGATACAGAAGGTTACCGCAACGGAAATTGTGTTTCGTGGTGCCCCTGGATGTTTTCAGGGTACGCAGGTATATATAGGAGGAAGAACTACGTCGGTGGCTGCCCGAGGGGCCCACAAGACAGGGGGCGCACCCTACAGGGGGGGCTCCTATCTCGTGGGGTCCTCGGGAGCTTCTTGACTTGCACTCCAAGCTCTCTGGATCACGTACGTTCCAAAAATCACGCTCCCGAAGGTTTCATTCTGTTTGGACGCCGTTTGATATTCCTTTTCTTCGAAATACTGAAACAGGCAAAAAAATAGCAATATGGGCTGGGCCTCCGATTAGTAGGTTAGTCCCAAAAATGATATAAATGTGTAAAATAAAGCCCATAAACATCCAAAAGGGGTAATATAATAGCATGGAGCAATCAAAAATTATAGATACGTTGGAGACGTATCAGTCGCCTCTATAAAGGGATAAGATTTCCTCATTTTTACCCATGCCTTCTTCCTCCTTTGCCCACTCTTGCCCCCTCGAGCTCCAGCGCCCAAGCCAAAGTCTTCTCCGCACTGCTAAACATGTCCGGAGCAGGAGGCAAGTGGGTGGCTTCCACCGTCAAGGAGAAGCATATCACAAATCTTTGGGCGGCCGGATACTTGGCCGCAGACATAGCGCACCGGCTACCGGATGCCGGGCAGGTCATTCTGACCCCAGGACCCCACGAGAGGGTCGTGTTTGTCGCCCACTTCGTCCGTGGACTGGTAGTTCCACTTCATCCCTTCGTCCGCGGGCTCATGTTCTACTACGGGCTAGATTTCCATGATCTAGCCCTGAATTTCGTCCTCAACATCTCGACGTTTATCATCGTATGCGAGGCCTTCCTCCGCATCAAGCCTCACTTCGGCTCGTGGTTGCAAACCTTCTGCGTGAAGCCGAAGATCGTGAGCGGCCAACAAGCGGAGTTCAGAGGGGCCATGGTGGGCAAGATGCGTAACGTCACCTGGCTTGACGGCTCCTTTGCGGAAACCGTGAAGGGGTGGCAGTCGGGGTGGTTCTACATCACCGAACCGCGCGGCGCCAACTGGGTGGCGGCCCCCGAGTTCCGATCTGGCACCCCCATGCGGCTCACCTCCTGGGAAAGGAAGGACCTGTCCTGGGGTGAATCTACATAGCTGACCGGACTCCAAACCTGCAACAGGAGCATGAAGGACAAGAACATCAACCTTGTCAACGTGATCCAGGTCATGCTTGTTTGCTGGATTCTGCCGTGCCAAAGGCGGGCATTCAATCTGTGGGAGTTCGTCCCGGCCGAACACCAGACGCTTCAGAGGCTCTACGACATGACGCATAAAGGCGCATGGAAGGTGTTGTTCAAGGCCTCCGAAGTACCTCCTCCCACATCCAAGGACCGTAGGATCCACGCCGCGCGGCCTCCTAGTCAGGTGAGTTTTCAGGCTGCCACCGGATTCAGTTCCTCCCATTATATTTATGGGGGAGTCTTATGTAACTGTGCATATTTGCTCAGGATTATGTGAAGACAACGGAGCAGATTGACTGTCCGGCTCCGCTGCCAGAAGGCCCAGCTAATGCTCTCTTAACGGAGATGCTGGTCCCGGCGCCTTACAAGGTGCCGGAGAAGAAGGCCGAGAAGAAGGCCCCGGGGATCCGAAAAGGTCTCCGGCGTAAGGTTGTGCCAGAAGCCTCGTCCGAAGACGATGAGGCACACTCCTCTCACGAAGGGGAGGAGGAATAAGAAGAAGACGCCCCATCCGGAAAGGATGAGGGGCCTGGGGAGGCGGACCAGGGGGCCGGAAAAGGCCCTCGGCGCAAGGCCGTCATACCCACATCGTCCGATGAAGACGAGACGGATTCCTCCCGCGGAGGCGGGAGGAAGCAAGAAGAAATTCTACCTCCCCGCAATGGGGAGGAGAAAAAGAGAAAAGACATCCCGGAATGGGAGGCTGGGACATCCAAGAAGGGAAAGGTGTCCCTTCCGGACTACTCCGCCACGGCCGCTATCAGCGAGGAGGGGTGGCTGCCCAGGGGGAAGCCCCCAGTGCGATCGTAACTGTTCGCACTCTATCATGACTTCAATCCATAGCTTTTTTATAACACCAAACATATATTCAGTCCGGCCAGGGCCCACCCCGAGGTATCTTCTTCCGGGTCCCTGAGCGATTCAGAGATGAATTCACCTCCGACGGCCACTACTCCTCAGCCCGCGGATGACACGGAGGTGTTGTCCCGAAGGCTCCCAGAGCGGGGGGGGGGTGACTCTGGAGACGCCCCAAGGCGGGATTCCAGATGTCGGACACGCGGGGTTCAAGATCCCCGTGGATCGTGTCGATGAGAACCCCAGTAGGCCGGGCTCTCAGTCGAACACTGTTCCGGAACCTTCAATGGTTCCAGACTCAGGCAGGCAGCCCCTCGTTAGGGAGGGCGAGCCGTCTGCGTCGAGGACTTCCGTTGCGCCCGAGGCACCGGATTGTCTGCTGGAAGAACTTCGCGGCGCTTCCATGGATGAAGAGCACCGTACTCTTATGAGTGCGGTGATTCGGAAGGTTTCGTCTGCCAAGAGCGGACTAACCGAATCTTGCACCAGCCTCCTGACAGGCTTTGAGGTAAGTGATAAATATGTGTAAAATTACCACCCGATAGGTAGTAGCCCCTGATACTCTATTTGGTGTTCGGAAAGAAAAACCAGATGAGGGTCAATTATAATCTGCAGGAGTCTAATAATAAATATTCATGTGAATAAGCAGGCTGTGCTGCTTGCCGCTGCTGCCCGCACATCCGAGGTTGCCGAACTAAAGCGGGACCTGGAGCAGGCATAGGGAGAGCTCAACCTCACGAAGAGGCAGCTCGAAGAGAACAACGGTAAGTGCTTCCCCGCTCTTATGTAATTAAGGATAGAAAAAATTGATTAGTCTAACGCCAAAGCGTCGTGACTGTGTAACAGGGGCCACCGCCGAAGTGGCGTCCCTGAAGAAAGCGCTGTCCGAGGCCAAAGACAAGGCGGGCTTGGAATGCAAGGAGCACGAAAAGCAAAGTGCTAGAGTTGGCGAGGTACAGAAAGAGCTCCGGGACCTCGGCAAGAAGTACGAGTCCGTGGAGCATGATCTGAAGATGAAAGAGGCCAAGCTTGCGAAGGCCCTTGTGAGTATGAAAGACGCCAAGGCCGAAGCCGAGAAGGCACATAAGGAAATCCAGGAGGCCAAAAAGATAGCGGCGGGTAAGAAATTCTTTGTGCAAAACAAACATGTGGAGGAGGCGTTTCTTTTACTTACTCGAATTCGGAGCTCTCCACGGGCATTCGCAGATCTGCCACACAGCGTATGAGATGCCGCGGAGTTCTACCGTGCCCAAGAGGGGAGCTCAACGGAGAAGCTATTCTTGTCCCAGTATGCTGGGGCCGAAAACCCAATGTCTCTGAGTGACCAACTGAAGCAGTTGGTCGAACTCCACAGGGCGGCCGAGCTGGCTATGAAAGATTTCATAGTCCGGATGTGTCCTGGTGAGCTCCTGCCCACTAGCTACTTCGGCTTGATCAAGCGGATGGTGGATGCCTGTCCGCGGATTGAACTGATCAAGCGATCCGTTTGCATTGAGGGTGCCCGCCGGGCCTTTGCCCGCGCGAAGGTGCATTGGGGCAAGCTGGATGCGGAGAAGCTGGTGAAGGACTGGCCGCCAGAGGGCAAGGTGCATCGCCATCTCGAGATGTACTATGATGGCGTGATGAAGGGCGCTCATCTCGTGGCCGATGAATGTACCAAGGACACAATTTTAGAATGAATTCACTTCTATCATGTTTGTAATTTAAAGACGAAGTTACTTGCGCTATGTAGCGCTTTTGTTATTTAAAATATTACCTTTTGTGCGGCTGTTTATAAAATTCTGAAAGTAGGCCAGTCGTCGGCTTCTGCCCCCATGTAACTAGTACTGGGGTGTTCGTGGAAAACCCGAACACTCTTTATCCAAATGTTGGTCCCTTAAGGAGGTGTCCGGCGCAGCGAACAAGGCAATCGGACTATGCGGCTTTATAACTTTCACTTAGCCATAAAAGTCTACAATTTTAAATTTCGGCAAAGCCCCTAGAATCCGGAAGGCCGAATTGGGGCGCTATATACGCCTAGATCGGACGAAGCCGATTTATCGCCTAAAGTGGAACAATCTTTAAGGATTTTAAGACCTCTTGAACAGCGACCAGCTCTTGCCACATCATGCCGGTCAGTTTTCGGCTTTCTCTACTGAGGTGCTCGTCCAGAAGAACCGGGACACAATCGCAGTAGTTCTCCCCGCGCTACCTTAGCCGATATAATGGAAGGTAAGGTACCAAAACAAGGGAGCCGGGCTAACCCAACTGTAGACCCAAGACATGATTCGGAGCTGATGCATATAGTGCTATAAGTTCGGGGTGCCGCACTGTTGAAAGTGTTCGGACCTTACTTGCCGTATTACGGGGCGCCATGAGAAGCCCCTGGCAAACTGACCGTACCAAAGTGTACGGATGCAATATAAAATAAACATTTAAAAGAAAAAAATGCTCAAATAAGAATAGTAAGCTGACGCTATATATGATCTCCCATTGATGAATAATACATTTAAGTGTATGTTTACAATGGATGCATCAAGCGGAGATAAATAGGACTATTTGACATGTCCTATCCAGGGGCATGCCGCGTACAGATAGATAAAGCAGGTATAACGATCGTAAATAGATTCCACCTGGGTATTTCCTTGTGTGCGCAACACCTGTTGCCTCCTTGGTTTTCTCTCCTATGTGAGTCCGTCAATCCGGCTCTTCCGAAGAGGCTGCACTAAAGCAATGTCCTGAAAGGTAAAAGGGAAAGATTATGAAGGTATGTAGCGGTTACCCGCACTATTGACTGAGTCGTTGTTGCGCCTCCGCCTACGCCCATGGTATCTTGAGTGCATAATTGTGTACGTGTGGCATGAATGCTGCTTTGATGGGGCTTGAGCGGAGGCCGGACAGCTAGTCGCGCTCTTGGCGTGCTTGATGATCCTATTGCGGGGTGCTCCGGACTCTCTTGATGGTGCTCGAAGTTGTTGTTGCCAGATTGGTTTGTCGGAGTAGGCCGCATTGTACTTCCGCAGCGAGAGCTGCAGTATCCTCCTCTGTTCGAAGAGAGCGGTCCATGTTTCCGTTGACTATTATGACCCCGCGCGGTCCTGGCATCTTGAGCTTGAGTTATGTGTAATGTGGTACCGCATTGAATCTAGCAAATGCGGTTCGTCCCAGCAGTGCGTGATAACCACTGCAGAAGGGGACGATATCGAAGATTAACTCTTCTCTTCGGAAGTTATCCGGAGATCCGAAGACCACTTCCAATGTTATAGAGCCCGTACAACGGGCCTCCACCCCAGGAATTACACCTTTAAAGGTGGTTTTGGTGGGTTTGATCCTTGTTTGGTCGATGCCCATTTTGCGCACTGTGTCCTGATAAAGCAGGTTCAGGCTGCTACCGCCGTCCATGAGGACTCGCGTGAGGTGAAATCCGTCGATGATTGGTTCTAAGACCAATGCGGCTGAGCCGTCGTGACGGATGCTAGTAGGATGATCCCTATGATCAAAGGTGATCGGACAAGCTGACCATGGGTTGAACTTGGGGGCGACTGGCTCCATCGCGTAGACGTCCCGTAGTGCCCCATTCTGTTCCCGCTTGGGGATGTGAGTGGCATAGATCATGTTGACCGTTTTCACCTGGGGGGAGGGATTTCTTCTATCCCACTGTGTTCGGACGCCGGGGCTCCTCATCATCGTCGCTGTGCAACCCCTTGTCCTTGTTTTCGGCGTTTATTTTACCGGCCTGTTTGAATACCCAGTAGTCTCTGTTGATGTGGTTGGCTGGCTTGTCCGGGGTGCCATGAATTTGGCACGAGTGCTCCAGTATACGGTCCAGACTGGACGGTCCCCGATTATTTCTTTTGAATGGCTTCTTCCGCTGACCGGACTTGGATCCGTTGAATCCGGCATTTACTGTCGTGTCTTCAGTGTTGTCGCCGTTGTTCCGTCGCTTATGTCTGTTGCGTCGTGGCTTGCCGTTATTGTCGCGGGGATCCGAAGTGCCGAAATGTGGCGTGGTGCCGCTGCGAGCCAACCAGCTGTCCTCGCCCGTGCAAAAGCGGTTCATTAGTGTTGTGAGAGCTGCCATGGACTTGGGTTTTTCCTGGCCGAGGTGTCGAGCAAGCCACTCGTCACGGATATTATGCTTAAAAGCCGCCAGGGCTTCGGCGTCCGGACAGTCGACTATTTGGTTCTTTTTAGTTAGGAACGGAGTCCAGAATTTCCTGGCTGACTCTCCGAGCTGTTGAGTAATGTGTCTCAGGTCATCAGCGTCCGGTGGTTGCACATATGTGCCCTGGAAGTTGTCGAGTAATGCGTCTTCCAGGTTTTCCCAACTGTTAATGGAATTTGCTGGCAGGCTGTTTAGCCAGTGCCGGGCTGGTCCTTTCAGCTTAAGGGGAAGGTACTTGATGGCGTGTAGATCGTCTCCGCGGACCATGTGAATGTGGAGAAGGAAATCTTCGATCCATACTGCGGGGTCTTTTGTGCCATCGTATGGTTCGATGTTTACGGGTTTGAACCCTTCTGGGAATTCATGATCCATCACTTCGTCAGTGAAGCAGAGAGGGTGTGCGGCGCCTCTGTGCTGGGCTATGTGGCTACGCAGTTCGAATTGGTCTGGGTTGTTGTGTTCGGCCCGTCCGGACTTGTTGATGATGTATCTGGCGTGACGGTCATCGTCACGCCCTAGGGCGCCCCCCCGCGATCCGTAGATCGATCTTGGTTGTCCTGCTTTATTTTCCAGAATATCTTGCAGGTCTTGGCTGTTGCCTCGGGCCGTAGTGTATTGGCGTGGGGGTGCGGGCTGGTATTCGGGTTGATATCCCGTTTTATCCCAGCCATGGGGTGGCCGGTCAGCCATTTGGCGCTCGAGTCCGTATTCCTTGGCTGCCAGGACTTCAGTCTATCTATCTGTGAGCAGGTCTTGATCAGCCTGGAGTTGCTGCTGCTTCTTCTTCAGGCTCCTCGTGGTGGCAATAAGCCGGCGCTTGAAGCGCTCCTGTTCCACGGGATCCTTAGGCACGCCGAACTCGTCGTCGCCGAGGCTAATCTCGTCTTCGGAGGGGGCATATAGTTGTCCTCCTCTGGATATCCGTTGGTCGCCTGTTCTTCTGGGCTGACCTGCTCATCTTCCTGTTCGGCCTGCTCGAAGGTGGGCTGGTCAGGGTTGTATTCCTCTTCGGCACCATCTGGATTGCTTTCATCTCCGGGGCCGGTATTGCTGTGGTGGGTCTTGGCGCGGCGCCGACGACGCCCATGCTTTGCTTTTCTTCCTGAGGGGTTATCCTCCATTGCCTCGTCGCCATTCGTTTCCTTCGGAGTGTCCACCACGTATATATCGTATGAGGAGGTGGCCATCCACCGCCCTGTGAGCGATGGCTCCTGTGATTCTCCTGCATCATCGTCCATACCGTCGATGTCTTTGGAGTCAAAGTCAAGCACGTCGGTTAAATCATCGACTGTGGCAATGAAGTGGGTGGTTGGGTGGGCAGCCAATTCCTTCGTCGCCTGCTTCCCACTCAAGCCGGACATAGTTCAGCCCAGAGCCTCCTGACAAAGAGAGAGACTTTAGCGAGTTCAGCATGTCGCCAAAGGGTGAGTGCTGGAAGATGTCCGTGGCGGTGAACTCCATTACCGGAGCCCAGCCTGGCTCGGCCGGCTCGAGGGTGTGCGGACCGGAGCCAACAACCGGATACGAGTCCGGGGGCCCGGGGTTACAGGCTTTCACAGAGGTGAGGCATGTGTTCGGCTCCACCGCCGATGAGTGTGCGGCCTGCGGTGCGGGGTCCAGCCCTCCGTCCTTAGGCAACGCAACCTGCTTCGGATTTAGATCCGAGGCTTCTGCAAGGGTGATATCCTGAGTTTCTTCCGATAGCAGGTCTAAGCCGTGCTCATCGTGACTGTTCGGTGCTCTTGGCGCAGGCCCAAATCCGTTGAAGATCAAGTCTCCACGAATATCCGCTGTGTAGTTCAAGTTTATGAACCTGACCTGGTGGCCGGGGACGTAGCTATCGATCTGCTCCAGATGGCCAAGCGAGTTGGCCCGCAGTGAGAAGCCGCCGAACACAAAGATCTGTCCAGGGAGAAAAGTCTCCCCCTGGACCTTGTTGTTGACGATTGAAGGCACCATCGAGCCCTGCGGCGACGACACAGAGGAACTCTCAATGAAAGCACCAATGTCGGTGTCAAAACCGGCGGATCTCGGGTAGGGGGTCCCGATCTGTGCATCTAGGCTGATGGTAACAGGAAGCAAGGGACACAATGTTTACCCAGGTTCGGGCCCTGTCGATGGAGGTAAAACCCTACTTCCTGCTTGATTAATATTGAAGATATGAGTAGTACAAGAGTAGATCTACCACGAGATCGTAGAGGCTAAACCCTAAGAGCTAGCCTATGATGGTATGATTGTAATTGTTATCAGCCTTCTAAGGACCAACCTCTCCGGTTTATATAGACACCGGAGAGGGCTAGGGTTTACATGGAGTCGGTTACAAGGAAGGAAACACAATATCCGGATCGCCAAGCTTGTCTTCCACGCAAAGGAGAGTCCCATCCGGACACAGGCCGAAGTCTTGAGTCTTGTATCTTCACACTTCAATAGTCCGGACGATGTATACAGTCCGGCTGTCCGGATACCTCCTAATCCAGGACTCCCTCACATGTCGCCAAAGGGCGAGTGCTGGAAGATATCCGCGGCGGTAAACTCCATTACCGGGGCCTAACCTGGCTCTACTGGCTCGGGAGAGCGCGGACTGGAACCTACAACCGGATACGAGTCCGGGGGTCCAGAGTCATAGGCTTCCTTACAAGTGAGGCCTGTGTTCGGCTCTACCCCGATGAGTGTCCGGCCTGCGGGGCGGGGTCCATCCCTCCGTCCTTAGGCAACGCAGCCGGCTCCAGATTTAGGTCTGGGGCCACTGCAGGGGTGATATCCCGAGCATTGTCCGACAGCAGGTCTAAGCCGTGCTCATCGTGACTATCCGGTGCTCCTGGCACAGGCCTGAATCCGTCAAAGATCAAGTCTCCGCGAATGTCCGCCGTGTAGTTCAGGTTTCCGTATCTGACCTGGTGGCAAGGGGCATAGCCGTCGATCTGCTCCAGATGGCCAAGCGAATTAGCCCGCAATGCAAAGCCGCCAAACACAAAGATTTGTCCAGGGAGAAAAGTCTCGCCCTAGAACATGTTGTCGATGATTGAAGGCGCCATCAAGCCTTGTAGCGACGATACAGAGGAACTCTCAATGAAAGCACCAATGTCGGTGTCAAAACCGGCGGATCTCGTGTAGGGGGTCCCCATTTGTGCGCCTTAGGCTGATGGTAACAGGAAGCAAGGGACACAATGTTTACCCAGGTTCGGGCCCTCTTGATGGAGGTAAAACCCTACTTCTTGCTTGATTAATATTGACTATATGAGTAGTACAAGAGTAGATCTACCACGAGATCGTAGAGGCCAAACCCTAGAAGCTAGCCTATGATGATTATGATTGTAATTGTGATCGGCCTTCTAAGGACCAACCTCTCTAGTTTATATAGACACCGGAGAGGGCTAGGGTTTACACGGAGTCGGTTACAAGAAAGGAAATACAATATCCGGATCGCCAAGCTTGTCTTCCATGCAAAGTAGAGTCCCATCCGGACAAGGGACGGAGTCTTGAGTCTTGTATCTTCACGCTCCAATAGTCCGGACGATGTATATAGTCCGGCTATCCGGATACCCCCTAATCCAGGACTCCCTCAGTCGTCGTCGGTAGCGCGGGCCGGTGTGGGTGGGGGATGGCGACAGAGGGGAGGGGAGGGTGGGAGGGGGGTGGGGTGACGTGGAAGGGGCGGCGGGGGTGCGGTGGAGGTCGGGGTGCCGCAGGGGAGGGGTGCGGGGCGGCCGGTGATACGTCTCCAACGTATCCACTTTTCCAAACACTTTTGCCCTTGTTTTGGACTCTAACTTGCATGATTTGAATGAAACTAACCCGGACTGACACTGTTTTCAGCAGAATTGCCATGATGTTGTTTTATGTGTAGAAAACAAAAGTTCTCAGAATGTCCTAAAAATCCACGGAGGCACTTTTTGGAAAATATAAAAGATACTAGCGAAAGAATCAAGACCAGGGCCCCCACACCCTTTCCACGAGGGTGGGGGCGCGCCCCTCCCCCTGGGCACGCCCCCCTATCTCGTGGGCCCCCTGGACCTCCACCGACCTCAACTCCAACTCCATATATCCACGTTTGGGGAGAAAAAATCAGAGAGAAAGTTTCATCGCGTTTTACGATACGGAGCCGCCGCCAAGCCCTAATCTCTCTCGGGAGGGCTGATTTGGAGTCCGTTCGGGGCTCCGGAGAGGGGGATTCGTTGCCGTCGTCATCATCAACCATCCTCCATCACCAATTTCATGATGCTCACCGCCGTGCGTGAGTAATTCCATCGTAGGCTTGCTGGACGGTGATGGGTTGGATGAGATTTACCATGTAATCAAGTTAGTTTTGTTAGGGTTTGATCCCTAGTATCCACTATGTTCTGAGATTGACGTTGCTATGACTTGGCTATGCTTAATGCTTGTCACTAGGGCCCGAGTGCCATGATTTCAGATCTGAACCTATTATGTTTTCATGAATATATGTGTGTTCTTGATCCTATCTTGCAAGTCTGTAGTCACCTATTATGTGTTATGATCCGACAACCCCGAAGTGACAATAATTAGGATACTTCTCGGTGATGACCGTAGTTTGAGGAGTTCATGTATTCACTATGTGCTAATGCTTTGTTCTGGTTCTCTATTAAAAGGAGGCCTTAATATCCCTTAGTTTTCGCTAGCACCCCACTGCCACGGGAGGGTAGGACAAAAGATGTCATGCAAGTTCTTTTCCATAAGCATGTATGACTATTTACGGAATACATGCCTACATTACATTGATGAACTGGAGCTAGTTCTGTGTTACCCTATGTTATAGCTACTACATGAGGAATCACATCCGGCATAATTATCCATCACTGATCCATTGCCTACGAGCTTTTCACATATTGTTCTTCGCTTATTTACTTTTCCGTTGCTATTGTTACAATCACTACAAAACCCAAAAATATTACTTTTGCTACCGTTACCTTTATTATCATACTACTTTGCTACTAAATATTGTGCTGCAGATACTAATTTATCCAGGTGTGGTTGAATTGACAACTCAACTGCTAATACTCAAGAATATTCTTTGGCTCCCCTTGTGTCGAATCAATAAATTTGGGTTGAATACTTTACCCTCGAAAGTTGTTGCGATCCCCTACACTTGTGGGTTATCAAGACTAATTTCTGGCACCGTTTTTGGGGAGCATAGCTCTATCCTCTGAGTCACTTGGGATTTATATCTGTTGATCACTATGAAGAACTTGAAAAACGACAGAACTACGATTTCCCCCTCAACTACGAGGGGAGGTAAGGAACTACCATCTTGCTCTGCACTAGATTCTCCTTCTGTTTTGAGTAAACTTGCGACACCTAAACCTGCTACTGCTATGAATTCTGACATGTCGCATGTTATTGATGATGCCACTTCTGCTATGCATGATACTTATGATGAAACTACTTCTATGCGTGATACTATTTTGCCATTAGGTGAATTTCTTGATGAACAACTTGCTAGAGTTTGGGGGAATGAAATTATTGAAGATGCTATTATTGATGATAGTGATGATGAAAATTCTCCCAATGATTTTGAATTACCTGTTGTTCCTGAGGGTTATGTTATGAATGAAGAAGCTGCTAGAGCTATCTTTGCTTGCAATGATAGATATGATCTTAAGAAATTATTAGCTAAATGGAAGCAGCAGTCTCTTAATGCTAGAATGAAAGCTGACCCTGCTTTTGCTACTTCACCTATCTGTGTCACTGATAAGGATTGTGAATTCTCTGTTGATCCTGAAATTATTACTTTAGTTGAATCTGATCCTTTTTATGGCCTTGAATCTGAAACTGTTGTGGCACATCTTACCAAGTTGAATGATATAGCTACCCTGTTTACTCATGATGATAAATCTTGCTACTTTTATATCCTTAATATATTTCCGTTCTCATTAAAGGGTGATGCTAATACTTGGTATAATTCTCTTGCTCCTGGTTGTGTGCGTAGTCCCCAGGATATGATTTATTACTTCTCTGCTAAATATTTCCCTGCTCATAAGAAACAAGCTGCCTTGCAGGAAATATATAATTTTGTGCAAATCGAAGAAGAGAGTCTCCCACAAGCTTGGGGGAGGCTTCTCTGGTTACTTAATGCTTTGCCTGATCATCCTCTTAAGAAAAATGAAATACTTGATATCTTTTATAATGGACTAACTGATGCTTCCAAGGACTACTTGGATAGTTGTGCTGGTTGTGTTTTCAGGGAAAGAACAATCGACGAAGCTGAATTACTATTGAATAATATGTTGACTAATGAAAATAATTGGACTCTTCCTGAGCCAATTCCTGAGGCAATTCCTGAACCAATTGAGCCAACTCCTGAGCCTATTCCTAAACCCACTCCAAAGAAGAGAGGTGTTTTATTTCTCAGTCCTGAAGATACGCAAGAGGCAAAGAAATCAATGAAAGAAAAAGGTATTAAAGCTGAAGATGTTAAGAATTTACCACCTATTGAAGAAATACATGGTCTTAATATACCGCCTGTTGAAGAACCACATTGTCTTGATAACCCGACACAGGTAGTAAAGGTAAATTCTCTCTATAGATATGATAAAGTTGAAATCCCCTCTACTAAATTTCATAGCCCGTGCTTAGATGAATTTGATGACTTTATGGCTAGACAAGAAAGTTTTAATGCTTATGTTGGTAGAGAGTTAAAGAATAATGCTTTTGAGATAGGACGCGTGAGCGATAATATGGCTAGAGTTAAAGGTGAACTCAAACTCATTAGCAAATATGCTTCTATGGTTGCTACTCAAGCTGAGCAAGTACTTAAAGCTCAAAATGATTTGCTTGATGAACTAAATAATAAAAATGACTTTGCTGTTAGAGTGGCTACTAGAAGTGGTAGAATGACTCAGGAACCTTTGTATCCTGAAGGCCACCCTAAGAGAATCGAGCAAGATTCTCAGAGAAATAATTTAGAGGCACCTAGTTCTTCCAAAAAGGAGAAAAAGAAAAACGATAGGACTTTGCATGATTCTAGTGAACCTATTGTAGACACACCTGAGAATCCCAATGATACTTCTATTTCTAATGCTGAAACACAATCAGGTGATGAACATGAACCTAGTGATAATGTTAATGATAATGTTCATGTTGATGTTCAACCTAGCAAAAATAATGATGTAGAGATTGAACCTGCTGTTGATCTTGATAACCCACAATCAAAGAATCAACGTTATGATAAGAGAGATTTTGTTGCTAGGAAGCACGGTAGAGAAAGAGAACCATGGGTTCAGAAACCCATGCCCTTTCCTCCTAAACCATCCAAGACAAAGGATGACGAGGATTTTGAGCGCTTTGCTGAAATGATTAGACCTATTTTCTTACATATGCGCTTAACTGATATGCTTAAAGTAAATCCTTATGCTAAATATATGAAGGATATCATCACAAATAAAAGAAAGATACCAGAAGCTGAAATTTCCACCATGCTTGCTAATTACACTTTTAAGGGTTGAATACCAAAGAAACTTGGAGATCCGGGTGTACCAACTATACCATGCTCCATTAAAAGAAAATATGTTAGAACTGCTTTATGTGATCTTGGAGCCGGTGTTAGTGTTATGCCTCTCTCTTTATATCGTAGACTTGAATTGAATAAGTTGACACCTTCTGAAATATCTTTGCAAATGGCTGATAAATCAACTTCTATACCTGTCGGTATTTGTGAGGATGTGCCTGTTGTGGTTGCAAATATCACTATCTTAACGGACTTTGTTATTCTTGATATTCCCGAGGACGATAGTATGTCAATTATCCTTGGTAGACCTTTTTTGAATACTGCAGGGGCTGTTATTGATTGCAACAAAGGCAATGTCACTTTTCATGTTAATGGTAATGAGCATACGGTACACTTTCCGAGGAAACAATCTCAAGTTCATAGCATCAATTCTATTGGAAAAGTTCCAACTATTATTATCGGAGGTTTTGAATTTCCTCTCCCTACTGTCAAGAAAAAGTATGATATTCTTATTGTTGGGGATTTTCATATCCCCGTTGAGGTAACTTAGTGTCATTCGAAATTTCTCTGGTTCCGTGTTATTCGGAATGAGTTTGTTAACAAGACTTGATCAACCTTGTTAGTGGATTCATTTTGATGATCATGAGATGGATGAAACTAGAAGGCACAACCTTTTGTACCCACTTTTTATTTTCTGTTATTTAGAATAAATAAAGCAAAAATAGTATTATGTGTCTGTTTTCTGAATTATCCGTGCATTAAAAAATATCCCGAAAATAAAAGTGCTCCAAATGCCCTGAAAATTTAGTATGATTTTTTATGGAATATTTGAGGATTTTAGGCACTGAAATCACTGCAGGAGGGGCAAGCACCAGGCCACGAGAGTGGAGGGCGCGCCCAACCCACCTAGGCGCGCCCCCCTGTCTCGTGGGCCCCTGGTGGCCCCCTCCACTTATGACAGTACCCACACACTTCATCTTCTACCCAAAAAAATCGCCATCTAGCTCAAGCACGAGTTCTAGCTCATTTTGCTGCGATTTTCGATCTCCTTGCTCAAAGCACCATTTACAAAACTACTTTGGGAGATTGTTGCCTCGTGACCATGTTCTTGAGCTTGCATGTTGAATTTATGAGGTCGCAAGCAATTCTAATCCTGATATAGGCTCTAGGAACTTGTAGGAGTAGTTGCTATCAATCTTGTTTAGTTTTATTCACTTTTATTTTGAAGTTACTAAAATTTCAGAAATTTTTCAGAAAAAATAATTATGTCTAGGAGAATGTACCAAGGTGGTTCCACGGTAAAGAAAGGACCCAGGATTGCTATACGTGAGCAAGATGTTGAATTAGCGAGGGACACGGATGTACGAGCTTGTGAGTGGCCATCTGATGATTTTATGGTCGAAGCAGGCTTTGAGGAGGAATCTGACGCGTATGTACGTTGTAACGCCCCGAGACCGACGCTCCAGAAGACTTGCAGCTATTCCGAGTTTTGTCGTGCGATGTATTTGTTTGTTGCATTCTTCTTAGCTTCATTTGCATTGCATCATGTCATCATGCCATCATATCATTAATTTTAAAACTCATCTAAATAAATTGAATGGATCTTTGATCCATTTAAATCGAGGGAAGGGTGACTTCTCTTTATAACATATCTTCCAATATTAGGGAGCTATATTTAAATGTTCCATTGATTTGGAATTAACCATAACCCACTTGCAAAATATCCCATGCCGTTGTTATCTCAATTCTTCGTCTCCAACCTTGCCCATAATTTCTTTCATCATTTTTCGGAGCTCCACCAAAAATCTCAACATTTTTGGACACTTCTAAATCCTAGTCCTTGTTCAAACCATTTGAATTAAATTCAAATGACTTTGAATTTAATTCTTGCAATCTTGCCCACTCCATTTTTCTTGGGTTAAGCTCATTTTTATGAGTCCGGAAAAATTAACCCCATGCTCAAATTATTTCTCCAACCCTTTCTTTATCTCATTTTTCTTTCTTTGCTATTTACTGATTTTGGTAAATAAAAGAGAAGTGGGGGATTAGTGAGAGAGAGGGGGGTAGCCTGCACCCGTCGGCCTCTTGGGCCTGACCAACCAGGCCGGCACATCCCGCAGGCCCAACCATTGGCCTCCACCAGCCCACCTAACCTCCTCCTAAACCCTAGCCCGACCATCTCTCGAGCCCTTGCTCTCTCCCTCGTTCCCCTCCCTCCGCCGCCACACAACTCACATCGCCAGGGAGAGGATCTCCCCGCGCTGCAAGGCCCGAGCACCTCTTCCCCTCCTTGCCATCGCCGCCCTGGAGAGCGCCGCCCCAACGCCCCTCCACGCGACGCCTCCCCTTCTCCTGCTCCTCCGCGATGCCCTGCTGCCGGCCAAGTCCCGGCCTCCAACGCTAGGAACAGCCCTGAGCTGCCGCGCCTCCATGCCGTCATCCACATCCCCAGCCTCCTCGTCGGTGACCTGCAATTCCAGAAGACCCCGCGTGCCCTCTCCTTCCTTTCCTGCCTCGTCCTTGGTGCTTCGTCCCCGAGCCCTACGCGCCCGACGCTGCCCCGTCTCCTTGCATCGGCCCCGCCACCAAGTCCCACCGCTGGAGCTCGCCTTCGTCCCGACTCCGGCCGGATCAGGTCCCGCCGGATCCACCCTCGCGTGACCCGGATCCGCCGCTGCTGCTCATCCATGGCGCCATGGCCTCTGCCTCTTTTGGCCGACCCGTTACTGTTGTGCACAACCTGTGCCGTGCCCTGTGTGCGTGCTCTCCGCTGCCTAGCACTGTTGACGTCAAGACCGTGGCCGCAACTACCTGGATTGCCAAGTTCCTCTTCCGAAGTCATCAGGTGCGCGAGGACCTCGAGTATGACTACACGATGGCCCGTCAAGTACCTCTATCGCCGTCTCCAGGATTCACCAAGTACCACGACGTCGGTGTCCCTCCAAGTTTGATGTTGGAACATGCACAGCTACCATCGCCGAAGACCCAGGTAGCAGAAACGTCAAGTTCCTCTCCGCCGTGAACGACTACTTCCACTACCATCGCCACGTGAACAACTACTTCCCACGACGACCCGTGAACGACTACTTCCTTCGTCGAACTCGACCCGCTCCGAAACGCATGCTTCAAAGGTATAATCCCGAGATGATCACCCGTGGACCGAATGCATGTGTTGTATTAGACGCACCCTATGTTTGGACCGTGTCCGAATTGTTCCTTGCACGTTCGCCGTAAGCCATGCCACCGACATGTGGGACACCCGGTATTCGGGATCACCCCACCTTCTTTTGCATATGTCATCCACATCTTTGTTTGCTCCAGTCGCTCAATGAGTTGTCGGATCACCGGAATGTTGTCGTGGCACCATTTTTGTTATCATTGCCGTGGCACCCCTTTTGTTCCACCATGGTGACCAAATGCTCCCTATCATATTAGATGTCAACATTTTCATAAAAAATTGCATAAACCTTGATTATGTCATCTGCATCATGTTAACAACATTTAAATGGTTAAAATTGTGTTTGCATTAAATTGCTAAATGACATATGGGGATTTTCCGGAATTGTTGTTTGTTGTTTCTGGCCTCATTTAAACTTGCCTAAATTGTTAGTTCAATTATGTTTCACCTCTTGCCATGTTTGACAACATTTAATATTGTTGGTTAGCCTAAACGAGAGAGAACTAAATATTTGAATGTGGTGTTCCGTCAATATGCAACCCGTTGCATATTGAACTCCACTTAACTTGTACTATTGTTTGTTGCACTTTGCCATGCCATGCCTCATTAAACCGGACATGCATCATACTTGTTTGTGCATCATGACATGTTTATGCTTGTGTGTTTACCATATCGTTTGCTTCTTTCCGGTTTGCTTCTCTCGTTATCTTCGGTTTCGTTCCGGAGTTGTGAGGATTCGTTCGACTACGTCTGTTTGTCTTCTTCATGGACTCGTTCTTCTTCCTTGCGGGATTTCAGGAAAGATGACTATTACCCTCGATATCACTTCTATCTTTGCTTGCTAGTTGCTCCGTTCTATCGCTATGCTGCGCTACCTATCACTTGTTTACCATGCCTCCCATATTGCCATGTCAGCCTCTAACCTTTTCATCCTTCCTAGCAAACCGTTGTTTGGCTATGTTACCGCTTTTTCCCAGCCCATCTTAAAGAGTTGTTAGTTGCAGGTGAAGTTGAAGATTGCTCCATGATGGACATGATTATGTTGGGATATCACAATATCTCTTATTTAATTATAATGCATCTATATACTTGGTAAAGGGTGGAAGACTCGGCCTTATGCCTGGTGTTTTGTTCCACTCTTGCTGCCCTAGTTTTCGTCATACCGGTGTTATGTTCCTTGATTTTGCGTTCCTTACGCGGTTGGGTGATTTATGGGACCCCCTTGACAGTTCGCTTTGAATAAAACTCCTCCAGCAAGGCCCAACATTGGTTTTAACATTTACCACCTAAGCCTTTTTCCCTAGGGTTCTGTAGACTCAAGGGTCATCTTTATTTTACCCCCCGGGCCAGTGCTCCTCCGAGTGTTGGTCCAAACTAGAGCACCATGCGGGACCATTCCTTGGCAACTTGGATTACGTCTGTACCTGTACGCTTAGCTTATCCGGTGTGCCCTGAGAACGAGATATGTGCAGCTCCTATCGGGATTTGTCGGCACAGCGGGTGGTCTTGCTGGTCTTGTTTTACCATTGTCGAAATGTCTTGTAACCGGGATTCCGAGTCTGATCGGGTCTTCCTGGGAGAAGGAATATCCTTCGTTGACCGTGAGAGATTATGATGGGCTAAGTTGGGACACCCCTGCAGGGTTTAAACTTTTGAAAGCCGTGCCCGCGTTTATGTGGCAGATGGGAATTTGTTAATGTCCGGTTGTAGATAACTTGACACCAGATCCGAATTAAAACGCATCAACCGCGTGTGTAGCCGTGATGGTCTCTTTTCGGCGGAGTCTGGGAAGTGAACACGGTTTTGGGTTATGTTTGACGTAAGTAGGAGTTCAGGATCACTTCTTGATCATTGTTAGCTTCACGACCGTTCCGTTTGCTCTCTTCTCGCTCTTATTTGCGTATGTTAGCCACCATATCCTGCTTAGTCGCTGCTGCAACCTCACCACCCTACCCCTTCCTTTCCTATAAGCTTAAATAGTCTTGATCTCGCGGGTTTTGAGATTGTTGAGTCCTCGTGACTCACCAGATACTATCACAACAGTTGCAGGTGCCGATGATACCAGTGCAGGTGATGCAACCGATCTCAGATGGGAGCTCAACGAAGATCTTGGTCGTTACTATGTTTTGTTTCTTAATGATCAGTAGTGGAGCCCAGTTGGGACGATCGGGGATCTAGCAGTTGGGTTATCTTCTTTTCTTTTGGCTTCGTCCATAGTCGGACTATATGTGTGTATTCTGAATGATGTATGAATTATATGTTCATTGTGTGAAGTGGCGATTGTAAGCCAACTCTTTATCCCATTCTTGTTCATTACATGGTATTGTGTGAAGATGACCCTTCTTGCGACAAAACCACAATGCGGTTATGCCTCTAAGTCGTGCTTCGACACATGGGAGATATAGCCGCATCGTGGGTGTTACAAGTTGGTAATCAGAGCCATCCCCGACTTAGGAGCCCCCTGCTTGATTGTTTGCTGGCGTTGTTGAGTCTAGAAAAAAAATGTTTTGAGTCTTAGGATTATATATATCGGAGAGTAGGATTCTTTTTACTCCTCAGTCCCTTCGTCGCTCTGGTGAGGTCTCCTGACGTAGATGTTTTGACTTTCCTCTCCTCAAATTTCACTAAATTTTTTATAGGATCACGCGGGTATCTTGGAATCGTTCTGATGGTTTTGTGACGAGAACATTGTTCTTGGTGCCTCCTGTCTTTTATGTGGCAGTGACCCGGGGAGTTGAGCTCTGAGGTGTTGTCGTCACAATTTTATCGTTGCAGTTCTGGAATACCTGAGTTTTGCCGACATTGAAAATCTCTTTTATGCAGTTGTTGGTGAGATAACCTCGACGCCACCCAGTACTACGGCGGCAGTTCAGGAGTATTGCCATAAATCGTATAACGGATGCTTTTCGAAGGTTGAGGTACATGATTTCCGAAGGTTTCTTGGTTATGTGTTGACGGATGGATACAGCTGGATGTAGGGATTGTTAGTTTGGGTGAGATATATTGCTTCCCCTGTATCCCCAACACCTGATTGCATAACCAGAAAGTTTCGGGAGTTTTATAGGTGGGAATTCAAGTAGCTCCTAGAATATCTTTTTGACAGATGCATGATATGAGATTGGGGCTCGACGTCTAGTGGTCCGCCTTTCCACGGTCGTTTTTATAGTGGTCTCGTTGTGTCTTAAAGAGCCCATGGCTATGCTGGTTCGGGGACACTTCGTATGTCATGTGCACTGCCTTGTACATGATGGTGCTGTAAAATCAAGCCCGTTTTGTTTTATTTGTGGTATTCGCGTTGCTTCGGAGTCAAGTGTTGATCCATACCTTCCCTAAATGGTGTTCTCATATTGCTATGTGAATACTAATCCTTCTTGATTATCGAGGTCGTCATGTCAATTCTTTCCGACTAGTGTGCTTCTCTTCAAGTGGATCCGAACATTTCAACATTCGCAAGATCAATTCTAAGTTTTCTCAACGGTGTTTGTTTCATCCGTCCCAAGTTGTCTTTGTTTTCCCGCCCTCCCACCCTTTTTCTTCAAGGACTCATATTTCTTGATCATGTATCCCTTTTATTTGTGAGAAGTCTCTTCATTCGTTTGTTTCAATGTTCTTATCCGGTGATTCTCAAGAAGATACTAACGGAGCTACAAGTTTATTATTCTTCGTCTCTTTTCTTCTCCGGTGGATTCAATTCAAGCTTTGTTGATCATATCTCTTTCCTCCTTTCAAATGTTTTCTCATGCCGGTGCACCTCTTAATCATCAACTTCTCGCCATTCATTTGTTTTGGAGTACTGAAGATATCTCAGAAGAATCATGTTTCCATTCTTAATCCATTCGAGTACTTCGAGGTTTTTCTCTAATTCAAGCTATTTAATTCAACCGTTGCAATATCCCTTTCAAGTAATCATTTCAATGGTGTTTCTCTTGAGTGGGCCCTAACCCACTGGTCTTTTCCCAGGATCTTTCCTGACTCTCCTAATTTTCTCGGAGCTATTCCCAAATTCATTTCAAAGTTTGATGTAAGAATGAATTTTCATCAGTCATATTCTTTCTCCAAGATCGCTTTCAAAATATTTTCATCGTTAGTTCATCATTTCTATTCTTCTTTGTTCCGAAGTGTCTCAACAATTTTGGTGGTTCTCGTCATCATTCTCAGCATGTGAAGACCGAAGAAGAGTTCCTCTAAATCCTTACCCGTTCTTCCAAAGATTCGTGGTTCTAGCTTCATGCCATCCTCATAATTGTTTTCAATTGTCAGAATTCTTTTCACCCATCCGGAGCAATTCAGGAGTCTTTTCAGTTTCATTCTCCGGAGCCAATCATCTCAGAATTATTCATTCTCAGCTTTCAACTCTCGTTCTTGAATTCTTCCGGTGCATCGTCCAAATATCCTCTAATCAGTTCACGATCTCTTCGTTCTCATGTATCTAAACCCCCTCAAGTATCTTCATTCGTTTTCCAATTCTTCCCGGTGAATTGTGCCTTTGCTACTCCCATTTTCAATTCTTACGGTGGTTCGTTCAAGATTTCTCTTCCTTCGTTATCGTATCAATTCATTCGTTCTTTTGCTGTTTCAATCCTACCGGTGGTTGTTGAACACCTTCTCAAGTTTATGCTATATCTCTCTTAATACTATCTACGAGAATAAGTAGTATGCCAAATCCGTTGCTTGTCATCAATTTAAATCGGTGAAGGATAGGCATGACATAATTCTTATTCTTGTTTCATCCAAGTGATTAATCCTTTCCTTCGGAGTTTGTTTAGGAGGAATAAATTCTTGGCTTCTTATTGTTCATCTTTTCTTTCTGGAGTTCCTAGTTCTCTCGGTTATATCGTCGCGAAGCTCCTTCTAAATCATCGCAAGGCTTCACCTTGTGTTTTCAACTTCCCTTTCTTTCTATCATCCTTTTATTACCGAAGTTCTTCATGGAGGCTCTACATGGTGGTTCGTCAAGGATTCTTTTCATTCTTCAATTGTTCTTCAAGATTTCTCTCGAAGTTATGACCCGCCAAGCTAGACTCTAAAATAAACATGGTGCTCAACACATGTTTTGTTTTGTGGAGTTCAAGTATTCTTCTTCTTGCATTTTGAAGTGCAGTTCTTTCTACCTTATCTTTTGTGGTAGTGTTATATCATTCTTGACAATTTCCATTCACGTTTCGCAATTCACATGTTGTCAAGAATGAGGTATTTTAAATCCATTAATCTCTTCATTGGAGTTATCTTGGGTTGTATTTCACCTACAACCTTCCCTAAGGAATGTTGCTATTTGTGGCGCTTATCAATGATCCAAGTTATCTCTCTATCATCTTGGTGGAAGGAGTTTTTCATCTCGTTGGTGTTATCAATGATATTATTTGTTCCCATAGTGGCATAATTTCGCCTCAATTTCGAGAAGTTTTCCATAAGCCCACAACAAGCTTATCCTTTTGTTGTTGATAATCCAACAACTCCGTTCTAGCAATTCCTGTTAGTGTGCTCTTTCAAGATCAAGTTTTCCTCCGTTCATTCCATTCCATTTTTTCATTTCTTCCGGAGGCATTGTGATGTTGTGCTCTTCACCCATCACGTCATTTTGTCAAGTTCATGCTATTTTCTTGCTTATCCATTTAACCGGAGTGTTATGTTCTCTGCTAAGTTCTTTTCATCTTATCAAGTCTTGCATCTCTTTTCAACCGGAGTGCTGTCCGAATTTGTTCTTCCTTGTTCCTTGTTTATCTCGTTTCAACCAGAGTGGTTCCAATTCCTTCTTGTCCATTGTACTCTTCATTCATAGCTTTGCAACCTCCAAGGTTCACATGGTGTTCCTTGTTTCTATTTTCTACAACACTGCTCTCAATTGTGTTCAACTCCGTTGTGTTCTTTCTTTCAACTTTTCAACCTCTCAAGGTTCTTTGGTTTCACTCTTTTGTCGAAGAAGCAACTTACTTTACCTCTTCTCTTCCTCTTTCGTTTTCTCTCCGGTGCCATTCTAGATCTCAGGACGAGATCCTCTTGTAGTGGTGGAGTGTTGTAACGCCCCGAGACTGACGCTCCAGAAGACTTCCAGCTATTCCGAGTTTTGCCGTGCGATGTATTTGTTTGTTGCATTCTTCTTAGCTTCATTTGCATTGCATCATGTCAATGCCATCATATCATTAATTTTAAAACTCATCTAAATAAATTGTATGGATCTTTGATCCATTTAAATCGAGGCAAGGGTGACTTCTCTTTATAAGATATCTTCCAATATTAGGGAGCTATATTTAAATGTTCCATTGATTTGGAATTAACCATAACCCACTTGCAAAATATCCCATGCCGTTGTTATCTCAATTCTTGGTCTCCAACCTTGCCCATAATTTCTTTCATCATTTTCCGGAGCTCCACCAAAAATCTCAACATTTTTGGACACTTCTAAATCCTAGTCCTTGTTCAAACCATTTGAATTAAATTCAAATGACTTTGAATTTAATTCTTGCAATCTTGCCCACTCCATTTTTCTTGGGTCAAGCTCATTTTTATGAGTCTGGAAAAATTAACCCCATGCTCAAATTATTTCTCCAACCCTTTCTTTATCTCATTTTTCTTTCTTTGCTATTTACTGCTTTTGGTAAATAAAAGAGAAGTGGGGGATTAGTGAGAGAGAGAGAGAGGTAGCCTGCACCCGTCGGCCTCTTGGGCCTGACCAACCAGGCCGGCACATCCCGCAGGCCCAGCCATTGGCCTCCACCAGCCCACCTAACCCCCTCCTAAACCCTAGCCCGGCCATCTCTCGAGCCCTTGCTCTCTCCCTCATTCCCCTCCCTGCGCCGCCACACAACTCACATCGCTAGGGAGAGGAGCTCCCCACGCTGCAAGGCCCGAGCACCTCTTCCCCTCCTCGCCATCGCCGCCCTGGCGAGCGCCGCCCCAACGCCCCTCCACGCGACGCCTCCCCTTCTCCTGCTCCTCCGCGACGCCCTGTTGCCGGCCAAGTCCCGGCCTCCAACACTAGGAACAGCCCCGAGCTGCCGCACCTCCACGCCGTCGTCCGCATCCCCAGCCTCCTCGCCGGTGACCTGCAGTTCCAGCAGACCCCGCGCGCCCTCTCCTTCCCTTCCTGCCTCGTCCTCGATGCTTCGTCCCCGATCCCTACGCGCCCGACGCTGCCCCATCTCCTTGCACCGGCCCCGCCACCAAGTCCCGCAGCTGGAGCTCGCTTCGTCTCGACTCCGGCCAGATCAGGTCCTGCCGGATCCGCCCTCGCGTGACCCGGATCCGACGCTGTCGCTCATCCTTGGCGCCATGACCTCTGCCTCTTTTGGCTGACCCGTTGCTGCCGTGCACAACCTCTGCCGTGCCCTCTGTGCGTGCTCTCCGCTGCCTAGCACTGTTGACGTCAAGACCGTGGCCGCAACAACCTGGATTGCCAAGTTCCTCTTCCGAAGTCATCAGGTGCGCGAGGACCTCGAGTACGACTACACGATGGCTCGTCAAGTACCTCTATCGCCGTCTCCGGGATTCACCAAGTACCACGATGCCAGTGTCCCTCCAAGTTTGATGTTGGAACATGCACAGCTACCGTCGCCGAAGACCCGGGTAGCAGAAACGTCAAGTTCCTCTCCGCCGTGAACGACTACTTCCACTACCGTCGCCACGTGAACAACTACTTCCCACGACGGCCCGTGAACGACTACTTCCTTCATCGAACTCGACCCGCTCCGAAACGCACGCTTCGAAGGTATAATCCTGAGATGATCACCCGTGGACCGAATGCATGTGTTGTATGAGATGCACCCTATGTTTGGACCGTGTCCGAATTGTTCCTTGCACGTTCGCTGTAAGCCATGCCACCGACATGTGGGACACCCGGTATTCGGGATCACCCCACCTTCTTTTGCATATGTCATCCACATCTTTGTTTGCTCCAGTCGCTCAATGAGTTATCGGATACCGAAATGTTGCCGTGGCACCATTTTCATTATCGTTGCCGTGGCACCCCTTTTGTTCCACCATGGTGACCAAATGCTCCCTATCATATTAGATGTCAACATTTTCATAAAAAATTGCATAAACCTTGATTATGTCATCCGCATCATGTTAACAACATTTAAATGGTTAAAATTGTGTTTGCATTAAATTGCTAAATGACATATGGGGATTTTCCAGAATTGTTGTTTGTTGTTTCCGGCCTCATTTAAACTTGCCTAAATTGTTAGTTCAATTATGTTTCACCTCTTGCCATGTTTGAAAACATTTAATATTGTTGGTTAGCCTAAACGAGAGAGAACTAAATATTTGAATGTGGTGTTTTGTCAATATGCAACCCGTTGCATACTGAACTCCACTTAACTTGTAGTATTGTTTGTTGCACTTTGCCATGCCATGCCTCATTAAACCGGACAGGCATCATACTTGTTTGTGCATCAAGACATGTTTATGCTTGTGTGTTTACCATATTGTTTGCTTCTTTCCGATTTGCTTCTCTCGTTAGCTTCGGTTTCGTTCCGGAGTTGTGAGGATTCGTTCGACTACGTCTGTTTGTCTTCTTCATGGACTCGTTCTTCTTCCTTGCGGGATTTCAGGCAAGATGACTATTACCCTCGATATCACTTCTATCTTTGCTTGCTAGTTGCTCCATTCTATCGCTATGCTGCGCTACCTATCACTTGTTTACCATGCCTCCCATATTGCCATGTCAGCCTCTAACCTTTTCACCCTTCCTAGCAAACCGTTGTTTGGCTATGTTACCGCTTTTGCCCAGCCCATCTTATAGCGTTGTTAGTTGCAGGTGAAGTTGAAGATTTCTCCATGATGGACATGATTATGTTGGGATATCACAATATCTCTTATTTAATTATAATGCATCTATATACTTGGTAAAGGGTGGAAGACTCGGCCTTATGCCTGGTGTTTTGTTCCACTCTTGCCGCCCTAGTTTTCATCATACCGGTGTTATGTTCCTTGACTTTGCGTTCCTTACGCGGTTGGGTGATTTATGGTACCCCCTTGATAGTTCGCTTTGAATAAAACTCCTCCAGCAAGGCCCAACATTGGTTTTAACATTTTCCACCTAAGCCTTTTTCCATTGGGTTCTGCAGACTCAAGGGTCATCTTTATTTTACCCCCCGGGCCAGTTGTCGGTGTCAAAACCGGCAGATCTCGGGTAGGGGGTCCCGAAACGTCGCTGCAAAGGTATGGCGCACCATTGTCTTTAAGGGAAAGACTCCTGGGAGGTATATTAAAGCTCATGATTCTTCCAGGAGAAAGAGCGCTCGCCGGATTGTGCCCGGAGAGGTTGCCAACCAAGCCTCCGCCAGCCAGGCTCCAACACCTGGTCTGGAGGGGGAGGCGAGCGCAAGGCGCGAGCCGGATGCTCCTCCAACGGAGGATGCCGACAGGTTGTCCGCCACCAGGTCTGAGGTGGAGAGCGCCATGAATCACAGGCGCCGTCGGACAGTTCTTCGTGATGCTTGTTTCTCCCAAAGGCGTTGAATGCCTTTAATGCGGGAGACGCGCACCTCCGTGCTACTCAAGATGGTTTAACCAGAGCCACGGAGCAGTATGTGAAAGACATACGGGTGAGGAATTTTAGTAGTTATATATGCCAGTAGCCCCCGAGACTTAAAATAGTTAAACTAACTGATTTAAGGATCATTTGTTTTGCAGGATCTTACGGAGAAGAATACCCACCTGTCCCAGGAGCTTCAAGAGTGCAAGGCCCAACTTGAGGCCGCACTAGCCGCCGCCGGGGGAGCCACAGAGACCCCCTCTGGTAATACATATTTCAAAAAGATAAGTAGTTTATGAAGTGCGGCGTGTGTGTTTAGTCTGACAATAATATTGCAGAGGGTGCTGGACTAGATCCGGACAAGCAACATCTGCTGCGCCAGCTGAAGGCCGGCGAGAAGGTGCTTATGAGGGTGCAATAGGAGAGGAACAAACTCCAAGATGCCAACACCCAGCTGGGCGAAGAACTAAAAGATGTTCGGGTCCAGCTGTCGAACTCCGTAAAGGAGAATCGGCGGCTTCGTCGTGGCATTTACAGTAAGTGCTTGATCAAACTCTTTTGAAAAGAAGAGTTCAGCGAGGAAGTCGATTGACAGAAATGTGTCTGTAGGTGTGCTCACGGGTCGTCCGGCGGAGGAAATGCCTGGTTCCACGGGTGACCTTCTTCCCGAGCTGCTGCAACTGCATGAACATGTCCGGCAGGCGATGAGCAGCGTCGTTCAGGCCTTATGGCCTTCCGTCTCCCTACCCGAGGATCTTGGAGGGCTTGCTGAGAAGCTTCAGGGAGTACGGCAGCGCTTCCGTCTGTGGAAAATATCGGCCTGCCGTCAAGGCGCCAGGGAGGCCTGGGCCATGGTGAAGACGCGGTACACGAAGGCTGATCCAAACCACATTGCCGAGGTCGGACCCGTGGGGCCCGATGGGAAGGAGATCCCTGTGAGCCTGATGTACGGCCAAGTAGGGTTGGCCGTGAAATATTCCCAACGGGGCTGTAAACTAGACAACCTGTTAGATGGGATTGAAGAGGAGTA
Organism: Triticum dicoccoides; assembly: GCF_002162155.2. Classification (NCBI taxonomy): domain Eukaryota; kingdom Viridiplantae; phylum Streptophyta; class Magnoliopsida; order Poales; family Poaceae; genus Triticum; species Triticum dicoccoides. The sequence goes on from NC_041383.1 coordinate 413,204,681, forward strand.
CAATCAGTCAGTTTGACGATGTAATTTAAAATGACATGTAAAATGCCTTCTAGCCGAATTGTAGATCGTTTGTCTTTGCGGACCTTCTCGCTTCAACCTCGGGACCCAACAGTCCGGAGTGTGTCCGAATACCCTCATGGTTATACAAAAACCGGGGCATGCATGGAGACCAGGCGTAGGGGTCATAAGTGCTTTATCAGACAAGTGCCCAACTAGCTATGTTATATTACATGGTTAGTAAGAAACATCTTCTAGGGAGGATAGTTCCGTTAGGGGTTCCTTTCCCTGGGAGGCATGCCCTAAAGTGCATGTCCGGGCTGCAAAAAGAGCAGAAAAAGCATCTGGGGGCAGATAAATAAATAAGTAATAAATCATCTTTCAAGTCACCGACCGAATTTTCCCTTAAGAACGCTAGCCTTCGGCTTCACCCAGTCTGAGGTACACATCCGGCTGACCCGGTAGTAACAATCGCAGAGGTGCTCCCTTTACCTCCTAGCCGAACAATCGGGAACGTAGGGGTAAGTTCAGGAGCCAGGCAACCCAGCTTGGCCAAAACTTAAGTCATATCGATGCATATAATGGTGAGTAAAAGGTACATGCGGAAGTATGACACATGTGTTGGGCATGAAGCCCGTATAAATAAGCTTCCGTTAAAGAAGCCCCCAGGTATAACGAGTGCGAGTAGCACATCAAGTGTGTTCGAACAATGCGTAGATCAGCCTTCAAAGGCTTTTACTGAAAGAGGGAGGAAAAAGGAGGGAAACAAAAGACAGTGAAAATAATAATATGAAAGGTGGACGGAGGAAGGAGACGAACTCTGAGTCCGGCGCTAGGCGTAGAATCTTCGGAGACGGGCTGCGTTCCATGGGTTCGGCTCGAGTCGGTTGTTAGATGCGTTGCGTAGACGGTATGCACCGCCGGTAAGGACTTTTTCGATGATGAAGGGACCTTCCCATTTGGGCTTAAGTTTGTCCTTTTTCTTGTCCGGCAGGTGTAGAACTAGCTCGCCAACGTTGTAAGTTTTGGCCCGTACTTCTCTGCTTCGATATCTTCGAGCCTGTTGCTGATAGAATGCGGAACAGGATTTTGCCACGTCGCGCTCCTCCTCTAAGGCGTCCAAACTGTCCTGCCGATCCAACTCGGCCTCCCTTTCTTCGTACATGCGCACGCGAGGTGAGTCATGAATTATATCGCAGGGCAAAACTGCCTCTGCGCCGTATACCATAAAAAATGGTGTGAATCCGGTAGTGCGGTTTGGCGTGGTCCATAGCCCCCAGAGTACGGAGTCGAGCTCCTCTACCCAGTGCGTGTTAGATTCCGTGAGGGACCGCACTAATCTGGGTTTAATGCCGCTCATGATTAGACCATTTTCTCGTTCGACTTAATAGTTAGTTTGAGGGTGATAGACTGAAACGTAGTCGAGCTTGATGCCCATGTTTTTGCACCAGAGTTTAACCTCGTCGGCTGTGAAATTCGTGCCGTTATCAGTGATGATGTTGTGGGGGACGCCAAAACGGTGTACTACCCCAGATATGAAGTATATCACAGGTCCGGATTCTGCCATTTTAACCGGCTTGGCCTCTATCCATTTGGTGAATTTGTCCACCATGACCAATAAGTATTTTTGCTTGTGGGTTCCCCCTTTAAGGGGTCCAACCATGTCAAGCCCCCAGACCGCGAACGGCCAAGTGATGGGTATAGTTTTGAGGGCGGTGGGTGGCATTTGGCTTTGATTAGCAAAGAGCTGGCAACCGACGCATCGTTGGACTAAGTCCTGAGCATCTGCCCGGGCTGTCGGCCAATAAAATCCTGTACGGAAGGCCTTGCCTACAAGGGCCCAGGCTGCGGCGTGGTGCCCGCCGAGTCCGGCGTGAATTTCAGCCAGGAGATCTCGCCCTTCCTCTTCGGAGATACACCTTTGACGGACTCCGGTTGTGCTTTTCTTATAAAGTTCTCCCTCATGGACCTTGTAGGCTTTAGATCGCCGAACTATGCAGCGGGCCTCATTTTGGTCTTCGGGAAGTTCCTGCCTAATTAAGTAGGCTAGGAATGGTTCCGTCCACGGGGCAATTACTGCCATTATGTCGTGGGCTGAAGGTGTTATTTCATTGGCTGGGCCACCGATTGTGTCAGAATGTTCCGTGTTGGGTGGTGCAGTTGGTTCCGGGTTGTTATTTCCGGACTCCTATTCCCATAATACGGATGGCTTAAAGAGCTGCTCTAGGAAGATGTTTGGAGGGAGGGCGTCGCGTTTTGCGCCGATGCGTGCCAACACGTCTACTGCCTGGTTATTATCCCGGGCTACATGGTGGAATTCGGGTCCTTCGAACCGAGCTGACATTTTTAGGACGGCGTTACGGTAGGCTGCCATTTTCGGATCATTGGCGTCAAAGTCTCCATTTACTTGGGATATTGCGAGGTTTGAATCCCCGCGCACCTCTAGGCGTTGAATACCCATGGAGATTGCCATCCGGAGACCATGTAAAAGGGCCACGTATTCGGCTGCGTTGTTGGAGTCCGTGTACATTATTTGAAGTACGTATTGGATTGTGTCTCCGGTTGGGGACGTCAAGACGACGCCAGCCCCCAAGCCGGCCAACATTTTGGAGCCGTCGAAATGCATGATCCAATTGGAGTATGCGCCGTACTCTGTAGGGAGTTCGGCTTCGGTCCATTCGGGGATGAAGTCAGCCAAAACTTGCGACTTTATAGCTCGCCGTGGTTTGTAGGTTATGTCAAATGGTAAGAGCTCAATGGCCCATTTAGCAATCCTGCCCGTCGCGTCACGGTTGTTTATAATGTCGTTGAGAGGTACTTCGGAGGCCACTATTATGGAACACTCTTGAAAGTAGTGTCGCAGCTTCAGGGATGCCATAAACACCGTGTACGCTATCTTTTGATAATGTGGGTACCGGGACTTGCATGGAGTTAAGAAAATGGATACGTAGTACACTGGTTTTTGAAGAGGGAATTTGTGCCCTTCTGTTTCTCGTTCGACGACGAGTACCGCGCTGACAACTTGATGTGTTGCTGCGATATATAATAACATCGGTTCGCCCAGGTTGGGCGCGGCCAGGACCGGATTTGTTGCCAATATGGTCTTAATTTCTTCGAGTTCGGCCGTGGCAGCATCCATCCATTCAAAGTGTTCGGTGCGCCGGAGGAGGCGATAGGGGGGCAGTGCCTTTTCTCCCAAACGGGAGATGAAGCGGCTTAGAGCCGCCACGCATCCAGTTAGTTTTTGTATTTGTTTGAGCTCCTTTGGGATATCCAATTGTGACAGAGCTCGGATCTTGGCTGGGTTTGCTTCAGCTCCTCTACCGGATACAATGAAGCCCAAGAGCTTTCCGGCTGGTACGCCAAAAACACATTTTTCCGGGTTGAGCTTGATGTAATATGCTCGAAGGTTGTCGAATGTAAGCCTCAAATCGTCTACTAGAGTTTCAACGTGTTTGGTCTTAACGACCACATCGTCTACGTATGCCTCTACTGTTTTGCCTATCTGGGTAGCCAGACATGTCTGAATCATGCGCTGATATGTTGCGTCGGCGTTTTTGAGTCCGAAGGGCATTGTGTTGAAGTAGAGTGGTCCGTATGGAGTAATGAATGCCGTTGCAGCCTAATCTTTTTCTGCCATCTTGATTTGATGGTATCCGGAGTATGTGTCAAGGAAGCACAATGAATCGTGCCCTGTGGTAGCATCGATGATTTGGTCGATGCGGGGGAGGGGGAAAGGATCCTTTGGACAGGCCTTGTTGAGGTCTTTGAAATCGACACAAAGGCGCGAGGATTTGTCCTTTTTTGGTACCATTACCAGGTTTGCTAGCCAGTCCGGATGTTTTATATCTCTGATGAATCCGGCTTCTAAGAGTTTGGCTAGCTCCTCTCCCATTCCCTGTCTTTTGGGTTCGGAAAATCGCCGAAGAGCCTTTTTGACTGGCTTGAATCCCTTTAGGATATTTAGGCTGTGTTCTACCAGCCTGCGTGGGATTCCTGGCATATCTGAAGGGTGCCAGGCAAAAATGTCCCAATTTTCCCGAAGGAATTCTCGTAGTGCGGCTTCTACATCAGGGTTTAATTGTGCCCCAATGGAGGTCGTCTTTGTGGGGCCCGTTGGATGGACCTGGAATTTGACTATTTCGTCTGCTGGTTTAAAAGAGGTGGACTTAGATCTCTTATCGAGTATCACATCGTCCCTATCCACCGTGAAGCGCAACGCAGTGAGTTCCTCTGCCGCTAGGGCTTCGGATAGTGCTTCTAGGGCTAGTGCGGCTGTCTTATTTTCAGCACGGAGTGCTATATCTGGATCACTGACAAGAGTGATGATTCCATTGGGCCCGGGCATTTTAAGCTTTATGTACCCGCAATGGGGTATAGCTTGGAAAATTGTGAATGCCTCCCGCCCTAACAAGGCGTGATATCCGCTGCCGAACGGGGCCACTTGGAACATGACCTCCTCGGACCTGTAATTGTCCGGTGAGCCGAACACTACATCTAGTGTGATTTTTCCTGTGCAACGTACTTCCCGACTAGGGATTATTCCTCTAAAGGTTGTGCTGCTTCGCTCATTGCGGCTCCAGTCAATTTCCATTTTTTGGAGGGTTTCCTCGTAGATGAGGTTTAATCCGCTGCCGCCATCCATGAGTACCTTGGTAAGACGAAAGCCGTCCACTATCGGACTGAGGACCAATGCGGCTGGTGCTCGGGCTGTTCAGAATTTAGGTTCGTCGCTGGCATTGAAGGTGATAGCCGTGTCGCTCCATGGATTTGTTGTTGCTACTTGGTAGACTTCGGTGAGGCTGCGGATTGTTCGTTTTCGCATATTATTTGATGCGAAAGTCTCGAAGACTGTTAATACCGTACTGGTACTATTGGGCTGGTTACCCGGGGCTAGAAAACCATCGCCACTTTTGGCCACCTGCTGTAGTATCCAACATGCTCGAAGGCTATGTTTTGGAGTGGCGCCCTCTGTACTATGGATTTTACAGGGTCCGTTGAGCCATGCCTCCAGTACGGTTCCGTGCCCTTTAGGGGGTTTTTGCTTTTTGGTTTTTAACCCAGGTGCTTGAGTATGACGCACCCTTTTATTTCGAACTAGGGTTATGTTCAGGGCCGGATTGTCCCAAAACCTGGTTTCGGTTTTCCAGGCACTCTCCATCACACAGTATTTTTGTACTATGGTCGCCAGGTCAGCAAAGCGTGTAACTTCGCGACGACTTATGGCGTTCATGATTCCCTTGTCCATGCAATTGTTGCAGAAAATTGAGATTGCGCTTTCCTCACGGCAGTCCTTTATCCTGTCCATAACCAGGAGGAATCTGGCTCAGTAATGATGTACTGTTTCATCAGGCTCTTGTCGTATTTGAGATAGATCGCTTATGTTTGGGTGGGCGGGCGGAATTAAATTCGGAACCCCGCCCAATCTGATGCTCAAAGGACGAGAAGTTTCCAGATTTGGAAGCTTGGATTGCTGGATGTTATCCAACAAATCTGGTCCGATGCCTGACTTTAGGTTCAGTACTTGATTGACGTCCGTCCCTCCGCGGGAATCCGGCATGGAGGGATCGGGAATCCAGACATAACTGGTCTTTAACATAGAAGAAGAGTCGCCGTGTTGTTCCTCTACCACAACAACATGGTGGGTAGCCTGGGGAGAGTTAATTTCTCTCAGATCAGTTTTAAGCCCAATCTGATCATAGTCTGTAGCGAGTCCCAGGGCGGCGATGCGATCCAAGAGCTCATTTACGAAGGAAAGCTCCATCGGATCTAGCTGCTCGGCGAATTCCGAGTTGACGTGAAGATCGCTTTTGATGACCTGAGAGGTCATTGTCGGAGCGGAGGCCGAATAGGCGGTCATAAGAAAACCACCTAGCCGGATAGTTTGGCCGGCGGCCAAAGCTCCCTTGACGACGGCGCCGTCTTTAAAGACGGGAAAAGGCATCCCTCCTGATTGCGACGGCATAGAGGAACTCTCAATGAAAGCACCAATGTCGGTGTCAAAACCGGCGGATCTCGGGTAGGGGGTCCCGAACTGTGCATCTAGGCGGATGGTAACAGGAGACAAGGGACACGATGTTTTACCCAGGTTCGGGCCCTCTTGATGGAGGTAAAACCCTATGTCCTGCTTGAATGATATTGATGATGTGGGTATTACAAGAGTAGATCTACCACGAGATCAAGGAGGCTAAACCCTAGAAGCTAGCCTATGGTATGATTGTTGTTCGTCCTATGGACTAAAGCCATCCGGTTTATATAGACACCGGAGAGGGCTAGGGTTACACAAAGTCAGTTACAATGGTAGAAGATCTACATATCCGTATCGCCAAGCTTGCCTTCCATGCCAAGGAAGGTCCCATCCGGACACGGGACGAAGTCTTCAATCTTGTATCTTCATAGTCTTGGAGTCCGGCCGATGATGATAGTTCGGCTATCCGGACACCCCCTAGTCCAGGACTCCCTCACCAGTGCTCCTCCGAGTGTTGGTCCAAACTAGAGCACCATGCGGGACCATTCCTTGGCAACTTGGATTACATCGGTACCTGTACGCTTAGCTTATCTGGTGTGCCCTGAGAACGAGATATGTGCAGCTCCTATCGGGATTTGTCGGCACAGCGGGTGGTCTTGCTGGTCTTGTTTTACCATTGTCAAAATGTCTTGTAACCGGGATTCCGAGTCTGACCGGGTCTTCCTGGGAGAAGGAATATCCTTTATTGACCGTGAGAGCTTATGATGAGCTAAGTTGGGACACCCCTGCAGGGTTTAAACTTTCGAAAGCCGTGCCCGCAGTTATGTGGCAGATGGGAATTTGTTAATGTCCGGTTGTAGATAACTTGACACCAGATCCGAATTAAAACGCATCAACCGCGTGTGTAGCCGTGATGGTCTCTTTTCGGCGGAGTCCGGGAAGTGAACACGGTTTTGGGTTATGTTTGACGTAAGTAGGAGTTTAGGATCACTTCTTGATCATTGCTAGCTTCACGACCGTTCCGTTTGCTCTCTTCTCGCTCTTATTTGCGTATGTTAGCCACCATATCCTGCTTAGTCGCTGCTGCAACCTCACCACCCTACCCCTTCCTTTCCTATAAGCTTAAATAGTCTTGATCTCGCGGGTTTTGAGATTGCTGAGTCCTCGTGACTCACCAGATACTATCACAACAGTTGCAGGTGCCGATGATACCAGTGCAGGTGATGCAACCGATCTCAGATGGGAGCTCAACGAAGATCTTGGTCGTTGCTATGTTTTGTTTCTTGATGATCAGTAGTGGATCCCAGTTGGGACGATCGGGGATCTAGCAGTTGGGTTGTCTTCTTTTCTTTTGGCTTCGTCCGTAGTCGGACTATACGTGTGTATTCTGAATGATGTATGAATTATATGTTCATTGTGTGAAGTGGCGATTGTAAGCCAACTCTTTATCCCATTCTTGTTCATTACATGGGATTGTGTGAAGATGACCCTTCTCGCGACAAAACCACAATGCGGTTATGCCTCTAAGTCGTGCTTCGACACGTGGGAGATATTGCCGCATCATGGGTGCTACATGCGTAATGCTGAATTGGATGACTTCCTACAAGATAAGTGTCCTCAGTACTATCAATTGACTGATTCCTTTGTGAAGAGGTTCAAATATAACTATACACGTAATTCTCCTAGTGTCCTATTTGATATTTATGATACATCTTATACCATGGACTTAGAGGATTTTACAACTGCTTGCAAACTTCCGCAGTGGGGTAATATAAATGATCCTGACAAATCTGAATTTAGAGATTTCCTTGCTAGTATTACTATGGGAGGATCCAGGGACATAGCACAAGCTACCATAGGGAGCCTTCATTTTCCCGCTATACATTATTTTGCTCTCTTCATTGGTAGTTGCATTAATGGTAAAGATGAAGCATGTCATATGTGTGTCCCTGATCTTTGTGTCCTCAAGAGTGTTGTGTCGGGTTATAAAGGTTATAACCTGGGGGCAATAGTTGCACGTAGGTTGCAGAATAATAGTAGAACTGGAGATTTATTTGGAGGAATTTATGCAACCCGTGTGGCTAATTATCTTGGTATAGCCCCACGAGAAGGGGATATGATGATACCTCCTGCTTATTTAGATTATGACACTATGGTTAATCATCAATTTCTTAGGAGGAATGAACAATTCCTCCATTATCGACTAATCTATGACAGACGCAACGTCATCCATGTTACTCTTCTTGCTCCTCTCCTTTTTGATTATCAGGCAAAAGGAAGATATGTTGTTACCAGGGAGGAAGCAGCTGAACACGAGGGGAGAGCGGAGGCAGCTCACCAACATGCCTCAACTTAGGAGGCGGTTGCTGCTGCATCTCAATACGACCCTAGCTACAACTACGGATATCAGCCAGGCGGTCCTTGGTATTAGACCAACTTAGGCCAAAAGCCTAAGCTTGGGGGAGTACGTATTTCTCACCGACTTTACATTCATGTTCACACACTAGTCGTCTGTGCTCATACTCTTTCATTGTATTGTCCATGCTAGTTTAAATTTCTTTTTCTAGCTTTCTTCTTGAGTGTTTGATAAACCTTAAGAAAAACCAAAAAAAAATAGTTAGTTTAATTTCCATGCTCGTAGTAGGAATTAAAATGAAAACCCAAAAAGATTTCTCATTCTTCTTTTACTTGTTGGGAGCTTTCCCGTGTAAATAGTTTTATTTTCTTTTCTTTTCTTTGGGGGTCGAGAGTAGAAGAGCATATTGGAAATGGTTAGTGGCTCTCATATGCATGATTGTTTATTTAGTTTAGATCCCATATTATCTTGTCTTCTCTCTTGAGTTGAATGCTTGCAGATTCCAGCTTAGTCCAATGCACGTGCACTATTATTATTATACACATTGTTCGGTCGTGCAAGTGAAAGGCAATAATGACGACATATGATGGACTTATTGAGATGAGAAAAGCTGGTATGAACTCGACCTCTCTTGTTTTTGTAAATATGATGAGTTCATCGTTTCTGATTCAGCTTATTATGAGGTAAACATATTTGCAATGACATTTAGAGATTATAGTTGCTTGTGCCATGCTTGATTAGCTATGAGTTATACTGATTTGCCTTGCGTGCCAACATGCTATTAGAATGATTATGATGTGGTATGATGGGACGGTATCCTCCTTTGAATGCATCGAGTGACTCGACTTGGCACATGTTCACGCATGTAGTTGAAACAAATCAACATAGCCTTCATGATATTTATGTTCATGGTGGATTATATCCTACTCATGCTTGTATTCGGTGTGAATTAATTTTAATGCATGTTTATGACTGTTGTCGCTCTCTCAGTTGGTCGCTTCCCAGTCTTTTGCTAGCCTTCACCTGTACTAAGCGGGAATACTGCTTGTGCATCCAAACTCCTTAAACCCCAAAGTTGTTCCATATGAGTCCACCATACCTTCCTATATGCAGTATTTACCTGCCGTTCCAAGTAAATTTGTATGTGGCAAACTCCAAACCTTCAAATGAAATTCTGTTTTGTATGCTTGAGTAGCTCATGTTTCAACTAGGGCTGCCTATATCTTCCATGCTAGGTGGGTTATCCTCAAGAGGAGTGGACTCCGCTCCTCATTCACGAGAAAGGGCCGGTAACCGGGATGCCCAGTCCCATGATCCAAAAAGATCAAAGCAAATCAAAATAATTAAACAAAACTCCCCCAGGGTTGTTGTTAGTTGGAGGCACTCGTTGTTTCGAGCAAGCCATGGATTGATGCTTGTTGGTGGTTGGGGGAGTATAAACCTTTACCATTCTGTTTGGGAACTGCCTATAATGCATGTAGTATGGAAGATACAACCATCTCATAGTTGTTGCGTTGACAACAAAAGTATGCCGCTCAAAATGTTATTCAATCTCTATTTTAAAATCGAGCTCTGGCACCTCTACAAATCCCTGCTTCCCTCTGCAAAGGGCCTATCTATTTACTTTTATGTTGACTCATCACCCTTCTTATTAAAAAGCACCCGCTGGAGAGCGCACTGTCATTTACATTCATTATTGTTGGTTTATATTGGGTATGACTTGACTGGATCTCTTTTACCATGAATTACAATGTTTAGTCAGTCCTTGATCTTTAAAGGTGCTCTGCATTTATGTTTTGCGGTCTCAGAAAGGGCAAGCGAGATACCATTTTGTTATATCATGTTATGATTGTTTTGAGAAAGTGTTGTCATCCGAGTCCTATTATTATGGCTCGCTAGATGATTATGCTATTGATATGAGTAATTGTGAGACCTAAGTGTTATTATGAGTAGGTTAGTTCATAATATTTGCTGAAACCTGAATGATGGCTTGGCATGTTTACAACAACAAGAGCAAACAGAGTTTGTAAAAGTTTTTCTTTATCACTTTTAGTTTATCAACTGAATTGCTTGAGGACAAGCAAAGGTTTAAGCTTGGGGGAGTTGATACGTCTCCAACGTATCTACTTTTCCAAACACTTTTGCCCTTGTTTTGGACTCTAACTTGCATGATTTGAATGAAACTAACCTGGACTGACGCTGTTTTTAGCAGAATTGCCATGATGTTGTTTTATGTGTAGAAAACAAAAGTTCTCGGAATGTCCTGAAAATCCACGGAGGCTCTTTTTGGAAAATATAAAAAATACTGGCGAAAGAATCAAGACCAGTGGGCCCACACCCTGTCCACGAGGGTGGGGGCACGCCCCCTCCCCTGGGTGTGCCCCCTGTCTCGTGGGCCCCCTGGACCTCCACCAACCTCAACTCCAACTCCATATATTCACGTTCGGGGAGAAAAAAGTCAGAGAGAAAGTTTCATCGCATTTTACGATACGGAGCCGCCGCCAAGCCCTAATCTCTCTCGGGAGGGCTGATCTGGAGTCCGTTCGGGGCTCCAGAGAGGGGGATTCGTCGTCGTCGTCATCATCAACCATCCTCCATCACCAATTTCATGATGCTCACACTACAAAAAAATACACTTCCGTGATGATACGTGTTTGTCATAGTAGGTCGCGTTTTTGTCATGCATGTACATCCATGACGATTTTATGACAGACTCAAGATAGTCATACCTGTGCTGTCGTAGAAGTGTTCCATGAAATTACCAAAATTATCATCACGGAACTGTCCACTTCCATGACGATAAATCACGCGACACAGAAGTGCTTTCGTCAAGGGTGACCGACACGTGGCATCCACCGTAAGGAACGTCGTTAAGCTATTGGGTCGGGTGAGGGAGTCCTGGATTAGGGGGTATCTGGACAGCCAGACTATGTACAACATCCGGACTATTGAAGCGTGAAGATACAAGACTCAAGAATTCGACCCGTGTCCGGATGGGACTCTCCTTTGCGTGGGAGGCAAGCTTGGTGATCCGGATATTATATTTCCTTCCTTGTAACCGACTCCATGTAAACCCTAGCCCTCTCCGATGTCTATATAAACCAAAGAGGTTGGTCCTTAGAAGGCCGATCACAATTACATTCATACCATCATAGACTAGCTCTTAGGGTTGGCCTCTACGATCTCGTGGTAGATCTACTCTTGTACTACCCATATCATCAATATTAATCAAGCAGGAAGTAGGGTTTTACCTCCATCGAGAGGGCCTGAACCTGGGTAAACTTCTGTATCCCTTGCTTCCTGTTACCATCAGCCTTGACGCACAGATCGGGACCCCCTACCCGAGATCCGCCGGTTTTGACACCGACATTGGTCCTTTCATGGAGAGTTCCTCTGTGTTATCGCTGTCAGGCTTGATGGCTCCTTCAATCATCACCAACAACGCTATCCAGGGAGAGACTTTCCTTCCCGGACAAATCTTCATGTTCGGCGGCTTCGCACTGTGTGCCAATGCACTTAGCCAACAGGAGCAGATCGATGTCTATGCCCTCGGCCACCAGGTCAAGTTCGAGAACTTGAACTACACGACGGATATTCGTGGGGACTTGATCTTTGACGGATTCGAGCTGGCTCCAGAAGCGCCGAACAGTCACGATGAGCACGACCCTGACCTGCTGTCAGCCGTTCCGCGGGATATCACCCCGGTGGAAGCCTCGGATCTGAATCCAGGGCAGGTTGCGTTGCCTAAGGACGGAGGGCTGGACCCCGCCCCGCAGGCCATACCCTCGCCGGTGATGGAGCCGAACACAGGTCTCACCTCTGAGGGAGCCTGTGACTCGGGACCCCCGGATTCATATCCAGATGTAGGTTCCAGTCCGCGCGCCCCCGATCCCACCGATCCTGGTTGGGTTCCGGTGATGGAGTTCACCGCGGCGGGCGTCTTTCAGCACTCGCCCTTTGGCGACATGCTGGACTTATTGAAGTCTCTCTCCTTGTCAGGAGACTCCGTGCCGAACTATGTACGGCTCGAGTGGGAAGCGGACAACGACGAAATTCGTTGCCCACCCACCACCCACTTCATTGCCACGATCGAGGATCTAACCGACATGCTTGACTTTGACTCCGAAGAATCGACAGTATGGACGACGATGTAGGAGAATTACAGGAACCACCGCTCATAGGGCGGTGGGCAATGACCTCCTCATACGATGTATATATGGTGGACACTCCAAAGGAAACCAATGGCGGCGAGGCAATGGAGGACAACCCCTTAGGGAGAAAAGCAAAACGTGTGTGTCATCGGCGCCACTCCAAGTCCCGCCACATCAGCACCGGCCTCGGAGACGAAAGCAGTCCGGAAGGTGCCGAAGAGGAATATAGCCCTGGGCAGCCTACCCTTAAGCAGGCCGGACCGGTCACGATGAGATACTTGGAGAGGGGAAATTATACACCCCCCTCCGACGACGAGGCAAGCCTCGGCAATGATGAGTTCGGTGTACATGCAGACCCAGTGGAGCAGGTTCGCTTCAAGCGACGGCTCATGGCCACGGCAAGGAGCCTGCAAAGGAAGCAAGAGCAGCTTAAAGCTGACCAAAATATGCTATTGAAAAGGTGGACTAAGGTACTGGCCACTGAAAAATACGAACTCAACAGCCCCGGCAAAGGGCATACAAGGCACAACTGGCTACTTCAACTCGAGCAGGAAAACCACAGGCACGCACCCAAATGCCCACACATCACTACGGTCCAAGACAGTAATAAGCATTTGCAAAGAGGCACCCTCAAGCCTCGGCGCAACGACAACAAACGTCAGGTCAAGGAAACGGGCGCCAGGTCCAATAAATACCAGTCCGGTCAACGGACAAAGAGCAGCTCAAACCTATTCGGCCTGAGCCACACGCTTGATCAACCATGTGAAATCCATGGTACTCCTAGAAGGACCGCAAAGCATACCAATAGACAATGCAGGATCCTCAAAACAAAGCAGCTGGCTACATGCTGAAAGAAATAAGGGAAGACGTCTCGTCAAGAGCCCCACGCCCCAGAGTAGAACAGTACGGCCGATCGCCAAGGATCACATAAACCACAACAAGTCAATTGCAGTGCCTCTAGACCTAGTAGTCCGGGGGCTCCATAACACACAAATCCCACAAGGGTATAGCGCCACGAAAAACATCTCCTACAAGATGTAAGGCGCAAAGGCCAAGTTTTCTTGGCCCACCACTCTAACGGTTGCCTTTGGATAACCCGAAAATGCTACGCCAAAGAATAAATCTTCAGCACCTTCCCACCATGTGGAAGTTTACTGTATGCTAACGGGAAAAACCACGTCGACTAGATTCCACGTGGTAAATTATTCAGACCAACTATCCGGACACCCATTGCGGAGTCCGCACTACTTCATGGTCTAACAGCTGGGCATACAGGGCCCGATTAGGGACCATGGGACCAACAACATGCCTTCAAGCATTTCACATTTGCAAACTAATGATTGACGCAGAACAGGACTGGCGGCATGGAATTAGCCCAGACACACAAAGGAAGGAATATGTCGGTAGAAGGCAGTTCGGATTCATCCTTGATCCACTCACAACCTCCTCTAGTCCGGCCAGAACAGGTTCCGCCAAATAACACCTCTTTCCATACATCATACTCATATGCATAGACAAATCATCCTACTACAATGCGTAGACCTAAATAGCAATCACCGGCTGTCGTCTATCACCGACGCCTTTTTGCCGAAAATGACAGCCACGCTTTGCGTTCGCCTGGTTGCACCAGGGGCTTCGCAGTACGGCAACAAAGTCCGACCACCTTTTCGGTCGCTCGGCACCCCGAACTTATAACACTATATACATCTGCTCCGAATCATGTCTTGGGTCATTGGTTGGGTTTGCCCCGCTCCCATGTTTTGGTACCTTACGTTCCGTTCTATCGGCTAAGGTAGCGCTGGGAGAACTACTGCGATTGTGTCCCTATTCAGCCGGACGAGCACCTTAGTAGAGAAAGCCGAAAACCGACTGTCATGATGAAGCGAGAGCCGGTCCGCTGTTCGAGAGGTTATAAAATCCCTAAAGATTTATTCCACACAACGCCATTATAAATGTTGAGTGCGACGGATCGGTCCTCTGATCAGGCGCCAATAGAGCCCCTAGTTCAGCCTTCCAAACACTAGGGGCTGCGCCGAGCATACTCGAATTCCTATGGCTAAGTGAGAGTAATAAAGCCTTATAGTCTGATTGCCTGGTTCGCGGAAAGATACACCTCCTTAAAAGGACCCAACTAAGGGATAAAGAGTGTTCAGATATATCCTGAACACCTCCGTATCCTTTTTACGAGGGGGCAGAAGCCAACGACTGGCCAACTCTCAGAATTTGCATATAATAAACAGCCGCACAGGAAGAACATATGTTCAAATGAAACATGCAATATATAATAAACATGCCATTATCCCATATTACAACAGGCGGCACAAATGCCCTCAGGGAAATATGAGGTCTTTAGCACACTTGTCCGCCACAAGGCGGGCCCCTTTCATTACACCTTCATAATACAGCTCGGGCTTGCGGTGCTCTTTACCCTCAGGCGGCCCCTCAGTCATCAGCTTCTCCGCGTCAAGCCTCCCCCAATGCACTTTCGCACGGGCAAACGCCATACGTGCACCTTCTATACAAACTGATCGCTTGATAGCATCAAGCCGAGGACAGGCGCCCACAATCCGCTTGACGAGTCCGAAGTAGCTGCTTGGAATCGGCTTCGCAGGCCATAGCCGGACAACTAAGTCCTTCATGGCTAGTTCGGCCGCCTGGTGCAGTTCGACCAGCTATTTCACCTGATCGGTAAATGGCACCGGATATTTTGGCGCCAGATACTGCGACCAGAAATCCCTCTCCACAGTCTTCTTCTCCTTGGTGCGGTAGAATTGAGCAGCATCTGATATGCTGCAAGGAAGATCCGCAAAAGCCCCTGGAAAAATAAGAATTCAGCTTGCCGCATAGGATTCTTCACATTCCAACATATAAAGAGCTAAGAATATAGAAGGCCTTACCAGCCACCACTTTCTGGGCCTCCTGAATGTCCCACGCAGCACCTCGGGCTTCTTCCCGAGCACCTTCTGCTGCCTCGAGAGCTTGGGCGAGCTCGGATTCTTTCCCTTCTAGACTCTGCTCCAAGCCCTCGCTTTTCTTCGCAGCTTCTTGGAGCTCTCGCTCAGCTGTGATAACCCTGGCCTCGTGTTTTTTTCGAAGCGCCTGTTCGGCCTCAGCCCTCTTGTTGGCATCAGCCAAAGCTTTCTTTAGAGCCTCGTATTCGGCACCCGCTCCTAGAGCAAACAACACTAATATTTTTCATTCTGCACAACCATTCGTTCGTGCCAACTCCAATACAAATGTTTTCCACATACCTCGCTTATCTTCTAGTTGCGTCCTCACGCGGCCGAGTTCCTCCTCGGCCCGTGCAAGGCTCTTCTTCAGTTCGGACACTTCCGCATTGTAAGCGACCGTCCTCTCTGCGGATGCCTGTTTTCACACAAAAGAGTATACGTCATTCACATAGGCTCCTGCGAGAGCAGGGGTTTTGATCCCCTGCCCGTCTCTGTCTCCTCCGCCGGACAGTGCATCAGGGGCTACTACTCATATTATGACAATTCCTCAAGGGTTTCCTAGGAAACATACCTCAAAAGCCTTTATAAGGCCAAGGCAGGACTCGTCCAGCCCGCTCTCGGCAGACGAATCCTTTCAACCACCGCGCCCATAAGGGCCCGATGCTCATCGACAACAGACGTGTCGATAGACCGCCAGGCAGCTCTGCTCGAACAAAGGACGCCGACGGCATAGGCAGGCCCCCCACCATTGGGGGTGACTGCTCGCTCGATCCCGGAACCCTAGAGGTCCCGGGGGCCGTATCCATCCCCGCGTGTTCGGCACCAGGGATATGTCCTCCTTGGTCCGGGTCTTGTCAAGATGACATTTCAGTGTCACGCCCGGACTTGGGGGAAGGGGCCTGCGGAGGCGTCTCGCTCGCCAAAGCGTCCGAGCCCAGTGAATCCTCCGACGAGGACCGGCCGGCGCAGGACCTTGGCGGACTGTGCAATATGTAGGAAACAGTCAAAACTACTATACCCAAAAAACGATCCCGGACGCACATGTGTGTTCAGATACTTACGACTTCTCTAGGGGCTGGGCCCTGGGATCCCACTCCGGGCTGTTATCGGCAGCCGTAGGGGATGCTCCTGAGAGGGAATTTTCCCCCTCTTGGGCGATCCGGCCTCCAGAGATGTGGAGGCGGTCCTCTTCCTCCCACCATCAGAGTGAGGCTCATCCTCCTCTGCTTCCTCCTCTTCGTCCTCGGACGAAGGATCATCGCTGGAGTCTTTGGATTTGATATCCGAAGCCTCACGACGGCGAAGGCCGCCCCGGGTCTTCTTGACCTTCTTGGAGGCCTCTTTCTTTGGTGCCTTGTAAGGCGCGGGGACCAGCATCTTCGTCAGAAGAGGTCCGGCCGGTTCCTCCAGCAGGGGGGCTGGACAATGTAGCCGCTCCACCTTCTTTACCCATCCCTGAAGTTGCAATGAAACGTGATTAGGATGTCTCCCGCATGACATGCCAACTAAAGCATGAATAGACAGAGTGTGGCTGTGACTTACCGGGCTTGGAGAATGGGATGATTGATACCCACGGTCCTTGGAGGGGCCCGGCCACGATTTGCCGGACCTAAAGAGCACCTTACATATATCCTTGTGGGAGGAATCATAAAGCTCCCAAAGGGTTTGGTGCTCGGCCAGATCGAACTCCCATAGGGCACAAGCTCAGCGCTGACAAGGGAGAACTAGGCGAACTAGCATCACCCGGCCTACATCGACGAGCTTGACGTCCATGTCGACCACACCCTGAATGCGCGTTTGGAGCAGTAACAGCTCATCAGATGAGCACCAGTTCGGGCTCTTCTCGGGCCAGGACATGAGCCGCAGTGGAGCTCCGGATCTGAACTCTGGAGCTGCCGCCCACTTCTTGCCGTGTGGTTCGGTGATATAGAACCACTGCTACTGCCACTCCTTGACGGAGTCGTTGAAAGCGCCTTTCGGCCAAACAGCCTTGGGCATCTTGCTTACCATGGCGCCGCCGCACTCGGCGTGTTCGCCACTCAACACCTTGGGCTTCACATTGAAGATCTTCAGCCATAGGCCGAAGTGGGGTGGGATCCGGAGAAAGGCCTCGCACACGACGATAAACGTTGAGATATTGAGGAAGGAGTTGTGGAAAGATCATGAAAATCGATCCCGTGGTAATACATGACTCCTCTGACGAACGGGTGGAGGGGAAACCCGAGCCCACGGATGAAATGGGGAAGGAACACGACTCTTTCATGAGATTCCGGAGTGGGGATAACTTGTCTCGCTGATGGGAGACGGTGGCCGATCTTCTAGGCCAGATACCCGGCTCCCCAGAGCTTCTTGATGTCCTTCTCCTAGACGGTTGAGGCCATCCATCTGCCTCCAGCTCCAGATCCGGACATCTTCGGAAAGTCTCTCTTCAATGGAGGAGAAAAGTGCTTGGGTGTTAGGGCTCGAATAGAGGGGAATGAGCTAGTGGGAGGAGAAGGCGTGGGTAAAGGAGAAAGGAATCTGACCTCCTTATAGAGGAGATGAAAGCTTTTTGTGCCTCCCCACTTGCCTGGTGGAACCCGTCTGCTTCCCACTCACCGCGATTAGCGGCACGGTTAGATTACCCATACCCGTATTAATGAGAAACCCGTGATAAGGGGACACGATCTCTGCTTTGACAAGACGTGTCAAAGAAACTGCCTCGCAATATGCGCTGTGGCTGGTTATGGGAAAATGGATCGAATAAAGATCCGACCGTAATAGCATGTCACGTCATCAGAAAAAATGGTCAGCAGATTGCATTTGTAAAATATCATTTTCTCTACGGTGGCATATGAAGATTATCTCGCATATCCGGACACGGTCTAAGTGTTCGATGATCACTTTGGAGTATTCGGAGGAGGAACCCGCCTTGCAATGCCGAAGACAATACTGCGCGGCGGACTAATCATCATTGAAGCCTGGTTCAGGGGCTACTGAGGGAGTCCTGGATTAGGGGGTATCCGGACAACCAGACTATGTACAACGTCCGGACTATTGAAGCATGAAGATACAAGACTCAAGACTTCGGCCCGTGTCCGGATGGGACTCTCCTTTGCGTGGGAGGCAAGCTTGGTGATCCAGATATTATATTTCCTTCCTTGTAACCGACTCCATGTAAACCCTAGACCTCTCCGGTGTCTATATAAACCGGAGAGGTTGGTCCTTAGAAGGCCGATCACAATTACAATCATACCGTCGTAGGCTAGCTCTTAGGGTTTAGCCTCTACGATCTCGTGGTAGATCTACTCTTGTACTACTCATATCTTCAATATTAATCAAGTAGGAAGTAGGGTTTTACCTCCATCGAGAGGGCCCGAACCTGGGTAAACGTTTGTATCCCTTGCTTCCTGTTACCATCAGCCTTGACGCATAGATCGGGACCCCCTACCCGAGATTCACCGGTTTTGACACCGACATCGGGTTTTGGATCCGATAACCCGTTAACAGCCCCAACCAGTGGGGATTTTCCATGTGTAAAATCATCATTGGCTGGAGGAAACACGTGTCGGCTCATCATTGGGACAGATGTCATCCACTCATTGGATAGAAGGCGCCTATGATACGTTGACACATGGCACGGCCCAACAGAGGCCAATTCCTGTGAAAAGGCTGTCCCGTTTGAGTTGATCAAAAGGTGGCGGGCTGGCCCATGGAAAGGCTGTTAACGGCCTATTCACATATAGCCCATTTACAGCCCGCTAACCCAAGGCCCGTTACGCCCTATCCGAATTAGGCCCAGTAGCGTCATATGGGCCATCCAATACGATTCTAGCCCGTTTTCACTTCTGGCCCATGTATGGCCCATGACATCTTTTGGCCCATATGAGGCCCTATGTAACTCTTTGCCTATTAAAGGCCCATGGTGAAAATGGCCCGCAATGAATAATGTATCACTTTACACCCATTAACGGCCCATGGTGAAACTGGCCCGTAATGAATAGTGTATCACTTTATACCCATTAAGGGCCCGTTATTTAGTTGGGCCGTTTTCAGCAAATGTTATCTTTCGGCCTTCTCAGAGCCCATTTATTATTGGGCTCATTTCTAGCATTCGTTTACTTACGGCCCATTACTGTCATTTTCTGCTTGTGGGCCAAATTCAGCCCGTGGTTACATCGGCCCGTTTGTGGTCCGTTAATACGTTGGGCCGTTTTCATAGCGTCGTCAAATATGGCCTATTAACGATGGCCCGTTATGGTCATACGGCCCATATAAGGCCCATTGATGATACGGCCCGTAGAAGGCCCATTGTTTCTACGGCCCGTAGAAGGCCCATTGTTTCTACGGCCCGTAGAAGGCCTACTGTTTCTATGGCCCGTAGAAGGCCCATTGTTTCTACGGCCCGTAGGAGGCCCAGTGTCACTACAGTAAATATTAGCCCATGGTTATTGTGGCCTAGTTTTAAAAAATAGGTTATTGCAGCCACTAGCAAACCGCGGAAAAAGAACTGCACTGACTACAAGCAAACAAATAAACAAGACAACAAGGAAATAAATAAGCAAGTAACTTATTCTAGGCTATCATGGCTATTACACATATTACATCCACTGGGCATCAAAGTTCGCCACCAGTGCAAATATAGGGACCAAAGCAGCATATCATATACACTGGTTGTCAAAGTTGGCGACCGGCGCAAATAAATGCCGCAGCAAAACAAATCCAGAACTGAAACCACTTCAGAAGATCTCAAGAAACAATATCCTAGGTACCCATAATGCTGGCAAGATGCTTAGCAAGCTTATTAACTTTCTCTTGTTTGGCGCTTAAATCCTCCAGCGCTTGCTGTTGCACCAGAGAATATGCATATGAATTCTGCAGGGACTTCCTCAGTCCTTCAGCTTCCTGTCGCAGCACATCTGGTCGATGTCTTTCAACTTGAAGTTGAGACTCAAGAAGACGAACTGATTCAGGCAGCGAGTTCGAAGAGCTTGTGCCAGTAGTAGTGGCCAAATCAAGATAGAGACACAGTTCAAATAATATTTGTTCAAGACAAAGCAGAATAGACAGAATATAAGTGTGGGTAACTATAGAGCAATAACAACACTTGTAATGTGCATGACATGAGAACATAACTGTTTATGCAATTGAAACTGAAATCAACATAGAGCAGGTTACAACAGAAAACCAGTTAAAGAAACAGGTTTAAAACATACCTATTGCACCATTGGAGTTTCAATTCCATCCTTCAAATTTGAAAATAGTTGGTATGAGTAAATACAGTAATGCAAGAGCAAAGGAGTATGAACCATAGCTATAGAACCTGACCTGAGAAAAAATCTTCTTCTCCTTTAAGCGTTGAGTTGGGATTCGGAGTGGTGGTCCTCGTGCTTTGGGCACTGCAGTTCCCTTACTAACTGCTCGTGTTTGGGTGCTCTATGGTGGAGATGGTGATGTGTCAACTGGAACTGGGTTACTATCTACCGGGGTTGGGGTTAGAAGGGGTCTAGCTGGTTCTCTGTCCAAGTGGGTAGGGGTACAATCTGCGAGAGTCTAGGTTATGTGTGGTGGATCTGGTCCTTGGGCAAGTACAACTGTGGTTCTATCTGCATGAACTGGTAGCACTATCTTTTCTGAAGACCGTGTTGTTAGTCCCTTAGATACTGCCATCACGCTCTCCAATTCAAATGGCTGATAAACAAGAAAAGTAATTGAAAGTATAGACATTGTATGATAGACAGGTGCAATGGATAGTGGGGAATAAAAGAGGGCATGGAATAATTCATATTTATGTTGTCTAACCAAACAGGATAGCATGACACAATTTCACATATATGATGGCTAACTAAACATGATAGCATGACACAATTTCACATTATGATGGCTAACTAAAAAAGATGGAAAGACATAGTTCAAAATATGAGACTATGTAAACAGGATGACATGACATAACTATATAATGTGTTTATTAAATAGGTTGGCATGCCATAATTCACATACATTCATGGATAGAATGCCATAATTCTAAATATGATGACTGTAAACACTAAACAGGATGAGATGATATAACTATATGATGTCTTTATTAAATGGGTTGCCATGCCATAATTCAGATAGATGATGTGTATGTACTATGTAAACATGATGGCATGATATAATTCAAATATATGATTTATATAGTAAGCAAGTAAGCAGATGGCAATCCATATATGATGTAAAAACTAAGCAATGCAAGACAACATGCATGGCATGGGTAATATAACCCTGCCATGTTTGAGCATAGACCTCAGGGGGGAAATAGGACTGTTCATCAGTCTCAGAATCCTCCTCTGAGGAGCTCCCTATAACCAACAAGATGTCTGCTTCAGTAGGTAGCATTGTCTGCTCTGAATACCTTGTTTTCACTCCAGATACTTCCATCACCGCTTCAAATGGCTGATGCACAGGAAGAGTAGTTGAATATACAAACATTGTCGACAAATGGAACACGTAATACAAAAAATGATAGCCTGATATAATTCACATACATGATGATTGGCGAAACAACATGGCATTGCATAATTCATATATATAATGCCTTTGCAACAAGATAGCATTGTATAATTCACATATATAATGTCTTGCAACAAGATGGCAATGCATAATTCACATATATGGTAATTAGACACTGAACAGGTGGCATTCACACAAAGCATGTCTAAACTAATCAAATGACATAGCAATGCGAGACACCATACGCATGATATGAGCAACATAACTGAGGGAGTCCTGGATTAGGGGGTGTCCGGATAGCCGAACTATCACCGTTGGCCGGACTCCTGGACTATGAAGATACAAGATTGAAGACTTCGTCCCGTGTCCGGATGGGACTTTCCTTGGCGTGGAAGGCAAGCTTGGCAATACGGATATGTAGATCTCCTACCATTGTAACCGACTCGTTGTAACCCTAACCCTCTTCGGTGCCTATATAAACCGGAGGGTTTTAGTTCGTAGGACGAACAACAATCATACCATAGGCTAGCTTCTAGGGTTTAGCCTCTCTGATCTCGTGGTAGATCTACTCTTGTACTACCCATATCATCAATATTAATCAAGCAGGAGTAGGGTTTTACCTCCATCGAGAGGGCCCGAACCTGGGTAAAAACATCGTGTCCCTTGTCTCCTGTTACCATCCGCCTAGACGCACAGTTCGGCACCCCCTACCCGAGATCCGTCGGTTTTGACACCGATATTGATGCTTTCATTGAGAGTTCCTCTGTGTCGTCATCTTTAGGCCCGATGGCTCCTCCGATCATCAACAACGATGCGGTCCAGGGTGAGACTTTTCTCCTCGGACAGATCTTCGTATTCGGCGGCTTTGCACTGCGGGCCATTTCGCTTGGCCATCTGGAGCATATTGAAAGCTACGCCCCTGGCCATCAGGTCAGATTTGGAAGTTTGAACTATACGGCTGACGTCCGCGGAGACTTGATCTTCGACGGGTTCGAGCCACAGCCGAGTGCGCCGCACTGTCATGATGGGCACGATCTAGCTCTGCCGCCGGACAGTGCCCTGGAGGCCGCACAAGTGTCCGCTCCGGCCCTTAGCTCGGAGCCGACTGCGCAGACCGATGACAGGTGGCTGGACACCGCCTCGGGGGCTGCTATCTCTACGGCGATGGAGCCGAATACTATCACTATTCTTTGCAAGGCTCATAACTCCAAGGTACTGGACTCCTCTCCAGACTCCGGACCTTCCGCGCCCCTACCAATCGAACCCGATTGGGCACCGGTCATGGAGTTCACCGCCGCGAACATCTTTCAGCACTCGCCCTTTGGTGACATCCTGAAATCACTAAAGTCTCTCTCTTTATCAGGAGAGCCCTGGCCGGACCACGGCCAGGAAGGCTGGGATGCGGACAACGAAGAAATTCAAAACCCACCCACCACCCACTTCGTAGCCATTGTTGATGATTTAACCGACATGCTCGACTTCGACTCCGAAGACATCGACGGTATGGACGACGATGCAGGAGACGACCAAGAACCAGTACCTATAGGGCACTGGAAGGCCACCTCGTCCTACGACATTTACATGGTGGACATCCCAAAAGACGGGAACGGCGATGGAACAACAGAGGATGACCCCTCCAAGAAATAGCCTAAGCGTCGGCATCAGCGGCGCCGCTCTAAATCCCGCCATAGCAAAAATGGTGATTCCGGCACGGGAGACAATAACACCCCAGGAAGTGCCGAAGACAACCCCCTCCAGCAGGATTCAGCACAGGAGGATGGAGAAGCCAGCCCTCATGAGAGAGCGGCAGACAGAGAGGTAGAGGACGATAATTACATGCCTCCCTCCGAAGACGAGGCAAGCCTCGACGACGACAAATTTTTCATGCCTGAGGATCCCGTTGAACAGGAGCGTTTCAAACGCAGGCTTATGGCCACGCAAGCGGCCTCAAGAAAAAGCAGTATCAGCTTAGAGTTGATCAAGATTTTCTAGCTGACAGATGGACTGAAGTCCTTGCGGCCGAAGAGTACGAACTCGAACTCCCCTCCAAGAGCTACCCAAAACGCAGACTCCTACCCTGATTAGAGGAGGAAGCACTCAAACCTACATCACCAGCGCAGGATGCGGCCGACCGGCCACCTCATGGCCGCGACAGAGAGGCCTCCTGGCCCTCCACTCAAGCCGCACCCCGGCGCCGCTCAAAAAGTATCAAGGCATGGGGAAGTGCGCCAGACCTACGAGATATATTGGAGGACAAGGCAAGGCAGACAAGATCGATCTACGGATCGCGTGGGCGCCTCACTACACGTGACAACAACCGTCACGCCGGATACAGCATATCCGGCCGGGCCGAACACAGCAGACAAAACCCATTTGAGCAACGTCGTGATATAGCCCAATACAGAGGTGCCGCACACCCACTATGCTTCATAGACGAAGTGATGGATCATTAGATCCCTGAGGGTTTCAAACCCATAAACATTGAATCATACGATGGCACAACCGATCCTGCGGTCTGGATCGAGGACTATCTCCTTCATATCCACATGGCCCGCGGTGATGATCTACACGCCATCAAATACCTCCCACTCAAGCTTAAAGGACCAGCTCGACATTGGCTTAACAGCTTGCCAGCAGAGTCAATTGGTTGTTGGGAAGACCTGGAAGCCGCATTCCTTGAAAATTTCCAGGGCACCTATGTGCGACCACCAGACGCCGATGACCTAAGCCACATAATTCAGCAGTCAGAGGAATCGGCCACACAATTCTAGACACGGTTCCTAACCAAGAAAAATCAAATCGTCGACTGTCCGGATGTAGAGGCCCTTGCAGCCTTCAAACATAACATCCGCAATGAGTGGCTCGCCCGGCACCTAGGACAGGAAAAGCCGAAATCCATGGCAGCCCTCACAACACTCATGACCCGCTTTTGCGCGGGAGAAGACAGCTGGCTAGCTCGTAGTAACAACATGACCAAGAGCCCTGGTAATTCGGATACCAAGGACAGCAATGGCAGGTCGCGTTCGCAACAAGCACAAGCGCCGCATTAACGGCGATAATGCTGAAGATACGATAGTCAATGCCGGATTCAGAGGCTCTAAACCCGGTCAGCGGAAAAAGCCATTCAAAAGAAATACTCCGAGCCCGTCCAATTTGGATGGAATACTCGATCGCTCGTGCCAGATACACGGCACCCCCGAAAAAACAGCTAACCACACCAACAAGGATTGTTGGGTGTTCAAGTAGGCAGGCAAGTTACATGCCAAAAACAATGACAAGGGGCTGCATAGCAACGACGAGGAGGAACCCCGGCCACCGAACAATAGAGGACAGAAGGGCTTCCCCCTACAAGTGCGGACGGTGAACATGATATATGCAACCCACATACCCAAAAGGGAGCGGAAGCGTGCACTAAGGGACGTATATGCGATGGAGCCAGTCGCCCCAAAGTTCAACCCGTGGTCCTCTTGCCTGATCACTTTTGATCAAAGGGACCACCCCACTAGCATCCATCACGGCGGATTCGCCGCATTGGTTCTAGACCCAATCATTGACGGATTTCACCTCACTAGAGTCCTGATGGACGGCGGCAGCAGCCTGAACCTGCTTTATCAGGATACAGTGCGCAAAATGGGCATAGACCCCTCAAGGATTAAACCCACAAGGACAACCTTTAAAGGCGTCATACCAGGTGTAGAGGCCAATTGTACAGGCTCAGTTACACTTGAAGTGGTCTTCGGATCCCCGGATAACTTCCGAAGCGAGGAGTTAATCTTCGACATAGTCCCGTTCCGCAGCGGCTATCACGCACTGCTCGGACGAACCACATTTGCAAAGTTCAATGCGGTGCCGCTATGCATATCTCAAGCTCAAGATGCCAGGCCCTCGAGGAGTCATTACGGTCAACGGAAACACCAAACGCTCTCTCCGAACGGAGGGCCACACGGCGGCTCTCGCGGAAGAAGTACAAAGCAGCCTCTTAAGGCAATTCTCAAGTCCGGCTATTAAACGTCCGGACACCGCGAAGCGCGCCCGGAGTAACCTACAACAGGACCGCCCGGCACGTTCCGAGCACGCGTAGCAATGCGGCTCCAACCCCATCCCTCGCGACATTGCGAAACCAGTACTACGCGTACATAATTATGCTTTGGAAATACCATGGGTATAGGGGGAGGGGCACGACCATGGCAGGCCCAGAATGCGGCTCAACCGCACCAGGGGCTCCCGATTGTGTAATTCTTTTTCTTACTTTTAGGACTCCTTTATCAAGAAGCGGTGCCCGGTAGTAGAATCGCTGAACACATGATGCAACATCCAGGGAAGCAGAAAGCTACGACGAATGTCCAGGTGGTCTCTATAACGAGCAGTATACTTGTTTTACATATCATTCCGCAGCTCGCTCCTGGAGGGGGACATGTCAAATAGTCCCGTCCCTTGCTTATCGCACTATTTGTATCGTTCTGCTTTTACCGCAGCTTTTTTAATGAACAATGCATAGCTTTTGCCTTTTATTGCATTCCATTTTCTTATCTATATATGTTCACTTACGACATATTGCATCCATACGCTTTGGTACGGCCAAATACACTAGGGGCTTAAGTATCCCAAAATATCGTGTGATAAGTCCGAACACTTTCACAAGTGTGGCACCCCGAACTTATAGCATTATATGCATCGGCTCCGAATCATGTCTTGGGTCAATAGTTGGGTTTGCCCAGCTCCCATGTTTTGGTACCTTACGTTCCGTTATATATGCTAAGGTAGCGCTGGGAGAACCACTGCGATTGTGCCCCGGTTGAGCTGGGTTGAGCACCTCAGTGGAGAAAGCTAAAACTGACCGTCATGATAGGGCGAGAGCTGGTCGCTGTTCGAGAGGTTTTTCGAGTCCCTAAAGACTTATGCCGCTTAGAGCGAGGATCCGGCTTTGTCCGGCCCAGGCATGGATAGCGGCCCGAAATCGGTCTTCCGAATACTAGGGGCTTCGCCGAAATTTAAAATTATAGAATTCTATGGCTAAGTGAGAGTGTTCAAGCATTGTAGTACGGTTGCCTTGTTCGTCGCGTCGAGCGCCTCCCTCGAAGGACCCAAGAATGGGAACAAGAGCGCTCAAGTTTATCCCGAACACCCCAGCACTCGCGGCATGGGGGCAGAAGCTGATGACTCACCATCTCTCAAATTTAATAAACGGCCGCACAGAAGGTAATATTTTAAATCTACAAGCGTTGCTTAGCGCAGATGAACAAGTTTTCAAGCGCACAGGATAACAAATGCGAGTTTACTCAAAAATTACATCTTTGGAGCATTCACCCGCTATAAGGCGGGCACCCTTCAGGACGCCCGCATAATACATCTCGGGCTTGCGATACTCCCTGTCCGGCGATGGAGCGTCCGTAACAAGCTTCTCAGCGTCCATCTTGCCCTAGTGCACTTTCGCACGGGCAAGGGCCCTACGGGCACCTTCGATACAGGCGGAGTGCTTGACGACTTCAATCCATGGGCAGGCGTCCACCAGCCTCCTCACCAGCCCGAAGTAGCTCCCAGGCATGGCCTCCTCAGGCCACAGCCGAACTATGAGGCCCTTCATGGCCTGTTCGGCCACCTTATGGAGCTCGACCAGCTGCTTCAGTTGGTTGCTCAAGGGCACCGGGTGTCCGGCCTCAGCATACTGAGACCAGAACACCTTCTCCGTCGAGCTCCCCTCCTCAGCCCAGTAGAATGCGGCAGCATCGGACACACTATGGGGCAGATCTGCGAATGCTCCTGGAGAGCTCCAGATTCGGGTAAGTAACAAGTAATTCACTTTCACGTGCTTGCTTTGCATGAAGAATGCCTTATCCCCGCTATCTTCTTCATTGCCTCAATCTCCTGGAGGGCTTTCTGGGCTTCGGCCTTAGCGGCTTTGGCGCTCTCAAGAGCCGAGGCAAGCTCGGACTCTCGAGTCTTTGAGTCAGGCTCCAAACTCTCGTGTTTTTCCACGAGAGCCTGGAACTCTTGCCGCACCTCCGCCACCCGCGCCTCCTGTTTCTCTCGCTCGGTTCGCTCCGCGGCCGCATTGCTTTCGGCCTTGGACACCGCATCCTTTAGGGTCGCCACCTCGTTCGTGGCCCCTGCAATTCTCATGTTATTCCTGCTATTTTTTGCAACCACATCTTTTATATACTTCCATAAGGTATTACATACCTTCCTTGTCCTCAAGCTGCTTTTTGGCAAGGCCGAGCTCGTTCTCAGACCGCTCGAGGCTCTGCTTCAAGGCATCGACCTCCATAGTCAGTGCGGCAGAGGTCAGCAGCGCAACCTGCATTCCCCATATTGACATACTTATGTTAGACTCCTGCGTACATCTTTTTAGATCCTCAGTTCGGCTTTTCTTTCCGAACACCAAACTAAGCATCAGGGGCTACTGTCTATACGGTAATATTTTTACATATCTTAAATACATACCTCAAAGCCTGTTAGAAGGCTGGCATAGGCTTCAGTCAGCCCGCTCTTCGCGGACTGAACTTTCTGGATCACCACACTCATAACAGTGCGGTGCTCCTCGTCGATGGAGGCGTCGTTAAGCGCCTCCAGCAAATTGTCCGGTGCCTCCAGTTGGACGGAGGTCACCGGTGTCGCAGTCTCGCCCTTCTTACGAAGGGGCCGCCTTCTGAACTCTGGAACCACTAAAGGTTACGGCGCGGAGTCCGGCCCGAGGCCGGACTTAGAGACCTTTGGGGTTTGATGCCCCTCATGCCCGGAGTCCGTGAGGTTGCCTTGCGGCGCCTCCGGGACCTCCTCCTCTTAGCTGGGCCCTTCTTGGGACCCCACCTCAGTGTCATACGCAGCATGAGGAGAGGAGGCGGCCGGAAGTGAAATGCTATTCACGTCCGACGGGGCCAGGGAGCCGCTCATTGAAGTGTCGAGCCCGTCCTTGGGCGGGCTGCATGGTTGTATTCGGCGTTAAGAGATTCTACATGACAGATGAAACACCATGAGTTATTCTGGTTTCTGGATACTTACGATGTCGCCGGGTGCTTAGCCCTTGGTGGCCACTCCTCTTCGCCATCATCGGCATTGGTGGAGTAGTCTGGAGAAAGGGTCCTCCCCTTCTTGGACCCTCCGGCCTCCCCAGTTGGGGCGGCCTTCCTTTTCTTCTCTCCCCCCGCTGGGGGAGAGGCCTCTTTTTCCTCCTCCTCGTCTTCGCGGGAGGAGTCTTCCTCAGAGTCATCGGACGATGAGTCCGATAACACCTGGCGTCGGGAACTCAAAAGAGTTCCCGTGGCCTTTTTCTTGGCCCTCTTCTCCGGCACCACGTGAGGTGCCGGAACCAGCAGCCCCGTCAATCGGGCGTTCGCTGGGTCTTCTGGCAAGGGAGCCAGACAGTTAACCTGCCCGGACGTCTTCTGCCAGGCCTGTCAAAGGTAAGGGAGTTTAGATCCCGCATAGAGTCAAATTATGAAAAACAAGGGCCCTGTAAAGGGTAAAATAGCTTACCTCGCTGGCTTGACGCTGCGAGCTGAATCCGCGATCTTCGGTGCGGATGCGGGAGCGTCGGCGCCCTTGAACAACACCTTCCAGGCATCTTCGTACGTAGTGTCGAAGAGCCAGCTCAAGGTCTGGTGCTGTGCCGGATCAAACTCCCACATGTTGAAGGCCCGTTGTTGGCACGGGAGGATCCGGCGGATGAGCATAGCCTGGACTACGTTGGCAAGCTTGAGCTTCTTGTCACCAGGGTTTGGACGCAGGTATGGAGTCCGGCCAGCTCTTCCGAATTACCCATGTCAGGCCCGTCTCTTTCCAAGAGGTGAGCCATGTAGGGAAGCCAGATCGGAATTCGGGGGCCGCCATCCATTTAGGGTCACGCGGCTCGGTGATGTAGAACCATCCCGATTGCCACCCCTTTATGGTCTCCATGAAGGAGCCCTCGAGCCATAAAACATTGGGCATCCTGCCCACCATGGCACCTCCGCACTCCGCCTGGCGGCCGCCCACTACCTTCGGCTTGACACTGAAGGTCTTCAGCCATAAGCCGAAGTGGGGCCGGATGCAGAGGAAGGCTTCGCACACGACGATGAACGCCAAGATGTTGAGGATGAAATTCGGGGCCAGATCGTGGAAATCCAGGCCGTAGTAGAACATGAGCCCCCGGACAAATGGGTGAAGAGGAAAACCTAGTCCGCGGAGGAAGTGGGTGAGGAACACCACCCTCTCATGGGGCCTGGGGGTGGGGATAAGCTGCCCCTTGTCGGGGAGCCGATGTGCGATGTCGCTGGACAAGTATCCGGCTTTCCGCAGCTTTTTGATGTGTTCCTCCGTGACGGAGGAGACCATCCACTTTCCTCCCCCTCCGGACATGGCTGGGGAAGGTTGAGGTGAGATGTGCGGACTTGGGTGCTAGAGCTCGAGTGTGCGGAAATGGATGAGCAAAGGAGGAAGAAGGCGTGTGTGAAAAAGTGGATCCTTATCCCCTTATATGGACGGACGAAACTATGCATCCCCACCAACCTGGTAAAACTCGCTTATCTCCCAAGCGTCGTAATTGAAGGCGCGGTTGAGTTACCCACGCCCGTATTGATGAGAATCCCGGAATAAGGGGACACGATCTCTGCTTTGACAAGACGTGCCAAGGAAACCGCCTCGCTAAACGCGCTGAGGTGGGATAGTAAAAACGATTCGAATAAAGGCTTGGCCATGATGTGGTGTCACGCCACAGAATACGTCAGTAGATTGAATTTGTGTAAATATTATTCTCTCTACGGTGGTATGTGGAACTTATTTTGCAGAGCCGGACACTATCCTTGTGTTCAAAATCTTCTATGAAGTATTCAGAGGAGGAACCCGCCTTGCAATGCCGAAGACAATATGCACGCCGGACTCGTCGTCATTGAAGCCTGGTTCAGGGGCTACTGAGGGAGTCCTGGATTAGGGGGTGTCCGGATAGCCGAACTATCACCGTTGGCCGGACTCCTGGACTATGAAGATACAAGATTGAAGACTTTGTCCCGTGTCCGGATGGGACTTTCCTTGGCGTGGAAGGCAAGCTTGGCAATACGGATATGTAGATCTCCTACCATTGTAACCGACTCTGTGTAACCCTAACCCTCTTCGGTGCCTATATAAACAAGAGGGTTTTAGTCCGTAGGAGGAACAACAATCATACCATAGGCTAGCTTCTAGGGTTTAGCCTCTCTGACCTCGTGGTAGATCTACTCTTGTACTACCCATATCATCAATATTAATCAAGCAGGAGTAGGGTTTTACCTCCATCGAGAGGGCCCGAACCTGGGTAAAAACATCGTGTCCCTTGTCTCCTGTTACCATCTGCCTAGACGCACAATTCGGGACCCCCTACCTGAGATCCGCTGGTTTTGACACCGACAATTACCCTGCCAAGTTAGAGCATACACCTCGGGGGGGGGGGGAATAGGACTGGTCACCTGTCTCTGAATCCTCCTCCGAGGAGGTATCCGTAACCAGCGAGATACACGCTTCATCAGATAGTATGGTCTGCTCTAAAGACCTTGTTTTCACTCCAGAATTTGCCATCACCATGTCAAATGGCTGATGCACACGAAGAGCAGTTGAATGTACTAACATTGTTGAAAAATGTAATATGTAACGGAAAAAAGGATGGCCTGATATAATTTACATATAAGATGACTGGCTAAGCAGGATGGCATTGCAAAATTCACATATATGATGCCTGGCTAAACAAGATGGCGTTGAATAAACTAAACAGATGGCATTCACACAAAGGATGTCTAAACTAAGCAGATGACATATTTGATGTATAAAGTAAGCAATGCAAGACACCATATGCATGATATAACCAACATCAGCATGCCAAGTTAGAGCGAAGACCTCAGGGGGTAAATAGGAGTTATCTTCTCCTTCTGAATCCCCCTCAGAACAGATATCTTCCTCTCGATTACAATGCGAAATGCGTGGAGGGGGGCTGCCTTTGCGCCTACCATGGAGCGACATCTGCATGAAATTTTATTGCCATGCAAGGCTCGTCTCTTTTGCTCTACATGTTCAGTTCCATTGTTTACAATAACTGTCATGCATAGGAATAAAACATAGTGAGATTATGTAAGGAGTGCATGCAGAAATCCAGAGTGATGGTAGCAACCTGTGGATAGACCCAAAACCAATAATAGCAGGCAGATAATGGCTTCAGTTAAAAAATACAGATAATGGATTCTTTACTGTTTGTTTCCCACCCCACATGAAACTCATAGTAGACACCGGAGATTAACCAGATAGTAGATAGATACTATTGATAGCGGCCCCGATATGTACCCCACAACCATTTAAAAACTCAAGTTTGACCATTAGTTTGGAGCTGACTCAGAGTCTAATCGGTGAACATGACGATAAAGTAGCATGTAATATTAAGCGATGCATAACGTAAGCAGACACGAAAGAGTGCGACCTCTCTTGCGGACCCATGTAGTCCTCGAGGTCATCTGCTCGGTTGATGATGGTAATGCAGTTTTCATGCTTGCCAGTAGCGGGGAAGAAGATTTGAGGTGGCGAAAGACAGTCTGGAGGCCGGATCCCTGCTGTGCTGGACCCTTCTGTTGTTGGAGCAGCTGAGCTGGGGTGGACGACAGCGCAGCAGGAGCAGGGCAAACCACGCAAGATTTTCTTTGACAACTATCTGTAAGAGAAGTAATTCTGTAAGGGCTCGTTTGAATTGGAGGATTCCAACAATGCAGGGATAGGAAATAGACAGGAATAGGATAGGAATGCACGTGCAAAACAGAGAATTTAAAAACACAGGATTTCTGCCAATCTAGGTGTTTGATTCACAACAATTGGAAATTCACAGGATGCAAAGAAGCATGCTGAGATTAAGTCAAACCACAAGAAAATGTACGGTTATAATGCTATTATGCTACTATCTCTTAGTCTTGTGCTTCATGAATAGGAATTTGAAAAGGAGGACAAGTGAAAATTAAAATTCCTACTTTTTTCTTTCAAGGAGACACTAAAGGAACAAATCCGTGTGCCCAGTGGACAATATATATATATATAACATGTAGAGTAAAAAAGAGATGCAACAAGTGTACAACCTCTTTGGCGAAGCCATGTCGATCTCAGCGTGATTGGGTTGGCCGGTGAGGATGCTCCGGCTGACTTTGCTGTCGAAGGAGGGGAAGAAGATCTTAGGCGTCTGGAGATGGAGCCCGAGGTACTGCTCCGCTGTGATGGAGGGTTTCGTCGTTGGAGCAGCTCCGGTGAGTTGTACGACGCCGAGGCTGAAGCAGGACAAGAGAGACAACAAACAACGTTTACCTGAGTGGAATTCTAATGGCATCTCCAATACATGACGTAAAATACATAACCACAAAGTGCTAGATGTAAAATGCATCAGCCGCTCATCTC
Organism: Triticum dicoccoides; assembly: GCF_002162155.2. NCBI lineage: Eukaryota > Viridiplantae > Streptophyta > Magnoliopsida > Poales > Poaceae > Triticum > Triticum dicoccoides. The sequence continues at coordinate 413,237,945 of NC_041383.1, forward strand.
TGAACCTAACTGTCGAAACTGAACTTAACTGTCGAAACTGAACCTAACTGCCAAAACTGAATTTTGCTGTCAAAACTGAACGCACTAGCAAGGTGAGGCTACACGTCAGTCGACTGACTTTTTCATCTCTGGTCAGTCGATTTTGTAGCCATTGGATACGAAATCAAGGGCCTATGGTTCATCTTCAACCTCCACCCCCCTGAGCCGCCAGCCACCATCGGCCAAACAGCAGCCCCCCGCCGCCCGCGGCCGACGGTGCGCCGCCCCGCCCGCCCCGAAAACACTCCCCACCGC
>NC_041383.1:413238451-413241510 GCF_002162155.2 Triticum dicoccoides
GATCCCCACGCCACCGCCTCGCCAACACCGGCGACCACCGCCCCTATCCTGAACCCTAAGATAGATAGTGGGGTACCTCTCCGGCGAGCCCCCCTCACCACTGCGGTTGGTTCTTCCTTCACCCCGGCGAGCCCACCCCTTGAAAATCTACTGACCCAAAAGTCGATTCAGTCGACTGAAGTGTAGCCAAATCGGAGCAGCATCGCAAGCAAGAGCAAGAGCGAGAGCAGCAGGGCGAGCAAGAGCAATAGCAAGAGCAGACCAGACAGGGGACCGAGAGCAAGAGCAGAGCAGTAGCGCGAGCGAGAGCTAAAGAAGTTGTAGCTCCTACTTATGTGGACGTCGCCGCCGAGGGAGCGATGCCATGGAGGAAGTGGCCGGCGACGCCGCCGTGGATGGAGCCGCGCTGTGTCGGCTTGGGACCTAGCGCCGGCAGCACCGTGAGATCGACTCAAGAAGAAAATGCAGCGATTAGTGTACAACCTCTTTGGTGGCGCCGATTAGGCTGCAGCTTCATCTGAGGAATCGGTGATGATGATGCTCTTCCGGTGGTGCAGGTGAAGACGGCGGTGTGGGAATGGAGGTGGCGCGATAGACGAGGGGAACATCGGGGCAGCTCCTTGTAGGTGGAGGACGGGGTGGCTGAACCGGCGGGACGATGAGATCAACGACGGATCCTCATCCGGTACGGTGGATGAGGGATGTCGAGGTGTTGCTATGGACGACGTCGTCGGGGAAGAGGCTCCGGCTGGGTGGCGGACGGAGCAGGGTGTGGGGTTTCGTCGCGGGTTTTCGCGGCCTCGGTGTATGAATGGGTGGGCGGATGGGATGGCAGTGGGGAACCATGGCTTAGAGACGCGCTTGTCCGAAATGTGGGGTAAGTTACGAAAGTACCCCCCACCGATTTGAGGCGGTTCTTTCGGTTCAGGGGTACCACGGGCATTTTGCGTGTCGGGATTTCACATGAGGTGGGAGTTTTCGCGCGCGTTGTAATTTCGGAATAGCAAGGCGCGGGTTGAGATGGAGGGAGTTGTCGGAGCACAACGAGACAAAGATATATCTTAAATATTTCGGGCTAACAAGGCGCGGGTTGAAATTTCTGGACAAGCCTAACGTGTACTGTACCAAATCAATGCACACTACAAATGTCATTCAAAACTTTGAGTTCATGTTATGTTCAATTAAAATATTTCGCTACATGTATAATGCATGCAACCTACTACTCAAATGAACGTTTTAGTGCATTCCAAACGTATAAACTACCGCTTCAATATGAACTAAATTTGAATAAGATCTACAGTAATGATTTTTGTGAAGTCAAAGCATTTGAATTCGTTTCTCTGTTTTAATAAGATCTACAATCATCATTATTGTCAAGGTAAACCATCGTTTGTGTATTATCTTCATAGCACACCACATGATTAGTCTCGAGTTACTTATGAACTATGTGTACTATATGAACTCGAACTAGATTTTTTGAATCCACTTTATTTTGATTTCAAATCACATTACATTTCTAGCTCTAGCTAGATCTTCATAATCTAAACCATGTCTCATATGTATAATGTGTTTATCACATTATGTATGGTGCCCCGCCCCCTACGCCTACAAGTATTTAGATGTGAGTTGCAAACACCACACATTACCACAAATTCAAATAAAATGTGAGAATGTTCGATATATAGTATTGTTTAGATTGCTCGATATTTAGTTGTAAGCTGCAATCGCCGCACATTATAACAAATTCAAATAAAATGTGAGATTGTTTGATGTATAGTATGGTTTAGATTGTTCGGCATTTAGCTGTGAGTTGCAACCGCCATGCATTATCACATTATGGTATAACATGTGCACAGCACGTGTATCACCGCTATATTCATGCATGCAATTTTTAAAACACTATGATCTCCTATTCAAATATATGAATCCGCTTTCATATCAAATTATGATCTTTGTTAGTCTCTTACACCCACACAATCCTCTAACCTTTGTAGCTACCACTAACTTTCTCTCGTGCATGCACATGCCCTCCTCGCCCTCCCACTCCCTCGGCATTCTATCCACCGGGCACATTCATTTTTTTTCTTTAGGTCGTTCTCCCAGAGTCTCCACAACTCCTTTCCGACACACATCGATCGATAAACCTCTCCAGTGATGCCTGCCTACAGCGTACACACACAACTTCAATCTCCTCCTTTATGTGTCCTTGCCTCGTGTCTCTCATACGGTCAGACACACATGTAAACTCTCGCCCCTCTTTTCATCGATCTCACAACCGCACACTCCTCCCCCTATCTAGCTAGTAGTTGGGCCTCTCGCACCACCTCCTAGCTCCATTCTCTTTGTCTATCCGTCTCGCTGGACCTTATTTGCCTCTAACAAATGGACGTAGACCGACCGATCTCTCGCTATACATATAGCCAGCTAGGTCCTTATAACTCATTTTTACCCACACGTCGATCGATCTACCTCATTAGTTGTGTCTCTCCCTTCCTCCGACAAACAACAATTGATCTACCGATCTAGTTAGGTTTGCTTACCAAACACATGGTTCCCCTTCATCATCCATGGATGCGTCCCAACAGATCTATCACGCACAGGCACACACAGAAACACATCCCCACTCTTATTGATAACATTGCAGTTCCACCCTCAGTTTGTCTAGTAGGCCTCTCCCAACATCTCTGAGAAGCAACTCCATCACCCATCCAGCACTCTACCCCTCTCCCTCCCTCTCCCTCCCTCCCTCTCTCCTCTCTCTCTCTCTCTGTCCCATCATATTTCCCGTCCTTCAGTTATGTATGGATGTCGACCGATCTCCCTCAAGACATAGCTGGGTCTCTCCTTCCCAACACATATACGAGTCGTTCTACCTCTATAGTTAGGCCTCTGCCCACCCCTCCCCCACCCCCTCCCCCCACACACACCGATACATCAAGCGCTCTAGTCATGTCTCCCTGCCACACACAAACTTGACATGTGCCCTCTAACGTTCTGGTAGGCCGGTTGCCCTTTATCTTTGACTTGCACACACACAATTTCGATGGCTCTCTTCATCC
>NC_041383.1:413241739-413252710 GCF_002162155.2 Triticum dicoccoides
AAACAAAAAACACTCAAGAACGCGGTTTGTATCTCTCACACACACCCACATTGGTGGGGGAAGTGCACGAAGAGAAGAGGTGCACGCACGGTGCACGTACTCCTGTCTCTTTCCCAGCCACACCCGCGCGGGTACACGGTGGAGCTCATTTCTGTACGAAAATGGCAGCCCACGTGGTAATTTGGCACGTGTACTGGTTGTCCACTTGGTGGAGGGAGGATCGTCTACCACGGGTGAACAAACAAATTGCGACTTGACGCGTTATGTTAAATTAAAAAAAGAGGCAAACCATGTGGGGCCTACCTTAGAGGCAAGGCTCTAACACTGGAGTACTTTTGATGTGTCCCATCAACTCGCAGAACGAGGAGAAGCTTGCTTAGTACGCCGTCTCCCCCGCCCACGGGCGCGGTGGCTCGCAGGATGAGGTGAAGCTTGCTCCTCCCTCGCCCATGCGCGCGGTGGCTCGCAGGACGAGGAGAAAAATTTACTACTCCCTCCGTTTACTCCTCGTCCCTACTACCTTGGTTATAGAGATTATATCATATTGTTTGGAATATATATGTCCTTTAGTAGATTTCAATATGAACTACTAGTACATACTCCAAACACTGATGTATATAGACGTATTTTAGAGTGTACATTCACTCATTTTGCTTCGTATGTAGTAGCACTCTCCCTCGCCCCTCGACCCTCGCCCATGTGGTGGACGTGCAACAATTTATTCGGTCTCATATAGCCAGAACGATATATACTGCACTACCATTATTGCTCAACTTCCCGAAGAGGCGAAGAGCTAATCGCAAGGTTAATATTTTGGAGATGCCAAGCGCAAGGTTATAGGAGAACGAGTAGTAGGTGCCGCGTCATTTATAAATAAAGTTTTTTTTCTTCAGTGGCACGCACGCAATATGATATGTTCATATGGGGAGAAAAGGAAACCGCTCCACTATATACATAGTCAGGACGGGCCAGCCTACACGGTTGCTTGCTGGGGTTGCTCTCTTCACACTCTCTCGCACAAGACGACTGTCGCCACATCTCTAACATCCCGGCGGATCACATCCGCTTGGGGAAGGGGTGGATGCTTAGTGTAGATGCGCTGGCCGTCGCCGACGGCGAAAACCCACTGTCGGCACATCCCGATCAGGGGTCCCCGCCGTTCTCTCTCATAAAGCCTGTGAGGTTGCCTTCGTCCCTTGCTCACTATCGCAACGTGGGCAGTTGCCTCCTCCCGCCGCCCTCCTCAAGGTTGAGCTACGTCCCTCGGGTACAACTCCCTTTACAGCCGGCTTGCACCACTGCTCCAGCTGCCCACATCACTCCCTGTGGATATTTCTCTACTTCTTTTCCCCGCACATACTTGATACCTCTACTGGCTTCTACGTACTGTATTTGTGATGAGTTTATGTCTCATCAACTAGTCCCAGTAATCTTATTCTAATCACGCTTCTTCAATTTCTTTGCCACAGGGATGCTCATCTCGATTTTGGTGAAACTGCACAAAATGATCCGATGGTCAAAAGGTTGCAAACTTCATTTATTAGGAAGCTCAAACGTGGCCAGCAAATTGAAGCCTGGTCAGGGTTCACGGTTCAAGGGCTAGGGACTGCATGGATCGTTTTTTTCTTTAGCTGCCTCTATTCCAAAATAAGTGTCAACTTTAGTAGTAGTACAACTTTGTACTAAAGTTTGCACAAAGTTGAGACACTTATTTGGAACGGAGGGAGTACATATTTGCTATGATCTATCAATCATTGAGATGCAATAGCATGCATGTTAGTCTCCTTTGTATTTGATGAAATATTGCAACGGGCAACCTTGGATGCAAGATACATGTAACAGGAGCTGGAAGCTTCATAGCATTGTACAAATTTATCTCGCTGATAAATTACAGTACGTACTAGTACTATACTAGTACTTCCCCCGTTCCTAAATATAAGTCTTTGTAGAGATTTCACCATGAACCACATGCGGATGTATATAGATGCATTTTAAGTGTAGATTCATTCATTTTGTTCCATATGTAGTTCACCTAGTGGAATCTCTACAAAGACTTATCTACTAGTAATAGCTATCCCCCACTAATAGGAATTCTCTATCCTCTCCTTGAGCCACATCATCAAAATTGATGTAGCCGTTAGATGAAGTAAATCAGTCATAATAGCTGTGTGATCTAGACGTTGAGAGGCTCCGCACTAAGCCACATGCAAGCATGCAGAAATACCGTGGCACATGCATATGAGTGGGTTTTAAATCACATCAACATGTCTGCATGCAAGCATGCACCGGTAGCATGCATGTAAGTGAGCTTTTAAGTCCCATTAACATGTCAAAAAGAAAAATATAATCCCATTATGCAGTAGGAGTTGGCTGATTTTTTCCTTATGGGGGATGATCTAAATTATGATGGGAGTTTATTTAGTTTGGCTACCACATTTGTCATGCGGTTATAGATTTTTTTAGTTCTATGAAATCGATAATTTTGCGCCGAAAGCGTGGGACATCCAACAGTCCTACCACCTCAGTAATAAAGACCAATGAGCCGTCAAATCACATAGACCTAGCAGTAAGTTGGACGGACGAAGCAACCATCACTCTTGCGCCAGTGAGAGGTTGCGTCTGCTCTGCCCGGGCATGAACGCGGCACCGATTCTTTGGAGCGGCGCTGACCGTTTCGGGCGGGAAGCGCGCACGGGCGTTGGAGGGGCTTTGGGTGGGCCAGGCTGGTCAGGAGCGGGCATGGCAGCTGTCCGCATGTCCCTACCAGACACGCCCGGAAACGAGAGGATGCACCGACTCTCGCAGCTAAAATCGTACACTACACACCATCTCTCTGTAGGAGTAGGTCGATCTGTCGCACTCTCTAACACACACATGCTGTTAAACACACACACGCACACGCACGCACCTTGGTCCCTTTGCACCTTCTAACGTGACTTATTACACCTAGACGGAGGGAGTAGTAAGTATACGAGATACAGTGGCACACTGACTTAAGTCGAATACAAGTGCCCAAAATTTGTTTGCATGCTATAATATGGATTCACTTAAAATAGTACGTGAGCGAACAGAGGGATCAATTGGACAGTGTTCCCGAGCAGTAGCGAGATGTGTGAGGTAGTAAGATACACCGCTGGCGCTTTTAATTTTTCTTATTAATTTGTTTGTTTCACCCTCTGACTGGTGGGACCCAACGTACTATGTGGAGAGAGGTAAGGTGATTAAGGCTGCATTATTTCTGCACCACTGTGGATAGTCTTACCACTAAAGCCACATGACACGATTATGATTGAAATCCTAATGACTCCCACACACACAAAAAAACATGGCATGCCTGTCACACGAATGCAGGAATGTATAAAAGGTTATTTTCCTCTCGTTTAACATAACGGGAGGGTTGTGTAGCTGGTTAGCCTATTCGCTCATCAAACTTGAGATCTCGGGTTCGATAACTACACTTGAGCATAATTTTGCCAGGAGGATTCTTTGACTGGTCAAAATGTTTTCTAGGGTTTGCACGCTTCACACTCTCTCTCCAGTATATATATACACGCTTGAGCCTCCACGCTTGTAGTTGCTCTCTTCACACTCTCTCGCCCTCTCCCGCTAGAGCCTCAGCGCATGTAGTTGCTCTCTTCACACTCTCTCGCCCTCTCCAGATCTAAACAAGACTTCGTTGGCCTCTCTCCCCCCCCTCACTGCTGCTCAAAGAGCCGGAAGGATCCATCCGCCGGGAAGGGAAGGAGGCTTAACGCTGTCGCTGTCGGCGAGGGAGGGAATCCACTACCGGTGCAGCTGTTCACTTTCCACCCAGCGGTGGCGCAGGAGGGCCTCCGACCCCTTCTTCTTCGCCGTCGTCCCGTCGCCCACCGAACCACGCCCCAAGAACCTTAAGTAATATTTTACTTACTCCACATGCATTGCTCTAGCTGCATGTATACCATGAATCTAGGACGTGGTTCAAAGAGGAAAGGAGTGGGGGAAAGTAGTGGGAAAAGTTGTATATAGCATGAATCTAGGATGTGGTTCAAAGAGGAAATGAAGGGGGAAAGTTGTATAGCATGAATCTAGGACATGGTTCAAAGAGGAAAGGAATGGGGGAAAGTAGTGGGGAAAGTTGTATCGCATAAATCTAGGACGTGGTTCAAAGAGGAAAGGAAGGGGCGAAAGTACTAGTGCAAAAAGGAAAGGAAGAGACAAGGCTGTAGAGTTTGAGCAGGACTAGATTTGCTGCGCTCACATAGGGAAAGGTGTCTAAAGATAACAAAACTGGGACCAACACAAATATGCTCATTGATTGTTTGTTCTTTGTTGCAACAGACTATGCATGACCACAGTACATCGGTAAATGCACATGGTGATGGTGCGTCCACTGTCCCGTGCAACTCATTAGCTATTGTTAATCTAAGGCCCTGTTTGGTTAAAAACTCCCTAGTCCCTACCTGCTTGGTTCCAGGGACTAAACATGGACTAGAGGTTATTAAATGACATGCTAAAAGACCATGTTACCCCTAGTAATGAACTAATAGAAACAAGGTGCGATGCGTGGCAGGGGCAACTGTTGGAAAAAGTCCCAAAAACACTCCCTCGGGGTCTTCTTTCTTTAGTCCAAATGCCCACTTTTAGTCCCTAAAAGTCCCTCCTATTTGGTTTAGATGTGACTGACATGGAGTTTTTTTATTCCCTACACCAAAATGTCCCTGTAAACAAACACCCTCTAATAATGCCGCTGGAAAATTGATGCAATGCCACAGTTAAAAGCAAATTACATGTTTAACGAATTTTATTGTTAATATAATCTCTATGTTAATATTAATCAATGCCACCATTTGAGAAATGCTACTGTCTTGCTTTCTTTCCCATTTAGATAAGGTAGATGCTTCTTCTTGTTGGCTTCTGTGTCATCCACCGTTATTGACCACTAATTGTTTCCTTTGCACCTCTGTGTAAACAGGGTTATCTACTTCACCTCGTTGCCATTGTGACCTTTTGTTGCACTGCACAAAACACTTTTGTTTTAAGAGTGTTTTGTGCAGTTCAACCAAAATGTCACATCGACAATGTTGCTTGATTGCTTGATCTTAGTGGAACTGCACAAGAGGAGATCTTACTTCCTATCCATTAAGGTGAATTTGGTTCAGATCTTCTTCTTGTGAGTTGTTTGAATTCCTCATCATGAGAGGTCAGTACTATCCTTCTTTCACATGATTCTGCAGTGTGCTTTCATATGTTGTGCTACTTGTACGATAATGTTGCTTGATTTTAGTGAACTGCACAAATGGAGACAAGACTTCCGATCTGTATGTGCACCGTAATATCCCATTGAGGTAAGATAAGGATATTTCACAACTGCTAGCCTGTATTTTGCCACTTTCATCAGAAATTTAAGTTTAGTACTGTACTTCTGCTCCCTAATTGACATGCCAAATCTTACATTGAAGGTGAAGCTTGTCTGTTATTGAACCAAGTGATGAAGGGGAAGAACAAGCGGAAGAAAAACAAAAATCAACTCCCGTGATGTAATTAAGCACTGGAACTGTGATGACACAAGTAATGATATAGTTTTGCATCTTAATTTATTGCTATGGCTGGAACGAGCAATTGTTTTGCCACTGATTTGATGCCATATGTATTTATCTCTACTTGTGCAAACATGGATCTTCTTTGAAGATACCATATATTTTAGTGGAACTGCACAAGAAGATGTTGGAAACATTAAACTAATCGAGGAGTATATAGTAAGCATGGCCACCCCCGTAGATAGCAACAGATGGTTCCGGAGAAGTGCTTCATCTGTATGCTCTACACAATCAACCTCCTGACAAATATTGGTACTCACCCACTGATTTCATCCATATGATTGAGCTTTGTCATCTTTAGATACTGTCATGAAAAAGTGGTATTGTCCTTGAGAAGTGCTTCATCTGTGTTGTTTTAAATATTTCCTTTCCTTTTTTTTCGAGCAAACAGGGATGCTAGCATTTTGTAGTCCTCTTGTCTTTGCACAACAGGATCATCTTCCTCTGAAGAAAAATATGGAGTACGTGAAGTGACTAGTTCCGATTATGCCAGGATGAAGAAGCCCTGTCTATCTTCTCATCAGAAGGAGCAGTTGAAAGATGGTTACATTACTCCCCACAAGACCAAACTAACTTCAGCTCAGAAGGACTGACAAATCTCCATTTTTTTGCTGTGATGCGCGAGTACAATGTTGTACTAGGATTCTTTCTGGTGAGTTCCATTTTTCTAAAAGTGTGCGCTACATGGACCATGTATGTGCCTGTTGAAACTGTCAATTCATAGTACAGTTTGCTTTATACTAATCACTTTTTTGTATTTGTGCAAACAGGGGTGCTCAGCTTGATTTCAACGGGAACTGCACAAAATGTTCATGAATACATCGAATCATTCATTTCCACCACAAGAAAGGAGGTTCCCATAAGTTCAAGGCGTTGCAACATATAAGGGCGAAATCATACAAGCTACGCGCGAATTTGGTTGATTTTGGTGGAACTGCACAAAAAGAACAACTGGTTTATTTAGCATGAGGTGCCATGTCAATGTCCGAACTGATGGCAAACCTTGCCCATTCCACAATCGTAGGCATTTGATATTTTGGAATGGGACAACCTTGTCAAATTTTGCTCATTGATTTTAGCAAGATATGCGTTTGATATTTTCGAATGGGACGCCCTTTGCTGTCAGCAGCGTCGATCATTTTTTTCTTTATTCTTTAGTTGTGAAGTAAATATTGCCTCTGACATGTGAGTCACTAAGATGCATAATCATCGATTGTTTTGAATGTTCTCTATGAATTGCCAGGCCTGTCTGTTTGATTGCAATGTACAGAAACGCTAAAAAGCTGCTCAAACTCTTTGTACTCCTTCTGTTCCTTTTTACTTAGCACATTGTGAAAGTGCATACTTTTTTGTATAAGATTGGTCAAAGTAGAGATACTTTGACTGCAGAAAAAACTTGTATGCAGACTAGAAAGGACCGGAGGGAGTACATGTGAAACTGCTGCAAACGTGGTGATCACCCTAGGAATAATGCTAGTATGTATTGTTTTGCATGTTCATCCAATGCCAGTGATACAGGAATTTGAACTAATCAAAATAAATTCATTCATACACGGTCGGATTTCATATAAGCATGCCAGATTTCATTACATTTCATACATTCTTCAACTAAAAAGGGGTGTTTGTGGCCGCATGCATCTCCCAGATGCAGAGGCCGGGGGTCATCCTCCTTTTCTAAAAAAAGACTAAAAAGGGGTGCGTTGGAGGTATAATTAATTAACCAAAGCTACCCACCTGTGTCCCGCTGAGCCGAACAGAAGCTTCAGTGACTTAACTGCAGGTGCAGTTGCGTAACTGACATGTGGCATGTTGGGCCCACGTGTCAGTCAGCCAACTGCACCAGCAGTTAAGTAGAAGCAGCGTTCTTCTCCAGCGCAGCTCTCCGACTCCACGTCACTGCCAAGAAGCTAACCAGCCGTCAATGGTCAACCCGCCAAGCTTGGCTTCAATCGGAGGGTAGCAGCGGTGGCCTTACTTGGACCCGAGCGGCGGCGACCTACCGTGTTCTACTCTTCCTCGTTTTCTGTGTGGCACGGCCTCGTTGGCAGTGGGGCAGGGCCTCGGCGGAGCCAGTGATGTCCTTTGTCTCGTTGCCGGCGGGCGGCGCCTCAGCGGAGCGGTGGAAATCCTCCCCCACATTGCCCGCAGGGTGGGGCCTCGGCTGAGCCGACGATGTCCTCTGCCTCGTTGTTGGCAGGGCGGGGCCTCGGTGGAGCCGGCGGTGTCCTCTGCCTTGTTGTTGGCGCCGCGGGGCCTCGGCGGAGCCGGCGGTGTCCTCTGCCTCGTTGTTGGTGCTGCGGGGCCTCAGCGGAGTTGGGCATCGTCGATGCCAGCGGAGAGGGGACTCGTCGGAGCCGGCATTGTCCTCTGCCTCGTCCTCGGTCTCGCCAAACAGCGCCTCACCCGCTTCATCGCCCTCTTTGCTAGCATCTTTGTAGGCGGCTGCAGCCTCCGCCACCCGCATGCGGTACCGCCAGCACTCGAGGAGGCCCTTGCGGGTGGAGCGGTACGAGTCGAGCAGCGCCTCCTGCTCCGCCCGCTCCGCGGCGATCTGCTCCTCCGCCTGCAGGTGCTCCTGGAGGAGATGGTGGTTGTAGGCGGTGTCGGCCTGCGCCTCCCGGAACTGCTCCTCATGCATCTGCCTCACCCTGTCCATATATTGGGCATGGGCCTCGCCGATGGTCATGGTGCAATGCACCAGCGAGGATGGCATGGAGAAGGGGGTTGGCGCCGGATCATCGACTACCATGTTCTCCATTGGGACGTCTTCGTCCTACGGCTGCCTGCCGGCCTGCCAGTCGGCACCAATGGCTGCCATCTCCTTGTGGTCCGTCGTCCGCCCATCCCGAAGAGCGCTGGAGAGTGAGGAAGCCATGGTGGGCAGTAGTGGTGTGGACAGGAGAAAGGGAACGGATGCGGATGACTGCAGCTATGGCCGGCGCAGCAGTTTATATAGCAATGGTGGGCGGGCGGAGGGACGGACGTGTGGTGCCGGAGTAGCCGCCTCGGCAACCGCGTATCATTATTGTGTGCGGCAGATGGACGGACGGACGGCACTTGTGTCGTTTGAAGGCGGAGCAATCGCCTGCACCGGGAAGCGGGGCGGCCGGCGCTGACTGTTTCGGGAGGAAAGCGCGCGCGGGCGAGGAGATGACTTTACTTGGATAGGATGACAATGGGGACCCACCAGGTCCATGGCCTCACGTACGCAAGTGCCTCCTTATTATATATATATATATATATATATATATGTATATATATATATATATATATATATATATAACTATAATTTATTTTGCTTCCTCCTGGTTTCCTGACATCACGGTCCTACACCATTGTCAACCTATGTACTCCCTCCTTTCCGGTTTATAGGGCTTATCTCAAAATTTTAGTTTTTCCATTTTATAAGGCTCAATTTGGTTGTTTTCCATCACATGTTCAGATTCCAAGGTGCATTAAATCATTGCATGCAAGTATTAAGAGAAAATGACCAATGCATGTACTTTATGCATGCACGCATTGCAGTTAATGCATTGATAAACATAATTTTTTGAGGATAACAAGAGCATTAATTAGGTGCTTTTGCAAAACTACAAAAAGTATTCCACCACTCGCCATCTACCTTGATTGGTGAGATTTTTGAATTGAGCATTATAAACCAGAAAGGAGGGAGTAGTCAATAAATAAGAAAATTGCACAAGAAGCGGCCGACAGCTGGGACCAAGCAGCTCGAGCAGTATTTGTGTTTTTGAGGTGTGAGCACTGCAGAGTTTTTCGATGTTTACCCCGGATATTAATTTTTCTCCTCTGAACTACAACGAAAACATCGCTGCAGGTATTAACTGGGCGGGTTGTGGCCCGTCTAGCCCAGGCCAGATATCCAGCCCAGATATTAATTTTTTTCAAGCTGAAAATGGCTAGCCCAGCTATACATTTTTTAGGAATACCCAGGCAAGGTCAAGTTGTTATTCTCCGCCCCGCTGGGCTGGAAATATTTCCTAGGAGGTATGCATTAGGCTTAACAAGAAAATGGGCTTTAAGAAATAATAAATGGGATGTAATTATAAAAACTGGGTAGTAACTATAAAAAAATGCACCAAACAGTGATTACTTTATAAAATATTATTTTTGGATATTGAAAATTTTAATTTCATTAATTGTTGCGAGCGCAATGTTTCGTTGGATTTTTACGTAATATAAATTTATATTGAAATTGTATTTAATCTGACTAGAAATTTCGGGATAAAAATATTCGGATCCCATCAAAATGTGGGAAATTTTATTGAATTCTGTTTTGAACGGTTGGTTGAAATGGGCTGTACTTTTAACAAACTATAAATGGGCTGTAGTAAATTCCATTAGAATTCAAAAATGGGCTACACATTCTTACAAATCTCAAATGGGCTATAAGTTCTCTGCCACACACTTCTGGCCTTACTAAGTTAACGCGTCCCCTAAAAAAACAGAGTTGACGCGTATGCAAGGCTTTGTCAACTTATAGTCAACACACGGTTCTAGCAGCAGTGGCCATTGGATGTCCATCCAACGGATGCCGTGCTTCTTCTTCAACCTCGGATATTCTAGCTTCACCCGCCCAAAAAATGATTCCTCCCCCTGACATTTGGGGCGCACCATTTCAGAAGCTGACCTGTGGGCCTACTAAGTTGACGTACCAAGGGCTTTATCAACTTAGTCAATATAAACGATTCTAGCTGCAGTGACCGTACGATGTCCATCCAACAGCCGTCGTGCTTCTTCAACCTCTGGTCTTCTTGCTCCAGCCGCCCAAAGTAGCGCCAGTCGTGCCGCCTGCTCCTGCCTCCCGTGGCCGACTATGCTGCCGCGGAGGCCTCACCGCCCCCTACTACTCCCACCGTTGTCCAGGCCATCCCTCCACTCACCCACACCCCCTGTTATTCTGCGGCGACGGCAGCGCGGCCGAACCAGTGAACCATCGTACTCCTCTCCGCGTGTGCATCCACTGTCACGTCTTCCCCGGCTCCGCTCGTCCCCTTCCTAGGCCTCGCCGTCGCCCATCGCCGTGTTGCTCTCGGCGTGGCGTGGTCAACGTGGTCAAGGAAGGACTTCCATCGGACGTGGACTGTACGTGGAGAGGCTGACAGCTGGGTCCACGGCAGCCGCAAGGAAGTGCCTCCTTATTACGCGCAAAATAATTATTCCTCCACCTGATAGCGGGGACCCACCGGACGGGCCACCGTAAAAAATGATTCGCCCCCTGCACTGGGACCCACGAGCTACATCTTCGCATGCAAGGAAGTGCGTCCGAAAAAAATGATTCGCCCCCCCTGACTGCTGGGACCAACCAGCTACATCTTTGCACGCAAGGAAGTGCGTCCGAAAAAAAACGATTTGCCCCCCGACTGCTGGGACC
>NC_041383.1:413253040-413254170 GCF_002162155.2 Triticum dicoccoides
TTCGCACGCAAGGAAGTGCGTCCGGGCAAAAAAAATGATTCGCCCCCCTGAGTGCTGGGACCCAGCAGCTACACCTTCGCACGCAAGGAAGTGCGTCCGGGCAAAAAAAACGATTCGCCCCCCTGACTGCTGGGACCCACCAGCTACATCTTCGCAGGCAAGGAAGTGCCTGACAGTCGGGACCCACCTGGTCGAAGCGTACGTAGCATTGTCATCCTGGTTGCGAATGTGTACATACATACTGGTCGATGTAGAGGCACGCACGTGTCGTAGTAGAGGCGCGCACATGTCATAGTAGAGGCGTGCACGTAGCATGTACACGTACGTACAGCGGCCAGGGTGCAAGAAAGAAAATACGGACACGTATGTGTACATACGGGCGGGGTCTTGAACGCCTAGTCGCGCATACGTACGGCGAGGGCTCGTGTTCATGGGGAGGCAACGGAATGCGTCGTGTTCATGGGGAGGCAACGGAATGCGTCGTGTTCATCAGGAGGCAACGGAACGCGTGGGAGCCAACCGGCTTGGACGGAATAGGCGATGGAAACGAGGCCTGGCGTACTGCACAACGGAGGAAACGGACCTCCTACGTTCGGAACAGGGTCCTGTTGATCGGGAGGGGTGTGGCGTAAACGGAGGAAACGGACCTCCTACGGTCGAAACAGGGGTCCTATTGATCGGGAAGGGCGTGGCATACCGCAAAACGGAGGAAACGGACCTCCTACGGATGAAATGGGGGTCCTGTTGATCGGGAGGGGTGTGGCGTACCGCAAAACGGACGAAACGGACTTGTATTGGAGTGCTACGGTCGAAACGGGGGTCCTGTTCATCGGGAGGGGTGTGGCATACCGCAAAACGGGAGTCCACGGGATACTGTTCATCTCCACTGTCGACCTCCTCCAGCCACCACGGGCTACCGTCGACCTCCTCCAGCCTCCACGGGCTCATGTTCATCCAGCCTCCTCCGGGCGCTACTCCACCGACTACTGTTCAACCACCCCTCCACAATCTACTGTTCATCCAGCCCTCCACAGTTTACTGTTCATCCAGCCCTCCACACCACGGGGTCCTGTTCAACCACCCCTCCACGGCCACCCCTCCACCATCTACTATTCATCCAGCCCTCCACA
>NC_041383.1:413254662-413303645 GCF_002162155.2 Triticum dicoccoides
CAATGCTCACTATTCATCCAATCGATCGGCTTTAGTTAGCAGCAGTAGCGAAGGAATCGCTCCATCGGGTTCAGTTAACAGCCATCGATGGATCACTCGGGTTCAGTAGCGCGTAGCCTGCAGTGCAATCGCTCGGGTTCAGTTAGAGCCCAACGCCTCGCTCGGGTTCAGTTAGAGCCAACGCCTCGCACACACGCGCGTACATGTACGAGAGAAACACGCATCGCTCGGGCCCCGACCTCCCACCGTAACCGGCAACTCCCCGAAATTTTCCTTTCCCTCGCTTCTACCACGGTTTTTTCCGTCATGGACGACCCAAAGAATGTCATGCAGCTGCGTCTCCGGCCCGCCCAGGACGAAAAGCCCATTTTTTTTCATGATTTTTTGTCATAGAAGTAGGAGCCCACCACATCTATGATGATACCGGGTTTTGTCACAATTATCGTCATAGAAGTGTCATATGTATGACAGAAAAAAATTTCGTTTGGCCCAAAATGTCACTGACGTGTCTTTTTTTGTAGTGTCACCGCCGTGCGTGAGTAATTCCATCGTAGGCTTGCTGGACGGTGATGGGTTGGATGAGATTTACCATGTAATCAAGTTAGTTTTGTTAGGGTTTGATCCCTAGTATCCACTATGTTCTGATATTGATGTTTCTATGACTTGGCTATGCTTAATGCTTGTCACTAGGGCCCGAGTGCCATGATTTCAGATCTGAAACTATTATGTTTTCATGAATATATTTGTGTTCTTGATCCTATCTTGCAAGTCTATAGTCACCTATTATGTGTTATGATCCGACAACCCCGAAGTGACAATAATCGGGATACTTCTCGGTGATGACCCTAGTTTGAGGAGTTCATGTATTCACTATGTGCTAATGCTTTGTTCCGGTTCTCTATTAAAAGGAGGCCTTAATATCACTTAGTTTCTGCTAGGACCCCGCTGCCACGGGAGGGTAGGACAAAAGATGTCATGCAAGTTCTTTTCCATAAGCATGTATGACTATTTACGAAATACATGCCTACATTACATTGATGAACTGGAGCTAGTTCTGTGTCACCCTATGTTATAGCTATTACATGAGGAATCACATCTGGCATAATTAGCCATCACTGATCCATTGCCTACGAGCTTTTCACATATTGTTCTTCGCTTATTTACTTTTCCGTTGCTATTGTTACAATCACTACAAAACCCAAAAACATTACTTTTGTTACCATTACCTTTATTATCATACTACTTTGCTACTAAATACTTTGCTGCAGATACTAAGTTATCCAGGTGTGGTTGAATTGACAACTCAACTTCTAATACTCAAGAATATTCTTTGGCTCCCCTTGTGTCGAATCAATAAATTTGGGTTGAATACTTTACCCTCGAAAGCTGTTGCGATCCCCTACACTTGCGGGTTATCAGACGGCTATGGCAGACGGGGTCGGCAGTGGCGGCACGGGTGTGGGTGGGGAGGGAATGAGAGAGTGAGAAAAGAGAGAGAGGACGGGGGCGGGACGGCCGTTAACGTACCCGCCTCTTTGCCGTCCGCCAACGGTCGGCAAAGATTCTTTGCCATCCGCTGGCGAACAGCAAAGAGGTGGGGCTGGTGGGTTGTAGTTGGTTAAACAATAACTGGACCCACCCACCTCTTTGCCATGTGCTAGCAGACGGCAAAGATTCTTTGTCGTCAGCCAACAGATGGCAAAGAATTGGCTGATGGCAAAGACCTTGTTTGCCATCAGCCACTTCTTTGTCGTTCGTTTTCTTGTGGCTGACGGCAAAGACCTTCTTTGCCGTCTGCCAGCAGACGGCAAAGAGTTGGCAGACGACAAATAAGCTAATTCCAGTAGTGATAACTGCAGTAAGAGACCGTCCAAAATCTGAATCAAGAAGTTGGTCTAGCACTTATTGTTTGCAACTAATCGACGTGAATAATTGGATATCATATCGAATGAGTAAGAAAGACAAGTAAAATTGTCAATAAACCTGGCCTGTAGTAGTAATCTGGGTCAATGTCACTATGACCAACAATCCAAAATGACTCTGTTCCTAGGGTCGGAATTTTGAAACCTGTGAACTTTACAGGTACTAAAGATTACTGAAATACATGTGAACCATTAAGTGTAGGTAGCACTCAGTACACAACAAACCCTAATGACAGTCCTGCCTAATGAGTAATGAATCAATTACAAAATGGGTGATGAGGAGTGGCTGCTCAGTGTTGAGGACGTATCTCAAGATAAATCAGGTTGGCTTAGTGGCTGCTGCATGCCTGAGCCCTAAACGGACTGGAAAGGTAGGCACGGCGGCGCGCCCGAGCAGCGGTGACGGTATTGGGCGAGCGGCTCCTGACCTCCTGTTAGTCTAGTGTCTCCTCCTAGAATCATGTCGTCCAGGGACGGCAAGGCGCCGGCGAGGCAGGCTGCTGGGGGCAAGTAGAGATTGAAAGTGCAGCAGAACAAAGGGGAATCGGGGCCTGGGCCGACCCAAAATCCTAGGGTGGACCGCGGCCCACCGTGGGCACCCTGTAGATAGACACCCACGCGGCGTACATGCATTTTCGAAACTAAATTTGGAACATTTAGCTGACCAATTAAATGACTCTATTTTAATAATATCAGATTATTATTTTAACAACTAAGCTTGTTTAGCTTGATGGGTGGAGCAGTGCTATTATGACACGAAGCACGTATGCTGATCATAAAAGGGGGAAACCCTAAGCATTTTTTGGAGCAAAAGAGGGTTTCCCCTCCGATTTCTATTAAATAAACCACCACGGAACCAACATGATCAATTAAACCCTATTATGACTGTGCCATGGCAGATTTAAAGCTGCAAACCGCAGAAATGCTATTTACCATCCATTGTTTGCTTCGAACTAAGAACTAAATTCTAAGAGCTGAAAAGAAAGTACAGTAACCAAGTTACAATCAATTTTCCAGTCAAGATCAAAAAGTTGAGCAGATATGAAGTACCACCTCTCTTGCGGTGCCGTGTAGGCATCGGGGGTGTGATGGCTGTCCGTGGCATTGAAGCAGATGTGCGACGGTAGACGGGTGCATCGGGGGACAAGTCCCGTTGCGGTGGACGAGAAGGTTGTGTGAGCGGCCCCGACAAAGAAGACGATGGCGCCGATGAAGTGAGAGGACGCGATGCAAGGCTCCTGGTCCATCGCCGTGGATGAGAAACGACCATCTCTAGAAGTGGACAACGCGGTCTTGGTAGGAGATCCGACATGGTGGAGGACAGTGGCGATGGACGGGGTGGAGGGTGGCGGCGATAGATGGGGTGGCAGACGGAGGAGACTGGTGTGGGGATGGTGTTCTAGCGCGGACGGTGTATGAATGGGAAAATGGAGGGAGAGGTACAGGGAAGCATGTTTTTGGGACGCGCCTGTGTGAAATATGGGAAAGTTACAAACTTAGCCCCCATTTAAAATTTGGAAGTCACATTGATTGGGGATAGCACAGTAATCTCGCATCTCCCTAATATTTGCCCAGAGCAATTTCGGGCGAGGAGAGTGTGTTTTGGCGCCCATGGTTGGCGCCCACGATGTATGAACGGAGCTGACAGGTAGGGAGGTTGTGTCACGTCTGAGTGAAGTTACGAACCTGCCACTAATGAAAATATTTGCCTACATCGATTTCAGTCGAGTCGAGTTTGTTTTGCCGCCCACCGTGTATGAATGGGTAAATGGAGGGAGAGACAGGTGTCTTTCGGACGAGCTTGAATCAAATGTGTTTTGCCGCCCTCCGTGTATGAATGGACAAATGGAGGGAGAGATAGGTGTCTTTCGGACACGCCTGAATCAAATGTGTTTTGCCGCCCATGTTTGGTTCCCACCTGTCGGAATGGGCTCAGAGGCGGTCGTGTCACGTCTAGTTGAAGTTACAAACCTACCCCTATTGAGAGCCGTGGAAATCGGGCAGATGCATTGTCCATGTAAGGGGTAGACAATAATTTTCATCTCCCAAACACTGGCTTCGGGCAGCCGATGCGGGAGTGGACATTTTGCCGCTTCTTCCGAATTTTGGGACAATAAGCATCCACGTTTACCCTTGCAACTAAATTCAAATCCACTCTGTATTCCTATACGAATCTTTATAAATCATTCTATGCGTTTTTATTAGAAGTGCCGATACTCGAATTCAGAAGCTAGAATCCAGTTTAAGGTGAATTCGAATATTTGAAACCACTTTATGTCCATCTCAAGTGTCACACGCAGCATAATGTGTACTCCCATTTAGATATGCACACAAGCGATGTCTCAAGATACAAAATACCAAGTCAATCAACCAATAAAGTACAAAACTAACAGGCATATAAACACTTATAGAGTATATGGATCAATAATATCAACTAACATACATAAGCCAGTCCGCTGTACTTTTTTTGCTAGAAGAGCATCCATTTTTAGCGAAGCTAGTACAACATCTCGGCCCTTTCAGATGCATTCCACTTAAGGACCATTTATACTACTATTATTGCTGAATGCACATTCAACCCAATTGTCATATTTGTAGGTCTGGCACCGGAATCAAAATGAAATGTCTCAGAGTCTTATCAATTAATACAGACATATGCTCAAAAAAATTACGACCCAAAAAAACAAAAAACAATTATTACATGATCTCTAAAACAAATGGTTTGTTCTATTATATGAACAAACAACACAAAGGTTATTCAACGATAGAAAGAATATTTCACCCATGATTTACCAAGTGGGAATTTAATTTCCTTTTTTCCTTCATGACCTTAACAATGCGGTCATTCTCAGCTTTCTTTGTTTTGAAATCCACCAAATATTTAATGGTTGTCTTGAGTACTGCTTGTGATTGTGTTGTTTGCTTCCTCAACATGTCTCTAAGTGTAGAAGCAGAATCTCTTTCTACCAATAGTGTAGCCTCTAGAGCATCAGCAGTTGGCAATTCATGATGCACGATTGGCCCGGTGCCACTGCTATGGGATGATACAACATCCATGGGGACCTCGCTCTTTGATCTTGGGCTAACCTGTTTTGCCATTAAACTTTCGATTGGATTCCAAAAGGTTGAAGTTAGCAAAACATCTCAATTGGGAGTTATAACAGCAAACCAGTTAAACAAATAAGGAATTAAAGAGTTTCAATTGGATGCTGAAAAGTAGTTATTAACATCATTTTAACCGGTTGTAGCAGCAAGGCAGTTAAATAAACAAGTTTTCCGAAAGGTACCTGTAGTGGCATTGGAGTTTCTCTTGGATCCTGAAAATTTGAGTAGCTAGTAACGTGATTAGAGCAACCGGTTGCACCAGCAAACCTATTACACAAATATATTTTTGAAAATATACCTGCTGTGCAATTGGACTTCCAATTGGATCCTGAAAACTTGAAGTTGGTAAGATGATTTCAGCAACAAGTTACATTAGCAAACCACGTAAACAAGGATGTTTCTGACAACATACCTGTTGTGCCAACAGAGTTTCAGTTGGATCTTACAAACTTGAATGTTAGCAATCATAAATAAAGTGTTGCAAGAGCCATAGGAAACTAACATCAAACTAGTAAAACTAATCAGTTTTGGTAACGTATTTAATTACACATGAACTAGTAAAACTAACAAGTTCTTGCCAACGTATTAAAGTAACAAGTCGGTACCGTTTCCCATATATATATATATATATATAACTATTCTGTTACCGGTAACAGAATATTATTCTGTTACCATCTGCCCCTATATACGCATTGGATCTGGACAAACCACCGTCGTGGACCGAACCTTATATACCTAGACGCTCAGCCACCCCCTCCCTACCCACGCGCTGCCGGCGCTGACCGCCGCCCATCCCTACTCGCGCGCTGCCGGCGCCGGACCCTGGCCCCTCACTACCCGCGCACTGTCGGCGCCGGACCCCCGCCCCTCACTACCCGCATGCTGCCGGCGCCGGACCCCCACCCCTCACTACCCGCGCGCTACCGCCGCCGGCCCCTCCCTACCCGCGCACTACCGCCGCCGTCCTCTGCGATGTTGCCGCGTCTGTCGTCGTCCTCCATCACCCAGCCAGCCTCCTCCTTCCGGGTCGCCGCGACCTCTCCATCTTGCCACCGCAACCTCCCCCTTCCCCTAGCGCGCCGCGGGGACCTCCCCTTCATCCAGCGCGTGGCTGTGTCAACTTGCTCGAGCTCCGCCACCCGCCTCCCGACCTCCATCAATCAGCTGCCACCGAACTGACGCCCCCTTCTCCCAGGAACCACCACCGTCAGTACTTGCTTCCTGCGCCCCACTGCCGCCCAGGGACCCAACGCACCGCCGCTCCTCTGATTCTGCTCCCCAGCTCTGCTTGCAATTCTTCCGCCGACACCAATGGTCAGCACCCCAACCTTCCTTTTTCTCTCGATCTCACTTCGTTGCTGCTCTGCATGAAGCAAAACAAATGTGTTTATATAGGATTTGCTATATATGCGTACACCTTTGTAGGTTTTTTCTATTCAAATTTTGCTAGCAAAACAACATTTGTCACAGTTCAATATAAATAGTGAATTCAGTTAGCTGAAGGGATAAATCAACTATATGTGTGCACACTGCACTCGCAATTCCATAGAAAAAATACAGCAGTATGCTAAACAAAAAATTCACACACATGGATCTAGAAAATCATTGATCAGGTAAAGTTCAGTTCAGACCACACTACCTGGGCATATTATAGATAATATTTGCAATGTCCTAAATTCTCCCACTCTCTGGAAACAAAGTAGAAGAAAAGGATGTGAAATGGTGTAAAGTTTAATTCATCTACATGCATAAGTCCGAAGATTGTCGTAGAGAGAGTTCAAGTGTGGCTTCGTGAAAAGGTGTGGGTTTCTATTAGTACTTTGGCAGAAGCTGTACTTGATTTTGTGGAGCTTTATTGAAAAATTATGTTTGTGGACATGTACTCTCGTTTGATATGAAAAATAGGAGCACAAAACGAGAGGAGCAACTTGAGCTGATGCTGCCACTAATTTTCACTTGTGCCTTGATGCTGCTTAATTCAATCTTGTGCTTATTCTGTGCACAACTTAATGCTCTATAGGTGCTTGTCAAAATGCATATGAGAACCAAATATTTTTCCGCTTTTTTTGGTATAGCCGTGCAAAAATGAATTAGCCTTTTTGAGAGCTACAGGTCACAATGCCTGAAATTCTTATATGATTGCATCAGTTCAGACTCGAGGATACAATAAGTTCGGAGTTCAAGTTTCAAAATTCTGCAAGTTTTGATATATCATCTAGATAAGTTCAACGAAAAATTGTGCAAGTTCGGTGCGTGTGTTGTTACAAATCTAAATTCATATACAATCCATCTAGAAGAGAATATTTGGTAAGTACAATTTTATACCCGAAACAGAAAGTGTAACGTAGGGGGGGGGGAATGAAGTGAAGCTTGGTCTCAATTGATTTGAGACATGCATTTTTTTTAGTATCAGCACCTTGGCTACCCATTCAAGTAATCACAAAGACAATCATGAACGACAACGGGCCTACAGCAGCTATGGTTTTAGTCGAGTGTTTAAAAAATGCACAGTACTACTTTGTATGCTTCACTCTTTGTCGTGGGAAGGTGACTAAAGCTCCATATTGCAATTTCACTAGACTATCCGGATTTCATTTAGTGCTCAAAATTAAATACTTTCTTGTCCAGTCATACTAGTACTGATGAATATCAAGTTGACATTGTGCTCAGCCATAGGCCTGCCCTTTCTCTCTCCCTTTGGTTCGAGGAGCAGCAACTGCTGGCCTGTAGTGCCGCCATCTGAAGACAGGGGAGATAGCCATAATTACCTTATGGTAATTATGCAGGTGCGGAATCTTCCGAGCGCACGGCAGCCTTGTCCGTCCAAGTTGAGCACTGGGCGCCGTTCGAGTAGAGCACCACGCCTCGTCCAAGTTCCCATCTAATGTTGAATAATATACCGCTGAGTGCTATTGACGGTCAGTTACTTCTTCCTTTCATGCTGCACATGTGAACTGAAAACTGTAGAAAAGAGAGTTTAGTATGTTTTGGAGAGCTTAATTTCCCAAGTGACAAATTTGATCTGTACCAGTAAGTACATGATTAATATTTTATAATATGTGTGGTTCCAGTAAGTACATGAGTACTATTTAGCATGTTTGATTGCTTCTGAATAATGAAAATGTGTGTGTACTGATGCATTTCAAAATTTGTGATGTGTGTTCTCAGGAAAAAACATTTTCTGGTTGTTGGTGCCGCTGGATAACTGTCATAGTTTGTTGCCAGCAAAGTTCTTGAACTTGGCCTATACCAGTAGTAGAACTTACTAGTTCTCCGTGACATAAAATTGAAAACAGACAAAAAATTCTCAAGTAATGTAATCTGTAGCAAAACACAGGAATTTTTTTATCGAAATGTTGCACAAGTAGTGTTCCATTTATCTTTCTCTCATGCCTGCCCTTTTGATCTTATAGGAATTGAGGCTTCGCCAAGGAACAAGACTGGTAACTAGCGCAAAGGAGACTATGTCGAGAGGTGGCACTGCTTGACTTGCTGATGTGTAGTTATGGCATAAAAAAGATGAAAAAAATGGTATCTTCTATGATTCCATAAGGTGCACGTAGCAAATCTTCCCATGTGGATCAGTACAACTTATGTATGGCCTTTAGTTCACAAATCTTATAGTAATCTTTGTAGTACTCTTCATAACACTTTGTTCCATGTAGATCAGTACAACTTACAAGGCTAGTTTCCTAAGAGATGTACTCTTTGTGAATTTCTTTGTATTTTCGTAAGCTGATGGTATCATGTTTTGTTTAAAAATGTAGGCAAGTACATGGTAGAAAAAACATAAGTTCACAAATAAAAAGTTTTACAGTTACAGAAAACCATTTTTTTGGAAATTTAGAAAAGAAAGGAATGTCAGGCATTCAGAGAAGAATTGACGAGGTTTGAGGTACAAAGAATCTAGAAAGTTCAAAGATAAAAAAGTGAAAAGTTTGGAATCATGAAAAGAAGAGGTCCGGAAAAAAGAGAACATTATGAAAACTTCAAACAATATAAAGTTCATCAAGAAAAAGTTCAAGTTGCAAATAGTGACATGTCCAAAACTTTGTTGCAAAAAAGTTCGTAAAACAAACATAGCATTTTATTTTCTTTAAATCCAATTACCTCTACTAGATAAGCTATTCAAGTTCGGAGCTAGCAACATCATTAGTTCGAACGGGAAACCAAATGAAAAAAAAGGTTGACTTCTATAAGTTCAATATTTTAATTTAAAATATTGATCAGTACAAGTTAAAAATGGTGGTCCGTTCGGAATAAAAGAAATGACAGAAATTCAAATTGTAAAAGTTCAAGCAAAAGGAAACCCCATGCAATTCAAATGGTAAAAGTACAATTCATAAAATAAGAGAAATCTAGAACATCGTTGTAAAAAAATGTTTAGTTCAAAAAAAGAATAAAAAACATTTTCTTTTTGAAAAAAATATCATTCAGTTCGATGAGATAAACCATGCAAGTACATGGCCAACGATACAATAACATTTGGTTCAACAATATAAACCATGCAAGTATAGGGGCGACGATACACTAAACCGTTCAAAACTAGAAAGATAGGTAAGTCCAAAACCCACACAGAAAAAAATTCACCTACGAAAGAAAATGTGGCACTTACACAAGAAGTTAATAAACAAGGGTTAGAAAAAAGCATGTTTATATAAAAAGAAAGTGCTCAGAACTTCAAATACTCTCCATGTGAACGTTCATACACTATTTTAAAAAGAGAGTGCACATTTTACTGGGAAAAAACTTTGGTAAGTTCTAGGACAGAAAAAACAGAAGTTCAAAATCAACAAAATAGTTGTGAGGAAAACAAAGTAAAAGTCTGGTATGTGAAAAGCTCGCTTAGTACAAACCCCATACGAAGATCAGTTCGAGTACTCTATTTTCGGGACGGAAAAAACAACACGACCGGTTTCACCTTATTCAACACTACTCTATAAAAAATACCTCAGTAGAAACATACACATAGATCAGTATGGGTACTCTATTTTTTTGACGGAAAAACAACATGATGGGTCATACCGTATTCAAAATTATCTTTGAGAAGTTACGTATGATTCAGTTCAACATGTAAACCATGCAAAGTTCGGAGACTATGATATTGTGTACCATTGAAAAGTTACGAGGAAAATCAAACAAAAAAATAGAGCAAAGTCTAATTAGTGAAAACACGCTCAGTACAAATCCATGAGGACATCAGTTCAGGTACTCTTTTTTCGGAACCTTTCAAAATTACTCTCTGAAGAATACCTCAGTACAAACGCACACGTAGATCATTACAAGTACTCTGCTTTTTCTGACGGAGAAACAACACGATGGGTCTCACCGTAATCCAAATTACTCTTCATCGGTTGCGAATTTGAGAAAATGTTCAACATGACTAAGTTTTGTATTTTCGATATCTTTCCAACCGTATATTATTTGCCTCATTTCGACAAACTTTAAAAAAATCGCAT
The DNA here is from genome assembly GCF_002162155.2 of Triticum dicoccoides. Classification (NCBI taxonomy): domain Eukaryota; kingdom Viridiplantae; phylum Streptophyta; class Magnoliopsida; order Poales; family Poaceae; genus Triticum; species Triticum dicoccoides. The sequence continues at coordinate 413,265,149 of NC_041383.1, forward strand.
TCGAAATCAAATTTGACTGTATTCGAATTTGTTTTTAAACCATAAGGAATTAGAAAAACATTTCAATATGAAAAAGTTGCGCATTTTCCATAGCTTTCCAATGCCATATCATTTGCATTAATCCGACAAACCGTTTGCAAAAAATCGCGAAAATACGTTTCACCCAGAATTTCACCATTTTCCAAATTACTTTTAAATCGTATAGAATTAGAAAAAAACATTAGATATATGGAAGATGCGGATTTTCACCAGCTTTCCAAACCCGTCTTATTTGCTCAATTCCGACAAACCATTTGAAAATTAAGTCCAAAATACGATTCGCGTTTTCAGTTTTGAGAAAAATGGTTTTTTCAAAACTGCTCTTAAACCATAATGATTTTGCAAAAACGTTTAATATACTTGAAATATAGTTGTCAAGAGCTTCCAACGATATATTACACGCCCCGTTCCGACAAAAAAATTGAAAAAAAATTTGAATTAAAGAAAACGATGTGTTAAACAAAACTGAAAGCATCAGTTCAACCGCTTCAAAATCATCAGTACAACCGCCTGAAACCGTCAGTTCAAAAAGGGTAACAGAATAATATTCTGTTACGCGTAACAGAATAGCCCAGATGTATGTATGTATGTATGTATGTGTGTGTGTGTATATATATATATATATATATATATATATATATATATATATATATATATATATATATATATATATATAAGTTAAAAATACAGTGTCCCTCATATAAACCTGACAGTTGTCTATCTATGAACATGCAAACATTACTAGTGCTACAAGTGATAACAGCAAACCATTTAAAAAAACAGGGTATCAGAACGTAAATTACACATGAATTCTACTGCACCCTAGAAGTACATATGACCAGCTAACTACGTGCTTAAAGTAGCTATTTAAGTTTAGGCAAACAGGAAATTCTTAACAGTAAGTATCAAACACATAGATAGGCGCAGTCTATAATAGGATTAACAGGCTATGGCATCTTGTAGTCAGTAGCAAACTAAATTAAGCCAAGCAACGTAATTGAACAATTTGGCAATAAGTGACTAACTAAAATTCTGAGAAGTAGGTAACTGTACTTACCCTAGCTCTTTGTACAGGCACACTGCAACTTTTTTTTCACTTACAAGGTTCTACGAAGGAGTCCATGGCACCAATTTCTTGGATACATAGTCCCAATACTTCTTTCTTCCCATACTACATTGGTAAGTCCAATGGTTAATCTGATAAGATGGTGCACCCTTGATATGTTATATGAGGATGGGTTGTCGGACTAGTTGTAGCCACACACATCACACTGGCTTTTACTGCATATTTCATGCGATTAAATTTGGCATATCGAGATCTGAGAATCTACAATAGGATAAAAAGACTGGCATCCTTCACATTATTGGCAAACTCAGTTCATAGAAACAAGCAATTCAACCATTCTGTGGGTAAATCAAAAGCGCCACTGGAATATTTTTCACTACCCCAATCATACACCCAAAAAGGGGCGACGCCATCATAGGGGCTGGCATGGGCGGCCGCCTTGGATGGCTCAAAAGTGTGCACCTAGTTTGAGTCGTCCAGGTTGGCCCAGGCTAGTTTTGTTCGTCCCAAAGCACGAGCAGGCAATGTAAAAATGAATAAAAACGTTTCAATTTGGATGGGCCAATAACGTAAGTGCAAGACAAGCCCTATAGCAGGCTCACGGCCCAAACGAGCGCCTCCAATATCGATCGACAATAGGAAAAATCCCAATTCATTCGCTCTAATCTTCAGCCTGGTTCGCTCCTAACCTAGCCACCGCTAGACAGACCAACACAGCACTTCCTCACGCCCTCGTTGGACGTCGGTCGCCGGGCTTCAAGTGAATGGAAGGACAAGAAGATGAAGATCCAACCCTGGGTGTAGCCTGCGTGGGAGGCAGCGGCGGCAACACGGGCATGGCACCGAGCTTGCGCAAATGGACAGTCGCATCTTGCAAGAGCAGCATGCGCAACAAGCAGGTACATCACATCCCTGATTATATCTAATTCAATTGTTCAATTTATGGCCAATAGTTAAACCTGATTGTGTTGTAAAACTGCTTGTATGTGGGAAATCTATGAGAAAATTAAACCAATTTCTTCTTATTTTATAACTCCCCCAATCAATACTGAACTAACTGGACCTGATGTATCTAATCAAGTTTGTGGCGCAAACATACAAGCTCATGTTGTTCTTGAGCCTGAAGTGTCTAATGGACATACTTCTAATGAAGGATTTGATGCAAACATTTTACATGCTCCTGGTGATGAACATATAGTGTCCAATGAGGGATCTAATGCAAGCATTTTGCAAGCTCCCATTGAAGGATTAAGTGTCTAATGATGATCTGCTATGTTGACAGATATATAGAGATTTGCAGTCATTGATGACAAGCATATTATCGTACATTTTCATGGCTTGAGGAAACGTCGAGGCCTTCTGCCAGAAAGTCCCTGTATAATGACAACATAGCATAAATACTTTTCTAATATGTTGTTTGAAACTATTGGCATACTTGTACGGGATAGATATATTGATATGCAGTTTGCACACTGGTTATAGGTGCAATTACACTTCGATATTTTCAGCCAGAGAACGAATAATTAAAGTAGGTACAAACCATGTTAGTAGTCCTTGTACACCATGTTGCATTTTGTGTTTTTTGGTGCTTACATCATTTACTTTTTTATAATCTGGAACTACTTTGGATCATAAGCTGGTTTTTGATGCATGTAGCTTCACATTTCTCAAGTTATGTTGATTTCCGGAGTGCAAGTGCCTTCGTATTTTGTAAGTTAAATTTTCGTCCCTGGTTACTTGAATTGGTGGATCTGCCACTACACACAGATCATACACGCATGCCAATAGGAATTAAATGAAATGCAGGGACTTACACTAGCTCGTTGTACAGGCTCACTGCAACTCTGCTTGCGCTTGGGATGTTCCATGTACAAGTCCATGTTACCACTTGCTTGGATGTGCAGGCCTTGTGCTCCTTGCATCCCCCTCTGCATTTTTGACACGACGAATGGTTGATAAAATAAGAGGAGTCGGCCTTACTGTTGTACCAGAGGACAGGTACTTACAAGGTAATCTAGTGTGTAGGATGTGTACCAGACCCCGTAGCGCCGTCATGTGATGTCTACTACGCAACCTTCTTCTTGTAGACGTTGTTGGGCCTCCAAGTGCAGAGGTTTGTAGGACAGTAGCAAATTTCCCTCAAGTGGATGACCTAAGGTTTATCAATCCGTGGGAGACATAGGATGAAGATGGTCTCTCTCAAACAACCCTGCAACCAAATAACAAAGAGTCTCTTTTGTCCCCAACACACCCAGTACAATGGTAAATTGTATAGGGTGCACTAGTTCGGCGAAGATATGGTGATACAAGTGGAATATGGATGGTAGATATAGGTTTTTGTAATCTGAAATTATAAAAACAGCAAGGTAACTAATCATAAAAGTGAGCACAAACGGTATTGCAATGCTAGGAAACAAGGCCTAAGGTTCATACTTTCACTAGTGCAAGTTCTCTCAACAATAATAACATCACTGGATCATATAACTATCCCTCAACATGCAACAAAGAGTCACTCCAAAGTCACTAATAGCAGAGAACAAAGGAAGAGATTATGGTAGGGTACGGAACCACCTCAAAGTTATTTTTTCTGATGGATCTATTCAAGAGTTCGTAGTAAAATAACCTGAAGCTATTCTTTCCGTTCGATCTATCATAGAGTCCGTACTAGAATAACACCTTAAGACGCAAATCAACCAAAGCCCTAATGTCACCTAGATACTCCAATGTCACCTCAAGTATCCGTGGGCATGATTATACGATATGCATCACACAATCTCGGATTCATCTTTTCACCCAACACAAAGTACTTCAAAGAGTGCCCCAAAGTTTCTACCGAAGAGTCAAGATGAAAACGTGTGCCAACCCCTATGCATAAGTTAACAAGGTCACTAAACCCGCAAGTTGATCACCAAAACATACATCAAGTAGATCATGTGAATATCCCATTGTCACACAGATAAGCACATGCAAGACATACATCAAGTGTTCTCAAATCCTTAAAGACTCAATCCGATAAGATAACTTCAAAGGGAAAACTCAATCCATTACAAGAGAGTCGAAAGGGAGAAACATCATAAGATCCAACTATAATAGCAAAGCTCGTAATACATCAAGATCATACCACCTCAAAACATGAGAGAGAGAGAGATCAAACACATAGCTACTGGTACATACCCTCAGCCCTGAGGGTGAACTACTCCCTCCTCATCATGGAGAGCGCCGAGATGATAAAGATGACCACCGGTGAGGGATCCCCCCTCCGGCAGGGTGCCGGAATAGGGTCCCGATTGGTTTTTGGTGTCTACAGAGGCTTGCGGAGGCGGAACTCCCGATCTAGGTTATTTTCTGGAGGTTTCTGTATTTATAGGAATTTTTGGCGTAGGTCTCACGTCAAGGGAGTCTCCGGGCCGTCCAGGAGATAGGGGGCGTGCCCAGGGGGGTGGGCGCGCCCCCCACCCTCGTGGGCAGCCCGGGACTCTTTTGGCCCAACTCTTTTACTCTGGGGGCTTCTTTTGGTCCATAAAAAATCATCAAAAATTGGCACGTCAATTGGACTCCGTTTGGTATTCCTTTTCTATAGAACTCAAAAACAAGGAAAAAAACAGAAACTGGCACTGGGCTCTAGGTTAATAGGTTAGTCCCAAAAATCATATAAAATAGCATATAAATGCATATAAGACATCCTAGATGGATAATATAATAACATGGAACAATCAAAAATTATAGATACGTTGGAGACGTATCAAGCATCCCCAAGCTTAATTCCTGCTCGCCCTCGAGTAGGTAAATGATAAAAATAGAATTTTTGATGTGGAATGCTACCTAACATATTTATCCATGTAATTCTTTTTATTGTGGCAAGAATATTCAGATCCATAAGATTCAAAACAAAATTTTAATATTGACATAAAAAATAATACTTCAAGCATACTAACGAAGTAATCATGTCTTCTGAAAATAACATGGCCAAAGAAAGTTCATCCCTACAAAATCATATAGTTGGCTATGCTCCATCTTCGTCACACAAAATATTCAAATCATGCACAATCCTGGTTTCAGCCAAACAATTGTTTCATACTTTATAATTTTCAAACTTTTTCAACTTTCACACAATACATGAGCGTGAGCCATGGACATAGCACTATAGGTGGAATAGGATGGTGGTTGTGGAGAAGACAAAAGAGGAGAAGATAGTCTCACATCAACTAGTCGTATCAACGGGCTATGAAGATGCCCATTAATAGATATCAATGTGAGTGAGTAGGGATTGCCATGCAACGGATGCACTAGAGCTATAAGTGTATGAAAGCTCATCAAAAGAAACTAAGTGGGTGTGCATCCAACTTGCTTGCTCACGAAGACCTAGGGCAATTTGAGGAAGCCCATCCTTGGAATATACAAGCCAAGTTCTATAATGAAAAAATCCCACTAGCATATGAAGGTGACAACATTGGAGACTCTCTATCATGAAGATCACGGTGCTACTTCGAAGCACAAGTGTGGTAAAAGATAGTAACATTGTCCCTTCTCTCTTTTTCTCTCAATTTTTTTGGTGGGCTTCTTTGGCCTCTTTTTTTTATTTGGGCTTCTTTGGCCTCTTTTTTTTCATAAAGTCCGGAGACTCATCCCAACTTGTGACGGAATCATTGCTTCCATCATCCTTTCCTCACATGGGACAATGCTCTAATAATGAAGATCATCACACTTCTATTTATTTACAACTCAAGAATTACAACTCGATACTAGAACAAAATATGACTCTATATGAATGCCTCCGGCGGTGTATCGGGATGTGCAATGACTCAAGAGTGACATGTATGAAAAAATTATGAAGGGTGGCTTTGCCACAAATACGACGTCAACTACATGATCATGAAAAGCAATATGACAATGATGAAGTGTGTCATACTAAACGGAACGGTGGAAAGTTGCATGGCAATATATCTCAGAATGGCTATGGAGATGCCATAATAGGTAGGTATGGTGGCTGTTTTGAGGAAGGTAAATGGTGGGTTTATGGTACCGGCGAAAGTTGCGCGGTACTAGAGAGGCTAGCAATGGCGGAAGGGTGAGAGTGCGTATAATCCATGGACTCAACATTAGTCATAAAAAACTCACATAATTATTGCAAAAATCTACAAGTCATCAAAACCAACCACTACACGCATGCTCCTAGGGGAACGGTTGGTAGGAGTTAACCATCGCGCGATCCCGACCTCCACACATAAGGAAGACAATCAAAGAAATACCTCATGCTTTAAATTTGTTACACAACTGTTACCATACGTGCCTGCTACGAGACTTGCAAACTCCAACACAAGTATTTCTCAAATTCACTATTACTCAACTAGCATGACTCTAATATCACCATCCTCATGTCTCAAAACAATCATAAAAAATCAAACTTCTCATAGTATTCAATGCACTTTATATGAAAGTTTTTATTATATCCTTCTTGGATGCCAATCATATTAGGACTAATTTTATAACCAAGGCAAATTACCATGCTATTTAAGACTCTCAAAACAATATAAGTGAAGCATGAGAGTTCATCTATTTCTTCAAAATAAGACCACCACCGTGCTCTAAAAAAATATAAGTGAAGCACTAGAGCAAATGACAAACTACTCCGAAAGATATAAGTGAAGATCAATTAGTAGTCGAATAATTGTGCAACTATGTGAAGACTCTATAACATTTATGAATTTCAGACCTTGGGATATTATTCAAACAGCAAGCAAAACAAAATAAAACAAAATGACACTCCAAGCAAAACACATATCATGTGGTGAATAAAAATATAGCTCCAAGTAAAGTTACCGATGAATGAAGGCGAAAGAGGGGATGCCATCCGGGGCATCCCCAAGCTTAGGCTCTTGGTTGTCCTTGAATATTACCTTGGGGAGCCTTGGGCATCCCCAAGCTTAGGCTCTTTCCACTCCTTATTCCATATTCCATCAAATCTTTACCCAAAACTTGAAAACTTCACAACACAAAACTCAACAGAAAACTCGTAAGCTCCGTTAGTATAAGAAAATAAATCACCATTTTTGGTACTGTTGTGAACTCATTCTAAATTCATATTAGTGTAATATCTACTGTATTCCAACTTCTCTATGGCTCATACCCTCCGATATTACTCATAGATTCATCAAAATAAGCAAACAACACATAGAAAACAGAATCTGTCAGAAACAGAACAGTCTGTAGTAAGCTGTAACTCTCGAATACTTCTGAACTCCAAAAATCATACCAAATTAGGAAACCCTGAGAACTTTGTTTAACAATCCGGAGAAAAAATAATCAGATCAAAAGCACGTTTCTGTGAATTATCAAAACTAATTTACTAGGTGCAAAAGTTTCTGATTTTCAGCAGGATCAACACAACTATCACCGTAAGCTATCCTAAAGGTCTTACTTGGCAGTTTATTGAAACAAAAGCTATAAAACATGATTACTACAGTACCATAATCATGTGTACACTCAAAAACAGTACTGGTAAATATTGGGTTGTCTCCCAACAAGCGCTTTTCTTTAATGCCTTTCTAGCTAGGCATGATGATGACAATGATGCTCACATAAAAGATAAGAATTGAAACATAAAGAGAGCATCATGAAGAATATGAGTAGAACATTTAAGTCTAACCCACTCCCTACGCATAGGGATTTTGCGAGCAAACAATTTATGGGAGAAATAATCAACTAGCATAGGAAGGCTAAACAAGCGTAACTTCAAAACTTTAAGCACATAGAGAGGAAACTTGATATTGTTGCAATTCCTACAAGCATATATTCCTCCCACATAATAATTTTCAGTAGCATCATTAATGAATTCAACAATATAACCATCTCATCAAGCATTCTTTTCATGATCTACAAGCATAAAAAATTTACTACTCTCCACATAAGCAAATTTCTTGTCATGAATAGTAGTGGGGGCAAACTCAACGAAATAACTATCATGTGAAGCATAATCCAATTGAAAATTTAAATCATGATGACAATTTTCATGGTTATGTCTATTCTTTATGGCATACGTATCATCACAATAATCATCATAAATAGGAGGCATGCTTTCATCATAATAAATTTGCTCATCAAAACTTGGGGGACAAAAAATATCATCTTCATCAAACATAGCATCCCCAAGCTTGTGGCTTTGCATATCATTTGCATCATGGGCATTCAAAGAATTCATACTAACAACATTGCAATCATGCTCATCATTCACATATTTTATGCCAAGCATTCTATGTAATTCTTCTTCTAGTACTTGAACACAATTTTCGGAATCCTTATTTTCACGGAAGACATTAAAAAGATGAAGCATATGAGGAACCCTTGTAATTTTCTTTAATAGACTAAACTAGTGATAAAACAAGAAACAAAAAGATTCGATTACAAGATCTAAAGATATACCTTCAAGCACTCACCTCCCTGGCAACAGCGCTAGAAATTAGCTTGATGTCTACTACGCAACCTTCTTCTTGTAGACGTTGTTGGGCCTCCAAGTGCAGAGGTTTGTAGGAAAGTAGCAAATTTCCCTCAAGTGGATGACCTAAGGTTTATCAATCCATGGGAGGCATAGGATGAAGATGGTCTCTCTCAAACAACCCTGCAACCAAATAACAAAGAGTCTCTTGTGTCCCCAACACACCCAATACAATGGTAAATTTTAGTGGGTGCACTAGTTCGGCGAAGAGATGGTAATACAAGTGGAATATGGATGGTAGATATAGGTTTTTGTAATCTGAAATTATAAAAATAGCAAGGTAACTAATGTTAAAAGTGAGCACAAACAGTATTGCAATGCTAGGAAACAAGGCCCAAGGTTCATACTTTCACTAGTGCAAGTTCTCTCAACAATAATAACATCACTGGATCATATAACTATCCCTCAACATGCAACAAAGAGTCACTCCAAAGTCACTAATAGCAGAGAACAAAGGAAGAGATTATGGTGGGGTATGGAACTACCTCAAAGTTATTCTTTCTGATCGATCTATTCAAGAGTTCGTAGTAAAATAACACCAAGCTATTCTTTTTGGTCGATCTATGATAGAGTTCATACTAGAATAACACCTTAAGACACAAATCAACCAAAACCCTAATGTCACCTAGATACTCCAATGTCACCTCAAGTATACATGGGCATGATTATACGATATGCATCACACAACCTCAGATTCATCTATTCACCCAACACAAAGTACTTCAAAGAGTGCCCCAAAGTTTCTACCGAAGAGTCAAGACAAAAATGTGTGCCAACCCCTATGCATAAGTTCACAAGGTCACTGAACCCGCAAGTTGATCACCAAAACATAAATCAAGTAGATCACGTGAATATCCCATTGTCACCATAGATAAGCACATGCAAGACATATATCAAGTGTTCTCAAATCCTTAAAGACTCAGTCCGATAGGATAACATCAAAGGGAAAACTCAATCCATTACAAGAGAGTAGAAGGGGAGAAACACCATAAGATCCAACTATAATAGCAAAGCCTGCGATACATCAAGATCGTACCACCTCAAGAACACACACACAGAGAGAGAGAGATCAAACACATAGCTACTGGTACATACCCTCAGCCCCGAGGGTGAACTACTCCCTCCTCGTCATGGAGAGCGCTGGGATGATGAAGATGTCCACCGGTGAGGGATCCCCGCTCCGGCAGGGTGCCGGAACAGGGTCCCGATTGGTTTTTGGTGGCTACAGAGGCTTGCGGCGGCGGAACTCCCAATCTAGGTTATTTTCTAGAGGTTTCTGTATTTATAGAAGTTTTGGCGTAGGTCTCACGTTAGGGGAGTCTCCGAGCCATCCACAAGATAGGGGGGGCGCCCAGGGGGGTGGGCGCCCCCCCACCCTCGTGGGCAGCCCGGGACTCTTCTGGCCCAACTCTTTTACTCTAGGGGCTTCTTTTGGTCCATAAAAAATCATAAAAAATTGGCACGTCAATTAGACTCTGTTTGGTATTCCTTTTCTGTAAAACTCAAAAACAAGGAAAAAACAGAAACTGGCACTGGGCTCTAGGTTAATAGGTTAGTCCCAAAAATCATATAAAATAGCATATAAATGCATATAAAACATCCTCGATGGATAATATAATAGCATGGAACAATCAAAAATTATAGATACGTTGGAGATGTATCATCATGCTTTGCTAAAATATGGTTTTACTTGTTTCAGATGATATCTCCAGAAGAAATAAGAGTAAAAGTCTGAGTTGCATAGGCGTGTAAGCTAAGAGAGCAGTGAAAGGATATCCAAACATCGTCGGAATAGTGCACTAGGGAGTGATTTGTGGATACCTAGTTTGGGACGGCATTTGGGCATGCTCGCCTACCTAGAGTGTGGGTCACTTCAGAGCCATTGAAGGTGTGCTGGCGTTGGCTGGCTGCGCACGGATGCAGATCTTGAGTGGCAGTGGACCGCTATGATGCGGTGGACTAGACCGTTGGTGAAGCCCCAACAGCCTCGGGGGGCGGAGGTGCGACGATGTGCTCGGTGAAGTAGCCCCGGTGAGGTGGGAGACGACGTCAGTGAAGTGCACCTGATGTGTTGGAAGTCGGTGTCTGTGAGGCACGTCGGTTGCGGCGGCCGATGTTGTCGGTGGACCACCCGCTGCAGTGGACGAGGGTGTAGATGAGGTCGTTCCGGTGCAGTAGTGAAGCACGACCGCCGTCTTCGTCTTTGTCGTCCGGCACAGAGGTGTGGAAAGAGACGAGACGAGGGGTGATTCGAACGTTGCTTGGGTTGGCGGCGAATTAGGGATTTGAGCGCTCTGGGCGCGGAAGGGGACGGTGGAGAAGGGAGATTTTGCAGGGCTGGAATTGGTGCCACCAGATATTTCAATCCGAAACATGGAAGGGAGGGAGGGGTGGGTGGCTGGGTGCTAGTGTGTGTACAACACACGCGACCACCACGACACGGCCCTGGTCTGCCTAGTGCGCCTACATTTGAGAATGCAAATGAATCTTCTTCCATTTTCAAATGAATCTGTATGTATTACCATGCCCGTGTTTCCTTGCAAATAATTAGTAATTCGAAACGAGACACTATAAATTAATTAACGAGGAATTATTTGAATTAGAGTGTGTGTCACATAGCGATCTCCAATTCTAACGTGGATTTCGCATTTCACAGTATCCACGCTACTTTTTAAATAGACAAATTCATATGTGTTTGATGAACACCATGGTAGTGAGAAAACTTTGGATGGATTCAAACATATGACCTACAAAAGAGCACAACAATCGAGCCAATCTCAACTTTTCCAAACCTAGTATGGCACTAATTCGAAATAATTACGAAAGCCATATACATGGTCCTCAATTCAAATTTTACAATGTACACCAAAATTGAAACGTTGATATTAAGTGTCGTACTATCGACATTCAAATGTTGTTTTTAGCCCCACCCCCCTCGGCACACACGCTACGTACTTCCTATATCAATCAGTCTCCCTCTCCTAACCACCTTAGGAAGCTATCGGTTTCTGACACACGTTCATTCTTTTTCTCCATGTTTTGCTCTCTAACTCTCTCAACTGCACAACCCCCCTTTTCCACTCTGTTACCAAATGTATCTACCTCACACACCCGCCATTGCACTCCATGTCGAGCTCTCTCTCTCTCCCTCCCACCCTCTCTCGCTAGATACATGGATTGCCTATGCAGACGCCCCCTCTCATGCGCACGCACGCACGTTGTCTATCTAGGTCGCTCTCTTGAGACTGTCTCACTCTTTCTTCCCCATGGCGGGCCACACTTGCTCAATCTCGCTCTCTTTATCTAAGTCTCGATTATCCTTGCATTCTTTCACACACAAATGATATATCTCCCTGTTCGGGCCTCGATCGAGACACTCCATACTCTCTCATGCAGATTGTCTATCTAGGTTAGTCCATCCAAGCCGCTCCCACTCTTTCGACCTCATGGCGGTCCACGCTCGCTCAATCTCTCTCTCCCCCTCCCTCATTCTCTCTCTCTCTCTCTCTCTCTCTCTCTGTGTGTGTGTGTGTGCGTATGTCTCGATTGAGCTCGCTCTTTCTCGGACACAAACGGTATATCTCCATGTTTTAGCCCAATTCAACATATTTATATTGTATACTCTCTCACGCACATTGTCTATCTAGGTCACTCTCTCCAACCCGTCTCACTCTTTCGATCGCACGACTACCCACACTCGCTCAATCTCTCTGCCTTTATATATGTAACCGATTGACCTTGCTTCCTCCCACACACAAAATATATCTACATGTCTGTGACTGGATCATCTCTCAATCTCTATCTTACATCCGTCACCCTTCCTAAAATCTCAATCGAACAATATCTCTCCAGAGCACACTCTCTTTTCAACGAATGTCAGACCACACTCACTTTGTCTCTTTATCTATTTGTGTCTCGGTTGACCTCACTTTCTATCGCCGTATCTTCCACACATTGAAGCTACCTCTCCACCCCTCGCAGAGCCGGAGCTATTTACATTGCGAGGGGGACTCCAACCTTGGAATAATTTGTGAAGGCATTTATTCTGGTGGGTTTAGATTATATTTTCATAGCATTCGGCCCACCGGCACGGGCACCAACAACGGCTCCGACACCTGCACCAACACTTGAAGTTGCACTTGCATCTGCTCTAGCCCGTGCAGCAGCAACGAAACAAGCAGTTGCACCGGCAACAGACTGGGCTGCAGTTTGCACTGCATATACCAAACTCCTTACAAAAACCGACATCTCCACCTTCTTGGTAAGAATTGGCCTCCCAAGTGCTTCATTCTTTTTTCTTTCCATGTTGTTTCACATGATTCATTGTGTTGATCTAACTGTTTGTGTATGTCTTCTTGTTTGCAAATAGAAAATTCTTAGAGCAACGAGGGAGTCGTTCAACAATCCAGGCGACCGTGGCCAAGTTTCTCATACCATGCGCAGCCTTGGTGTGAATGAACCTGCTCAATATACCGTAAGCACAAAGGATGGTCGCATGATTATTGATGCTAAAGGATGGTCAAGGTTCAAATCTAAATCAAAGCTTGCGGTAGGGGATGATGTCAAAATCAAACTTTCTCGGCAAGGAGAGCTGGTCCGAATCAACTTTGAAATTCTTCAGTAGTAGCACGCAACTGCCGAACTGATATATCCTGTGAGAGATTTTGATGTAATAATATGGCATGGTGAAACAAGTGGCATGTGTGTATAAGTAGTACTACGTTATTATTTATCACGTAGGATATCATTGATAGAATTGCAACTCTGATTGCTGGTTAGGAACTATCATTCGATTTCATTCTAACAGCTACCGCGCTTTATTCAATTTTCTGTATTCGCCTTGCGGCAGCATCTAAAACCTGCATCGTACCGATCGCTTGCAATATGACATGCGTTGAGGTCGAACACATGGGCCGCCAAACATGCAGGCCCATCGGCCTGTGGCCAAAAGTCCAAAACTGTGAGCCTGTCTGAGTATTATATTCTCAGCTGAACCCCCATATTATGTTATATATATATTCCCCTTGATTTTTCTTATGTATAAAGTATTGATATAAATGATTTTTTATATTTCTTTACAGAGGGTGTATCTCTCTATCAAAAATATATTTATGTGTAACTAGTTATCCTGCCTTTCTACTTCCTTTCGCTCATATGTGGGGCATCCAGCAAGGGGTTCCATGTGCCATGCACCAAATTAGAGTGCACAACTTCACGGTAGACTCACCCCGGTCTTAGCACCGCAGTAATTCCCAATGAGCCGTCAAATCACAAAAATCCCCACCTTTCCAGCTTTAGCAGTAAGTTGGACGGACGAAGCATCAATATTTCACTAGGCCTGAATCCCCTTCTCCCTCGTCTTCTTGTTCAGAGAAACCCCCCTCTCTCACTGGGCCTGAATCCCCTTCTCCCTCGTCTGCTTGTTCAGAGAAAACCCCCTCTCGGCGATTGCATAGGATTTTCTTATGGAGAACCAGGTACGAATTCTTCATCCATCCCCGATAAATCCAAGTCCCTTGGTCGCGGGTAATCCTAGGATGGCAACCGCTGTCGTTGATGCATTTTTCTTCCTACTGAATCTAGTATGTTTCATTTGCAGTTCCCAAACTGCAAGGACCCTACAAGTTTCTGCACCCTCGGCGAGACCACACTTGTTCCTTCTCATCCTAACACGGGATTTTGAAATGCGCACAGTATGTTCTTAGAATCCTCTTTTCTATCCGGGAGGGTGGGTTTTTTGAACATGCTGTCGACTAATTTGGAAATTGGGATTGCTATATTTGGATAAAAGGTACTAGTACCATGGTCAACACTTATGTGAAGGAGAAAATTATTTCTAGATTTGGGTGGCAAATACATGGTGTTCTCATATTATTTTTCCTGCAGTGCATTCCTTGCTTTGCCAGAACACATGTACTCAAGATGGTCGGCCTTGCCATAACTGAATACACCAGTTTAATGGTCACATGGAATACAAGCCATGGATATAAGTTCCGAGTTGTGTTCATGAACCAAGAAGATCGCTGCTTTTTTTATGGCCGAACTTGGATAAACTTTCTCAAGTGTTACAGACTGAAAGTTGGCGCACGAATGTTGATGGAAATAGCAGATCCTGGTCTCATCTTCACTGTGATCTTCCACCCCAACGTCGTTCCAGTAGTTCATCCATATTAGCTTTGTATCTGGTTCTTGCTTGTTTCCTTGATTACTTCATAATCCACCTATTCTGTCTAACTAATCACAATTTAACTTTAGAAGTAGCAACGATTTGTGATTCCATTCTCTCTCGAAGATGCTACTTCTAACTAATATTTCTTATAACTGTGACACATGTAGGTTATTTCAAAGTTAAGAACGCTACTCATTTGTTATTCTATAAGAACTCGATTGTTACTGATGGCACTAAAGTTGACTAGGACGACATCCACAAGTTCCTACACTTTATTGATCATCTTGAGGTCCTTCTGGGTGTTTCAATGGTGGAAGGTGATGTAGGATAGAACCCTAGATGCCCGATCTTTCACGATTGGAGGGGATCCTACGAAGAACACGAGGAGAAATCACGTGGGGAAACACGAGAGAATCACTGAAACCAACGAGATACGATTACACATTGAAAGTGCAACTATCCCTAGGTGGTTTTGGTAATTCATAACAACATATAGCTCATTGAGCTAATGCTATTCCAAGACTACTATTTCAGGAAAGCTCAATGAATGGCATGGCATGGATGATGAAAGTGGATCCCTCAAAATATCAAGGACAAAGGATTGGCTCAAGCTCAAAAGCTCAAGACTCTTCATTTTATATTTTAGTGATCCAAGATCACATTGAGTCTATAGGAAAAGCCAATACTATCAAGGAGGGATGAGGTGTTGCTTAATGAGCCTCTTGCTTCAAGTGCTTAGTGATATGCTCCAAATACCCTCAACTACTTTCTCACATCCTCATATGACCTAAACCTAAAGCCAAAATCGGTCACACCGATTCTTTCTATCCGGAGCCACCGAGTTCAAATGTCATAGCCACTGCCACAAACCCTAGGCAAATTAGTCTTATAGATAGGGATCTCGGTCTCATCAAGATGGGATTGTAATCTCTCTGTTTCCCTTCGTAACGTTTCGGTCTAACCGAAGTGAGCGATCGGTCCCACTGAGATTGCAATGTAAACTCTCTATTTCCCTTTTGTAACATTTCGGTCTCACCGAAAAGTGCAAATCGGTCCCATCTAGGGGGACTCTAATGGTAAGAAATGAGTCAAAGCAACTCTAATGGTGTGAACACATCAATGCATTATGTAAAAGTGGTAACCCCACTTGAGCTTAAACGATGAGTATGACCTATGATCAAATGTTCTCATTTGACTCCTAAGTCAATATACTCATATATAGATGACCTAGTCATCGCCAATTGTTTGATAGATGCTAGAATTGGTTGTGCATGCTTTGCCACATATTTCTTTTTGCCATTCTATTGTGTGAGCATGTTTGTTGCATGTTTTACTCATTCGAGGACATCCACTTGTTGCTTTGATTGTTTGGGTTCTTTTTCTTTTGCCAAGTGGATGGACAAGAATGCCTAAGAACCTTCTCTAGCTATCTATGCTTTTCTCGTCTCAAACTCTATTCATGCTTCATCACAAAATTTGATCAAGTCAGATTCGAACCACTCTGTGTGAGGAGCACTCGGAGTCCCCGATTCGTCAGAGACTTAAACTTCCAAAACTTCTTTGTGATTCTTGGTCTGACCGATTCCTACATTTCGGTCCCACCGAGATCACTAAGTCGATCTAGGTTTTCAATCTCGGTGTAACCGATTTGAACTTTTCGGTCACACCGAGTTGCTGTAACTGTATACAGTTATGCATCTCGGTGCCACCGAGTTGTTCCACTCGGTCACACCTACAGGGTCGGGCTATATATAGTCACGGGAAAATTTTTGGAAATTTCTCCAAACCCCTTCGCCCGCGTATTGCTCGCTCTGCCTCCAGGGTCTCCGGATCGTCTCCTCGTCGCCAGCCGCCTTCTGTCGCTGGTCTCCGCCGCCGTCAACGGATTTCACCCCCGCCATTGCCGCCGTAGCAAGTTCATCGCCGAGCTAGGGTATGGACTCGATCACAGTGCTATCCTCGTCTGATTCCTAGCACATTGTGTTCATCATGTATCTTGCCACGATTGAAACACTCATATCCAGTCAATATGATCCTTAGAATAGATGCGATTTGAGAATTTAGGGTTAGGTTTCCGCCGAAACCATCTCGGACCCACCGAGTTGAAAAACTCGGTCCCACCGATTTGGCTAACGCCATTGCACTAGTAACTCTCGGTCCAACCGAGAATTACAAATCGGTGTGACTGATTTTAGAACTTTGTGAAACCCTAGCAGTCAAGGTGCCACCGAACTGTGACTCGGTCCCATCGAGTTCACCAGTTTAGGTTCCAAAACTGCTTCGATATCATCGAGTTTGAAAATCGGTTGATCCGAAATGCTTTCTGTGGAAACTAAAACTGAGTTTTTGAATCATTCTTTTGCAAAAATCTCTGCATTTTGTGATGCTCATCCATTCTATGTCATCTATAACTATTCACAGGGTCAATAGTTAGTGATTTGCAGCATGTCAGACCAAAGTGATAGTCAGAACAAGTCAGAAGAGCAGATTCACATGAGTGAGGGCACTAGTCCCTCTAGCAGCTCAGATGAAGGGAGCAGGAGCACCCCAAGCAATCTGCCTAAAGCTGCCACCAGGACAAGGAAGAAGAGAACCTCCGAATCTGAGGATGAAGACTACATGGCAGAAGAACATGAGGCTACTTCCAAGAAGGTAGTGCTCAAAAAGGAGTATGGTTTAGCAAAGACCACTAAGCCTGGACTTAATAGGAAGGTCCCTACCAAGAGGACACCTATGCTGAAGGTCAGAGGATCAACTCAAATACCTGAAAAGCCTAATCCCAAAGAGCCTGCTACTGCTACTGAAGGAAAGAAAAGGAAGGAAAGGGTCAAAAAGACCATAGCCAGAGTTGTTGGGCAACCTTCCATGATGGAAGAGGAAGAAGAGGTTGCTGCACCAGCACCCAAGGCACAAAAGCTGATGGGTGATGCTATAAGATCAGGGGCTGCAACATCAAAGCCCAAAAAAGCACCCAAAGCTGCCCCCAAGCCCAAGACTGCACCAAAGAGGAATACCAGGAGTATTCCAGCTGCTGAGAAGAACAAGGCCCCAGTGCCTGAAGTTGCTGATGAGGAAGAGGATGAAGGACAAGTCCTGAGGAAGCTAAAGCCCAAGATTCCAGACCACAGTGATACTCATCTTGTGGCTGAGGACATGAATATCAAGAGAGACTCAGGGTTGAGTCTATGGAGAATGACAGATCCATATGCCACTAGGAGAAGGACTGCTGTTGATTACATGTTCCAAACAAAGGAACAACAGGACTTCTATGAGACAATCTTGTTGGACAAGAAGCCCATAGTGTGTGATATGAGGTGGGTCAACTGGACCTACATGAAGGAGAATGAAGAACACTATCCTGGAGTGTATGACAGTTTTGAAGCTTGTGGAGTTGCAGATTTTGTTGGGCAGAAGCTCACCAACTGGAATGATGAACTCATTATGCAATTCTACTCCACAGCACACTTCTATCCAGATGACAGGATAGTGTGGATGTCAGAAGGTACGAGGTACCAGTCAACCATAGAGGAATGGGCTAGTCTGATCAATGCCCCCAAGGAAGGTGAAGATGACTTGGATGTCTATGCCAAGAAGAAAATGGGACACAATACTATGTCGCATATGTACAAGGAGATCCCAAACAAAGCTCTGGAGACTTTCAAGTTTGGGTCAGCCCACTTTCTTCTGTCAGGGTTGCCTACGATCAACTGGATCCTAAGGCACACTCTTTTGCCCAAGTCAGGTGACCACAACATGATTAGAGGGCATGCTATCAACTTGCTGCACTTGTTTGATGTGCCACAGAAATTCAAGGTCATGAGCCTTATGGTTGAGACCATTAAGAGGACTACAGCAGACCAGAAGAGAAGTTGTGGATATGCCCCACAGATTCAGGAGTTGATTAACTCAAAGATGGGCACATGGAAATATCTATTGGATAAGGAACATTTTTCTCTTTATCCAGACTTTGAGGACAATCAGGTTGTCATGAATGAGAATGAACCATCATCAGTGCAAGCTCAAGAGCAGAAGGAGAAAGCAAAGAGAGAGAAGGCTGCCAAGATGCCAACTCAAGAGGAGGAATCTGAGTACTTTTTGAAGAACAAGCAGGAGAAGCTTGGTTACTTGATAGCTTCAACACTAAGGATTGAGAAGGGGTTGGCCACCCTAACTCAAAACCAGGAGAGCTTGGAAAGAATCATGGAACAAAAATTCTATGATCTAGATGTCAAAGTAACTGAGATTCAATCAGTTGTGGAGCAGCTTCAGGAAGACATGCAGGAGAGGAAGGGCAAGACAACCATTGATGCATTTGACAGAGTGCCTAGAGCTCAGAGGTCAGCTGCAGTGCCTGTGACAGACACTAGAGCCACATCATCTGCACCAGCTACAGCTCCTTCAGCTCCAGGGCAACCAGCTCCAGCACCAACTCCTCCAGCTCCCTCTACATCGACTGGAGCCTTCGTTCTTGGAGTTCTCCGGACACCACCACCTGAAGATCAAGCCTGAGAGTCGATCTAGCACTATGCATTTTCTATGAAATTTTTGGTAACTTGTTGCCAAAGGGGGAGAAAAAATGTATAGATCATAGGCTTCGAGAGAGAGAGTGTTGTTGTTCTCTCTTGCTTTGGTGGTTAAACTTTGTTTGCTTTTGATTGCTTGAGATACTATGCTATTATCTGTGAGACATTAATGATTATGTGTTTGATCATAAGCTACACTTCTGCCTGTTTGATGATATTATCTTACATGTCCTTATATGATCATTCACTTTGCTTGGTGATGAGTGCATGTATTCAATCTTTATTATTTTGAGCGCTCCACCAAGATGTATGTGACATGGAAGAGTAACCCATGAGCCTAATTCCTTGTGCATTTGCAGTCCAAAGCAAATCTAAAACTATGCACAAATTTAGGGGGAGCTCTTGCTTATCACATACTTCTCAAAGCGACGATGTTTTTCAATCTTATTATCATTTGTTGAAGCTTTGATCTATATGTTGTCATCAATTACCAAAAAGGGGGAGATTGAAAGTGCAACTATCCCTAGGTGGTTTTGGTAATTCATAACAACATATAGCTCATTGAGCTAATGCTATTCCAAGACTATTATTTCAGGAAAGCTCAATGAATGGCGTGGCATGGATGATGAAAGCGGATCCCTCAAAATATCAAGGACAAAGGATTGGCTCAAGCTCAAAAGCTCAAGACTCTTCATTTTACATTTTAGTGATCCAAGATCACATTGAGTCTATAGGAAAAGACAATACTATCAAGGAGGGATGAGGTGTTGCTTAATGAGCCTCTTGCTTCAAGTGCTTAGTGATATGCTCCAAATACCCTCAACTACTTTCTCACATCCTCATATGACCTAAACCTAAAGCCAAAATCGGTCACACCGATTCTTTCTAACCGGCGCCACCGAGTTCAAATGTCATAGCCACTGCCACAAACCCTAGGCAAATCGGTCTTACCGATAGGATCTCGGTCTCACCGAGATGGGATTGTAATCTCTCAGTTTCCCTTTGTAACGTTTCGGTCTAACCGAAGTGAGCGATCGGTCCCACCGAGATTGCAATGTAAACTCTCTATTTCCCTTTTGTAACATTTCGGTCTCACCGAAAAGTGCAAATCGGTCCCACCGAGTTTACCTGACCAACCCTCTGGGTAGCTAATTACCTAAATCGGTCTCACCGAGTTTGTGTAATCGGTCTCACCGAGATTACGCTATGCCCTAACCCTAACCATATCGGTCCTACCGAGTTGCATGTCGGTCCCACCGAAAATCCTAACGGTCACTAGGTTTACTGAATCGGTCCGACCGAGTTTGTTGATTTGGTCCCACCGAGTTTGTAAATTGTGTGTAACGGTTAGATTTTGTGTGGAGGCTATATATACCCCTCCACCTCCTCTTCATTCGTAGAGAGAGCCATCAGAACAAACCTACACTTCCAACTTACCAGTTCTGAGAGAGAACCACCTACTCATGTGTTGAGGCCAACATATTCATTCCTACCATATGAATCTTGATCTCTAGCCTTCCCCAAGTTGCTTTCCACTCAAATCTTCTTTCCACCAGATCCAAATCCCATGAGAGAGAGTTGAGTGTTGGGGAGACTATCATTTGAAGCACAAGAGCAAGGAGTTCATCATCAACACACCGTTTGTTACTTCTTGGAGAGTGGTGTCTCCTAGATTGGCTAGGTGTCACTTGGGAGCCTCCGACAAGATTGTGGAGTTGAACCAAGGAGTTTGTAAGGGCAAGGAGATCGCCTACTTCGTGAAGATCTACCGCTAGTGAGGCAAGTCCTTCGTGGGCGACGGCCATGGTGGGATAGACAAGGTTGCTTCTTCGTGGACCCTTCGTGGGTGGAGCCCTCCATGGACTCGTGCAACCGTTACCCTTCGTGGGTTGAAGTCTCCATCAACGTGGATGTACGATAGCACCACCTATCAGAACCATGACAAAAACATCCGTGTCTCCAATTGCGTTTGAATCCTCCAAACCCTTCCCTTTACTTTCTTGCAAGTTGCATGCTTTAATTTCCACTGCCTATATACTCTTTGCATGCTTGCTTGATTTGTGTGATGATTGCTTGACTTGTCCAAAGATTGCTAAAATCTGCCAAACTCTAAAATTGGGAAAAGGTTACATTTTTAATTGGTCAAGTAGTCTAATCACCCCCCCTATAGACATACTTCAAGGTCCTACACACATGTGCTAGATCCTCGAAACACAAAGAGATACATGATCCGAATCCAACAAAGGACGATACAAGTGGAACTAGTTCATCTCCATGAGGAGGTCTTGAGGGGTCTTCCCATGAAGGGTTCTTGAATACGCTTGGGGGATCTTCTCTAAAGAGGTCGTGAACTACGATGGAGAAGTAACCAAGTGGATGAGCAAAGCTCTATCTCTAATATGAGCTAAACCAATGCTAACCCTGACTAGGAGGAGGAGGAGGTCTATTTATAGTCTAAGTGCAAAAGTGGGTGGAATGAAAGGGTACATGGGCCTCGGGCCCGAAGCTGCGCACACACACAGGTAGCGGACGTCCGATCTCTACCGGTCGTCCGGTCGCTCGCGGAGGTCTAGACGTCCAGAAGGGCTCGGACTTCCGCTAATTATGTTTTGTGAACATGGTGTCGAGCGTCCGGAGATGGCTGGTCATCTGGTCGCCGGTCGTCCGGTCTCTTCGGATTTCCCCTGAAACGCTTCGGTTGTGGATCTGTCAGCCGTCCGGTGCGGGCCAGACGTCCGCTCGCTGGAAAGTGTTGCCAGTCATCCGGAGGGGCCAGGACATCCGCTCGCTGTAGCTCTCATTGGCTGGAACTTGGGCCGGCTGGGCCTTCAGGCGCCGGACGTCCGGTCCTGGTCAGATGTCCGCTGGCTGGAGCATCAGGCGCCGGACGTCCGGTCCTGGTCGGACGTCCGCTCGCTGGAGCTTCTTCGGTAGCTCTTCTTCTTGTCCTTCATACTTGGTGTCCTCGACGTCTTGTCCATTGGATGTAGCTGTTCCATGGCCTTTCTCCAAGTGCCTGATCACACATAGTGTTTCCGCTTGAGGTAGTAGCCATGTCTCATGTGTAGAAGTTGGTAGTTCGGAGAGGAGCGAGTTCACGTTATCTTCGATAGCCTTTGCTCGAGCTCTTGGTATTGGTCCAAGTGGTGTCGTGGGAGCTATAGATACGTCCATGGGGATGATCGTGGGATGATCCGCATCATCTCCTCCCCCCTTGGGAAAGATCCGACGTCAAATCGAAAGCTTCATCACCATGGTATGGTGAGAGGTCTTTAACATTGAAGATGTCGCTCACGTTGTACTTGTCGCTTGGGAGGTCAATCTTGTAAGCGTTGTTGTTGTAGCGTGCTAGCACCTTGAAGGGTCCATCGGCTCATGGTAGAAGTTTGGACTTGCATTCGTTGGGGAAGCGTTCCTTGCGAAGGTGTATCCACACAAGATCTCCAATGTTGAATATCGTGGCTTGCTTGTTGATGTTGAGCTTGGTCGCGAGTCGTTGTACTTGGCACTCGATGGTGTGCCTTGTATCTTCATGCATGTTCTTGAGGTAGCTTGCTTGTGCACTCATGTCCATGTTGGTGCGCTCTTGTAGTGGAAGAGGAAGAATGTCCAATGGGGACAATGGGTTGAAACCGTAGACGACCTCGAAGGGAGACTTGCCGGTTGTAGAGTGTCTTGCATGGTTGTAGGCGTACTTGGCTATGGGTAGGCACTCCTCCCACTCCTTGATGTTCCTATTGATCAACACGCGTAGTAGAGTGGAGAGTGTTTGGATTGTCACCTCCGTTTGACAGTCGGTTTGAGGATGGTATGCCGAAGATAACAAGATCTTGATTCCAAGCTTGGCGCATAGAGTCTTCCAAAAGTAACTCAAGAACTTGACGTCGCAGTCCGAGTGGCACTCCATGGAGGCGCAAGATTTCCGTACAAAAAAGATTTGCAATATGTGAAGCATCATCTATCTTGTTGCATGGGATAAAATGAGCCATCTTAGAGAATCAGTCCACAACAACAAACACAAAATTCTTTCCACTTTGAGTTCTAGGCAAACCAAGTACAAAGTCCATGCTAATGCCTTCCCAAGGTTGATAAGAAATAGGAAGGGGCATGTAAAGACCATGGGATTGAGCTTTTGACTTAGCTTTGCAACATGTAGAGCATCGGTTGGTGAAGCGTGAGACGTCACGGAACATCTTGGGACAAAAATAGTTCTTTGAGAGCGTAGTGAATGTCTTGTTGCGTCCAAAGTGTCCCATTAGTCCGGCTCCATGATCCTCTTGCAAAAGGAGCAAAAGAAGAGAAGACTCGGGAATGCAAAGTTTCTTAGCTCTCATAAGGTAATCATCCTTGATGTGGTAGCGTTCTGAAGATGTATGCATCAAACACTTGGCATAAGGAATTGCAAAAGTAGGATCATGTGCACATAAGTCTTTGATGTGCTCAAAGCCAATGACATTCCATTCAAGTTTAGTGACAAGCATGCATATGTGGGAAAGAGCATTTGCCACTAGATTTTCCTTACCTTTGATGTACTTGATGACATAAGGAAAAGACTCAATGAATTCACTCCACTTAGCATGACGCTTGTTCAACTTAGTTTGACCCTTTAGGTACTTGAGCGTTTCATGATCGGTATGGATGATAAATTCATGAGGGTGAACATAATGTTCCCACTCATGCAAAACTTGCACTAAAGCATATAGCTCTTTGTCATAGATGGGATAGTTGAGTTGCGCTCCGAAAAGTTTCCCACTAAAGTATGCTATGGGGCGCTTCTCTTGCGTTAACACACCTCCTATGCCATTGCCACTAGCATCGCAATGAATTTCAAAAGGTTTGTCAAAGTTGGGTAATGCAAGCACGGGAGCATGAGTAAGCAAATTCCTAAGCTCATTAAATGCGGTATCTTGGGATAGTCCCCAAACAAATGGCGCATTTGTCTTACTCAAAGAATGAAAATATGAAGCAATGGTGCAAAAATCCTTCACAAATATATGATAAAAACCAACTAAACCAAGAAAACTACACACTTGTTGCAAGTTGGTTGGTTGGTGAAGGAAATATGCCCTATAGGCAATAATAAAGTTGTTATTTTATATTTCCTTATATCATGATAAATGTTTATTATTCATGCTATAATTGTATTAACCTGAAACTTTATACATGTGTGAATACATAGACAATACATAGTGTCCCTAGTATGCCTCTACTAGACTACCTTGTTGATCAAAGATGCTTAAGTTTACTAGCCATGGACATGAGTTGTCATTTGATGAACGGGATCACATCATTAGGAGAATGATGTGATGGACATGACCCATCCATTAGCTTAGCATTATATTCGTTTCAGTTTCATTGCTACTGCTTTCTTCATGACTTATACATGTTCCTCAGACTATGAGATTATGCAACTCCCGAATACCGGAGGAACACCTTTTGTGCTATCAAACATCACAATATAAATGCGTGATTCTAAAGATGCTCTATAGGTGTCTCCGAAGGTGTTTGTTGGGTTGGCATAGATCAAGATTAGGATTTGTCACTCTGAGTATCAGAGAGGTATCTCTGGGCCCTCTCGGTAATGCACATCATAAGCCTTGCAAGCAATGTGACTAATTAGTTAGTTGCGGGATGATGTATTACGGAACAAGTAAAGAGACTTGCCGGTAATGAGATTGAACTAGGTATGAAGATACCGACGATCGAATCTCGGGTAAGTAACATACCGATGACAAAGGGAATAACGTATGTTGTCATAAGGTTTGACCGATAAAGATCTTCATAGAATATGTAGGAACCAATATGGGCATCCAGGTTCCACTATTGGTTATTGACCAGAGAAGTGTCTCGGTCATGTCTACATAGTTCTCGAACCCGTAGGGTCTGCACGCTTAACGTTTGTTGACGATATAGTATTATATGAGTTATGTATGTTGGTGACCAAATGTTGTTAGGAGTCCAGGATGATATCACGGACATAACGAGGAGCTCCGGAATGGTCCCGAGGTAAAGATTCATATATTGGATGATATGGTTAGGCCAAGGGGTCAGGCCCACGGGGCGATAAGTCGGTGCAAAAGGAGTTTTGCATAGGCCAGGGGGCCAAACGCCGGAGACCTTGGTGTCTGGCGCTGGGCCAGACACCGAGGCCCATGGTGTCTGGGCCAGACGCCAAGGATTGTGGCGTTTGGTCCTGGAGTCTGAGTGGGACTCTTGCCTTTCGGGCAAAACCAAGGATTGTGGCGTCTGGGCCAGACGCCAAGGATTGTGGCGTTTGGTCCTGGAGTCCGAGTGGGACTCTTGCCTTCCGGGCAAAACCGACTTTGAGGAGGCTTTTGCTCCAAGTTTCGACCCCAGGGCTCAACATATAAATAGAGGGGCAGGGCTAGCACAATGGACACATCAAGAAACACCAAGCCGTGTGCCGGCAACCCCGTCCCCTCTAGTTTATCCTCCGTCATACTTTCCGTAGTGCTTAGGCGAAGCCCTGCGGAGATTGTTCTTCACCAACACCGTCACCACGCTGTCGTGCTGCCGGAACTCATCTACTACTTCGCCCGTCTTGCTGGATCAAGAAGGCGAGGACGTCATCGAGCTGAACGTGTGCTGAACGCGGAGGTGTCGTATGTTCAGTACTTGATCGGGACGGATCGTGAAGGTGTACAACTACATCAACCGCGTTGACAAACGCTTCGTCTTTGCGATCTTCAAGGGTATGAAGATACGCTCCTCCTCTCGTTGCTTTGCATTTCCTAGATAGATCTTGCATGATCGTAGGATTTTTTTTTGAAATTACTGCGTTCCCCAATAGTGGCATCAGAGCCACGTCTATGCGTAGATGTTATATGCACGAGTAGAACACAAAGAGTTGTGGGCGATAATAGTCATACTGCTTACCAGCATGTCATACTTTCATTCGGCGGTATTGTTGGATGAAGCGGCTCAGACCGACATTACACGTACGCTTACGCCAGACTAGTTCTACCGACGTGCTTCGCACACAGGTGGCTAGTAAGTGTCTGTTTCTCCAACTTTAGTTGAATCGAGTGTGGCTATGCCCGGTCCTTGTTGAAGGTTAAAACAACACACTTGACGAAAAATCATTGTGGTTTTGATGCATAGGTAAGAACGGTTCTTGCTAGAAGCCCGTAGAATCCACGTAAAACTTGCAACAACAAAGTAGAGGACGTCTAACTTGTTTTTGTAGGGCGTGCTGTGATGTGATATGGTCAAGCATGATGTGATATAATTTGTTGTATGAGATGATCATGTTTTGTAACAAAGTTATCGGCAACTGGCAGGAGCCATATGGTTGTCGCTTTATTGTATGCAATGCAATCGCCATGTAATTTTTCTACTTTATCACTAAGAGGTAGCGATAGTCGTAGTAACAATAGTTGGTGAGACGACAACGATGCTACGTTGGAAGGTGTCGCGCCGGTGACGATAGAGATCATGACGGTACTTTGGAGATGGATATCAAAGCCGCAAGATGATCATGGCCATATCATGTCACATATTTTGATTGCGTGTGATGTTTATCTTTTATACATCTTATTTTGCTTAGTTCGGCCATAGCATTATAAGATTATCTCTCACTAAATTTCAAGATATAAGTGTTCTCCCTCAGTATGCACCGTTGCCAAAGTTCGTCGTGCCGAGACACCACGTGATGATCGGGTGTGATAAGCTCAATGTTCACCTACAACAGGTGCAAGCCAGTTTTGCAGACCCAGAAATACTCGGGTTAAACTTGATGAGCCTAGCATATGCAGATATGGCCTCGGAACACTGAGACCGAAAGGTCGAACGTGAATCATATAGTAGATATGATCAACATAGTGGTGTTCACC
The DNA here is from genome assembly GCF_002162155.2 of Triticum dicoccoides. Taxonomy (NCBI): domain Eukaryota; kingdom Viridiplantae; phylum Streptophyta; class Magnoliopsida; order Poales; family Poaceae; genus Triticum; species Triticum dicoccoides. The sequence goes on from NC_041383.1 coordinate 413,292,291, forward strand.
ATTGAAAACTACTCCATCTCACATGATGATCGGTTTTGGTTTAGTTGATTTGGATCACGTGATCACTTAGATGATTAGTGGGATGTTTATCTAAGTGGGATTTCTTAAGTAATATGATTAATTGAACTTTAATTTATCATGAACTTAGCCCTGATAGTATTTTGCAAATAATGTTGTAGATCAATAGCTCGCGTTGTTGCTTCCCTATGTTTTATATGTGTTCCTAGAGAAAACTAAGTTGAAAGATGATAGTAGCAATGATGCGGACTGGGTCCGCGATCTTAGGTTTATCCTCATTGCTGCACAAAAGAATTATGTCCTTGATGCACCGCTAGGTGACAGACCTATTGCAGGAGCAGATGCAGACGTTATGAACGTTTGGCTAGCTCAATATGATGACTATTTGATAGTTTAGTGCACTATGCTTAATGGTTTAGAATCGGGACTTCAAAGACGTTTTGAACGTCATGGACCATATGAGATGTTCCAGGAGTTGAAGTTAATATTTCAAGCAAATACCCGAGTTGAGAGATGTGAAGTCTCCAACAAGTTTTATAGCTAAAAGATGGAGGAGAATAGCTCAAGCAGTGAGCATGTGCTTAGATTGTCTGGGTACTACAATCGCATGAATCAAGTGGGAGTTAATCTTCCAGATAAGATAGTGATTGACAGAGTTCTCTAGTCACCATCACCAAGTTAGTAGAACTTCGTGATGAACTATAGTATGCAAGGGATGACGAAAACGATTCCCGAGCTTTTCATGATGATGAAATCGATGAAGGTAGAAATCAAGAAAGAGCATCAAGTGTTGATGATTAACAAGACCACTAGTTTCAAGAAAAGGGAAAGAAAGGGAACTTCATGTAGAATGGCAAGCAAGTTGTCACTTCCGTGAAGAAGCCCAAAGCTAGACTAAAGTCTGAAACTGAGTGCTTCTACTGCAAAGGAAATGGTCACTGGAAGCGGAAATGCCCTGAATATTTGGTGGATAAGAAGGATGGCAAAGTGAACAAGGGTATATTTGATATACAGGTTATTGATGTGTACCGTACTAGTGTTTATAGTAGCCCCTGGGTATTTGATACTTGTTCGATTGCTAAAATTAGTAACTCGAAATGGGAGTTGCAGAATGAACAGAGACTAGTTAAGGGTGAACTGATGATGTGTGTTGGAAGTGGTTCCAAGATTGATATGATCATCATCGCACACTCCCTATACTTTCGGGATTAGTGTTGAACCTAAATAAATGTTATTTGGTGTTTGCGTTGAGCATGAATATGGTTAGATCATGTTTATTGCAATACGGTTATTCATTTGAGACAGAGGATAATTTTTATTCTGTTTACATGAATAAAACCTTCTATGGTCATACACCCAATGTTGATGGTTTATTGAATCTTGATCATAGTGATACACATATTCATAATATTGATGCCAAAAGATACAAAGTTGATAATGATAGTGCAACATATTTGTGGCACTGCCGTTTGGGTCATATTGGTGTAAAGCGCATGAGAAACTCCATGCTGATGGGCTTTTGGAATCATTTGATTATGAATCATTTTGATACTTGCAAACCGTGCCTTATGGGCAAGATGACTAAAACTCCGTTCTCCGGAACAATGGAACGAGCTAGTGACTTATTGGAAATAATACATACCGATGTATGCAGTCCAATGAGTGTTGATGCTCGTGGCGGCTATCGTTATTTTCTGACCTTCACAGATGATTTGAGCAGATATGAGTATATCTACTTAATGAAACACAAGTCTGAAACATTTGAAAAGTTCAAAGAATTCCAGAGTGAAGTGGAGAATCATCGTAACAAGAAAATAAAGTTTCTACGATATGATCGTAGAGGAGGATATTTGAGTTACGAGTTCGGCATTCATTTAAAACAATGTGAATAGTTTCACAGCTCACGCCACATGGAACACCATAGCGTAATGGTGTGTCCGAACGTCGTAACAGCACTTTATTGGTTATGGTGCAATCTATGATGTCTCTTACCGGGTTACCACTATCGTTTTTGAGTTATGCATTAGAGACAACTACATTCACATTAAACAGGGCACCATCAAAATCCGTCGAGACGACGCCTTATGAAACTATGGTTTGGCAAGAAACCAAAGTTGTCGTGTCTTAAAGTTTGGGGCTGCGATGCTTGTATGAAAAATCTTCAACCTGATAAGCTCGAGCCCAAATCGGAGAACTGCGTCTTCATAGAATACCCAAAGGAAATGTTGGGTACACCTTCTACCACAGATCCGAAGGCAAGATATTCGTTGCTAAGATGGATTCTTTCTAGAGAAGGAGTTTCTCTCGAAAGAAGTGAGTGGGAGGAAAGTAGAGCTTGATGAGGTAAGTGTACCTTCTCCCGAATTGGAAAGTAGTTCATCACAGAAATCAGTTCCAGTGATTCATACACTAATTAGTGAGGAAGCTAATGATGATGATCATGAAACTTCAAATTAAGTTACGACAGAACCTCGTAGGTCTTCCAAAGTACAGTCCGCACCAGAGTGGTATGGTAATCCTGTTCTGAAAGTCGTGTTACTAGACCATGATGAACCTACGAACTATGAGGAAGCGATGATGAGCCTAGATTCCGCAAAATGGCTTGAGGACATGAAATATGAGATGTGATCCATGTATGAGAACAAAGTGTGGACTTTGGTGGACTTGCCCGATGGTCGGCAAGCCATATTAAAGAAATGGATCTTCAAGAGGAAGACGCACACTGATAGTAGTGTTACTATCTACAAAGCTCGACTTGTCCCAAAAGGTTTTCGATAAGTTCAAGGTGTTGACTACAATGAGATTTTGTTAACTGTAGCGTTGCTTAAATCCGTCTGAATCATGTTAGCAGTTGCCATATTTTATGAAATCTGGCAAATGGATGTCAAAACTACATTCCTTAAATGGATATTTCTTAAAGAAGAGTTGTATATGATGCAACCAGAAGGTTTTGTCAATCCTAAAGGTACTAACAAGGTGTGCAAGCTCTAGCGATCCATCTATGGACTGGTGCAAGCATCTCGGAGTTGGAATATACGTTTTGATGAGTTGATCAAAGCATATAGTTTTATACAGACTTGCGGTGAAGCCTGTATTTACAAGAAAGTGAGTGGGAGCACTACAGCCTTTCTGATAAGTATATGTGTTTGACATATTATTGATCGGAAATAATGTAGAATTTTCTGGAAAGCATAAAGGAGAGTCTGAAAGGAGATTTTTTTAAAGAAAGACCTCAATGAAGCTGTTTATATATATTGGGCATCAAGATCTATAGAGATAGATCAAGACACTTGATAAGTTCTTTCAATGAATACATACCTTGACAAGTTTTTGAAAGAGTTAAAAATGGATTAGTCAAAGAAGGAGTTCTTGTCTGTATAACAAGGTGTAAAGTTGAGTAAGACTCAAAACCCGACCACAACAAAAAATAGAAAGAGAATGAAAGTCATTCCCTATGCCTCAGCCATATGTTCTATAAAGTATGCCATGATATGTACCAGACCAGTTGTGTGCCTTGCTATGAGTTTGGCAAGGGGGTACGATAGTGATCCGGGAGTGGATCACTGTACAACGGTCAAAGTTATCCTTAGTTACCTAAGAGGACTAAGGAACTATTTCTCGGTTATGGAGGTGATAAAGAGTTCGTCGTAAATAGTTACGTCGATGCAAGCTTTTACACCAATCCAGATGAATCTAAGTCTGAATCTAGATACATATTGAAAGTGGGAGCAATTGGCTAGAGTAGTTCCATGCAGAGCATTGTAGACAAAGAATATTTGCAAAATACATACGGATCTGAATGTGACAGACCCGTTGACTAAACTTCTCTCACGAGCAAAACATGATCACACCTTAGTACTCTTTGGGTGTTAATCACATAGCGATATGAATTAGATTATTGACTCTAGTAAACCCTTTGGGTGTTGGTCACATGACGATATGAGCTATGGGTGTTAATCACATATAGATGTGAATATTTGTGTTAAATCACATGTCGATGTGAACTAGATTATTGACTCTAGTGCAAGTGGGAGACTGAAGGGAATATGCCCTAGAGGCAATAATAAAGTTGTTACTTTATATTTCCTTATATCGTGATAAATGTTTATTATTCATACTATAATTGTATTAACTAGAAACTTGATACATGTGTGAATACATAGACAATACATAGTGTCCCTAGTATGCCTCTACTAGACTAGCTCGTTGATCAAAGATGGTTAAGTTTCTTTGCCATGGACATGAGTTGTCATTTGATGAACGGGATCACATCATTAGGAGAATGATGTGATGGACATGACCCATCCATTAGCTTAGCATTATGATCGTTTCAGTTTCATTGCTGCTACTTTCTTCATGACTTATACATGTTCCTCAGACTATGAGATTATGCAACTCCCGAATACCGGAGGAACACCTTGTGTGCTATCAAACGTCACAACGTAAATGGGTGATTATAAAGATGCTTTACAGGTGTCTTCGAAGGTGTTTGTTGGGTTGGCATAGATCAAGATTAGGATTTGTCACTCCGAGTATCGGAGAGGTATCTCTGGGCCCTCTCGGTAATGCACATCATAAGCCTTGCAAGCAATGTGACTAATGAGTTAGTTGCGGGATGATGTATTACGGAACGAGTAAAGAGACTTGCCGGTAATGAGATTGAACTAGGTATGAAGATACCGACGATCGAATCTCGGGTAAGTAACATACCGACGACAAAGGGAATAACGTATGTTGTCATAAGGTTCGACCGATAAAGATCTTCGTAGAATATGTAGGAACCAATATGGGCATCCAGGTTCCGCTATTGGTTATTGACCAGAGAAGTGTCTCGGTCATGTCTACATAGTTCTCGAACCCGTAGGGTCCGCACGCTTAACGTTCATTGACGATATAGTATTATATGAGTTATGTATGTTGGTGACTAAATGTTGTTCGGAGTCCCGGATGAGATCACGGACATGACGAGTAGCTCCGTAATGGTCCCGAGGTAAAGATTCATATATTGGATGATATGGTTAGGCCAAGGGGTCAGGCCCACGGGGCGATAAGTTCGTGCAAAAGGAGTTCTGCAGAGGCCAGGGGGCCAAACGCCGGAGACCTTGGCGTCTGGCCCTGGGCCAGACACCGAGGCCCATGGCGTCTGGGCCAGACACCAAGGATTGTGGCGTTTGGTCCTGGAGTCCGAGTGGGACTCTTGCCTTCCGGGCAAAACCGACTTTGAGGAGGCTTTTGCTCCAAGTTTCGACACCAGGGCTCAACATATAAATAGAGGGGCAGGGCTAGCACAAAGGACACATCAAGAAACACCAAGCTGTGTGCCGGCAACCCCGTCCCCTCTAGTTTATCCTCCGTCATACTTTCTGTAGTGCTTAGGCGAAGCCCTGCGGAGATTGTACTTCACCAACACCGTCACCACGCCATCGTGCTACCGGAACTCATCTACTACTTCACCCGTCTTGCTGGATCAAGAAGGCGAGGACGTCATCGAGCTGAATGTGTGTTGAACGCGGAGGTGTCATACGTTCGGTACTTTATCGGGACGGATCGTGAAGGTGTACGACTACATCAACCGCATTGATAAACACTTCCGATTTGCAATCTTCAAGGGTATGAAGATACACTCCCCCTCTCATTGCTATGCATCTCCTAGATAGATCTTGCGTGATCGTAGGATTTTTTTTGAAAATACTGCGTTCACCAACAGTTGGGTCCAAGTTTTAATAGCATTGATCTTAGATTCATCTACATGAACACCCTTAGAAGACACAATGAAACCCAAGAAAACAAGCTTATCAACACCAAAAAGGAATTTGTCCATATTAGCATAAAGACGCTCTTTCCTAAGGGTTTGCAACACGGTTCTAAGATGGGTGACATGATCTTTGAGGGATTTGCTAAAGACAAGAAAATCATCAAAATAGACCACAACAAATACACCAATATAGGGTTGAAGAACAAAATGCATGACTCGCATGAAAGTACCGGGTGCTTCTGATAAACCCATTGGCATAACAAGCCATTCATATAAGCCAAATTTGGTCTTAAGTGCGGTTTTCCATTCATCGCCTTCTTGGATGTGTATTTTATAGTAGCCACTCTTAAGATCAATCTTAGAGAAAATGGTGGCTCCGCTAAGCTCATCAAGCATATCATCTAGGTGTGGAATAGGGTAACGATATCTAACAGTGATAGCATTGATGGGGCGACAATCGGAACACATGCGATAAGTACCGGCTTTCTTTGGAACAAGGATTACCGGAACGGCACAAGGGCTCAAGCTTTCACGTACATGGCCGTTGTCGATGATTTGTTGTAGTTGTCGTTGGATCTCCTTAGTTTCCTCGGGGTTGATGCGGTAGGGAGCCTGGTTAGGGAGAGGTGCTCCGGGGATGAGGTCGATTCAGTGTTCAATGCCTCGTAATGGAGGTAGACCCCGAGGTAGCTCGTCAGGGAAAACGTCTTGGAATTCCTGCAAAAGAGAAGAGAACACTAAAGGTAGATCGTGAGAGGTGTTAGTTTTTGGTGCCTCGTCCTTGCACACAAGGACATAGTGCATAACACTTGATGGGTTCTCACACACTTCTCTCATCTCACTTTTGGTGGCAAATAGAACTAAGTTCTTCTTGTCGCTCATCATGGACGCACTCGATTTTGGCTTGTGGCGCTCACTCTCTTTTGGGTGGGTCGCTCTCTCACTCTTTTCTCCATGATGGGTGGCTTGCTTGTCCGTGATCACTTGACTTGGAGATATAGGTCGTAGCACGTACTCCTTTCCCTTCATCTTGAAGCTACAGTGATTGGTATGCCCGTTGTGGCTGATGCCGCGGTCAAATTGCCATGGTCGACCAAGAAGAAGGTGGAAAACGGACATCGGGACGACATCACACTCCAAAGTGTCTTCATATGCTCTAATTTTGAAGGAAACTTTGATTGTACACTCAACTTGGATAGTGCCAAAATCGCTTAGCCATTTAATCTTGTAGGGGTGCGGGTGTTTCATCTTGACCAATTGGAGCTTGGAGCATAGTTCTTCACTTGCCAAGTTATGGCAACTACCTCTATCCATGATGACCTTGACAGTCCTTCCATTGATGCTGGCCTTGGTGTGGAAGATGTGGCATCTTTGGTCTTTGTCTTGTTGATGTTGAATAGTCAAGACTTTGGAGACAATGAGAGCGGGGCTTGAATCCTCATCACAAAAGACTTGATCATCTTCATCTTCGTTCACACGCTGGTGCATGGCCACTTGCTCAAGGGCTTCCATTTCCTCTTCACTCATGGAGTCATAGGTTCCGTCGTTGTTGAGGATCATGGTGTGCTTGTTGGTACACTCAAAGGACTTGTGGTCTCGGCCGCCGCATGTGAAACACTTGCTAGAACTTGTCTTGACGGTCTCATCGGTTGGAGTGGATGATGAAGCTCGTAGCTTAAAGTTGCTTGTAGTAGGAGGACGACTTGAGGTTGTCGAAGTTTTCTTGTAACTCGACTTGTCGCCGTTTCTTGTAGATGGCTTGGTTGAGGTAGAAGGTGTTGGAGTCGGTGAAGCTTGGTTGTTGGAGAAATCGTAGCTCTTGGAAGAGTACTTGGCATACCTGAAGTCATCTTGCACTTGACATTCCGTTTTGGTAGCTTGATGCACTAGCTCAATGAGGTTGGAGTAGGGTTGGAAATCGACAATCTTCTTGATGGGATGATTGAGGCCATTCAAGAAACGGGCCATAGTTTCCTCATCATCTTCCATGACATTGGCTCTAATCATGGCAATCTCCATTTCCTTGTAGTATTGTTCAACGCTCTTTGTTCCTTGCTTGAGGAGTTGGAGTTTCTTGAAGTGATCGCGGTTGTAGTAGGTTGGCACAAAGCATGCTCACATTACATTCTTCATTTGATCCCATGTGGTGATTGGTGGTTCACCTCTTGCCTCCCGGCACTCAAGGATTTGATCCCACCATATAAGAACATAGTCTTGGAACTCAAGGGATGCCATAGCAATCTTCTTCTCTTCCTCATAGTTGTGCAAACGAAAGATCTTGTCGACCTTCAATGCCCATGAAAGGTACTCTTCGGGATAATTGCTTCCATTGAACTTGGGCATGGTGAACTTGAGCTTGCCATGACATTGCTCTTCATTGTGTTGGGGTCGAGGGTGATGATGACGCCCTTGACGTGGATGATTATCAACCTCATATTGCTCTCGACGTTGGGGATTTCCATAGTCATCATGCTCTTGGTGAACTTGAGATTGTGGAGGAGCTTGTCGAGCTTCTGGAGGATCTTGAGGAACTTGACGATGCACTCTTGCTTGATAGTTTTGCTCTTGAATTTCTTCTCGAAGTGCTTCCTGTTGATTGCATGTATCTCGGTTGCGGTTAGTGATGGCTCGACTTTACTCTCGAAGGGCACGTTGCGCCTCAAGTGCTTATGCTTCACGTTGTTTTTGTTGAAGACGTTGAGCCTCGGCATCTTGTTCGTCTTGGTGTTGGCGCGCTCGCTCTTCCTCTTGGTGATGTTGACTTTGTCTTTCTTGTGCTTGTGCAAGAGTAGCTTGGTTTTGGCGATGACGATGGGCTTGCTCGTCAAATTCCTCGTCATGGAGAGCGCCGGGATGATGAAGATGGCCACCGATGAGGGATTCCCCCTCCGGCAGGGTGCCGGAACAGGGTCCCGATTGGTTTTTGGTGGCTACAGAGGCTTGCGGCGGCGGAGCTCCCAATCTATGGTATTTTCTGTAGGTCTCAGTATTTATAGGAATTTTTGGTGTCGGGAATAAGTCAGGGAGGTCTCCAGGCTGTCCACGAGACAAGGGGGCGCGCCCAGGGGGGTGGGCGTGCCCCCACCCTCGTGGGCAGCCCAGGACTCTTCTGGCCCAACTCTTTCACTCCAGGGGCTTCTTTTGGTCCATAAAAAATCATCAAAAATTGGCACATCAATTGGACACCGTTTGGTATTCCTTTTCTGTAAAACTCAAAAACAAGGAGAAAACAGAAACTGGCACTGGGCTCTAGGTTAATAGGTTAGTCCCAAAAATCATATAAAATAGCATATAAATGCATATAAAACATCCTAGATGGATAATATAATAGCATGGAACAATCAAAAATTGTAGATACGTTGGAGACGTATCAATCATCTGTGTGGTGCTTGTGAATCTGGGAAGATGACTAGGGCCAAGCATCCCTCGAAGACAATCATGATGACATCACAACCCTTCGAGCTGCTTCACATGGACTTATTCGGCCCTACTCACTACTCTACTCTTACTACCACTGCTTGTCTCTATGGCTTCGTCATTGTTGATGATTACTCAAGATATACATGGGTGCATATAATCCTCTACAAGACTGAAGTGCAGGATGTCTTCAAACGATTCGCCAACCGTGCCATGACGAACTATGGAATCAAGATCAAGCACATTAGAAGTGATAAGAGCACAGAATTCAAGAACACAGGCCTCGACACTTATTTTGATACACTGGGCATCACTCATGAGTTTTCAGCTCCTTACACACCTCAGTAGAATGGCATCGTGGAGCGCAAGAACAGAACCCTCATTGAGATGGCTCGGACGATGCTTGATGAGTACAAGATTCCATGGAAGTTCTGGCCTGAAGCCATTGATACGGCATGCCATGTCATCGACCGTGTTTATCTTCACAAGCTTCTAAAGAAGACATCATATGAGCTGCTAACTGGTAAGAAGCCAAACATCAGTTACTTCAGAGTATTTGGTGCTTGGTGCTGGATCAAGGATCCACATCACACTACAAAATTTGCACCGAAAGCACATGAAGGTTTATGCTTGGATACGGAAAGGATTCACACTCCTACAGAGTCTTCAACCTACTTCACTATAAAGTGGTTGAAACTGTGGATGTGCGGTTCGATGAGACTAACGGCTCGCAAAGAGAGCACCTGCCAAACATACTGTGGTATACAAGCTCAACAAGGCACTATATGGCCTCAAACAAGCTCCTCGCGCTTGGTATGCTACTCTCAAAGACTTCCTGAAGAGCAAAGGCTTCAAACCTAGTTCTCTAGATCCGACACTCTTCACGAAGACATATGACGATGAACTGTTTGTGTGTCAAATCTATGTGGATGACATCATCTTCGGCTGCACTGACAAAAGATACAGTGATGAGTTTGGGCACATGATGCAAGAGCAATATGAGATGTCCATGATGGGTGAGCTGAAGTTTTTCCTTGGTCTTCAAATCCGACAACAGAGGAATGGCATCTTCATATCACAAGAGAAATACCTCAAAGATTACCTGAAGAAGTTTGGAATGCAAGACTGCAAAGGATACACGACGCCAATGCTGACCAAAAGTCATCTGGATTCTGACGACAATGGTAAAGAGTTCGATCAAAAGGTATACCGCTCCATGATTGGTTCTTTACTTTACTTATGTGCATCTAGGCCAGATATAATGCCTAGCATTTGCATGTGTGCCCGATTCCAAGCGGCACCAAAGGAGTCGCATCACCTCGCGGTGAAGCGGATACTTTGATATTTGGCTTAAACCCCAACGATTGGATTATGGTATCCAAAGGGATCAACATTTGATCTGATTGGGTATTCTGATGCTGATTATGCTGGTAACAAGGTTGATTGCAAGTCCACTTTAGGAACATGTCACTTTGTCGGTCGATCGCTTGTCTGTTGGTCTTCAAAGAAGCAGAACTGTGTATCACTCTCCACTGCTGAATTTGAATACATTGTTGCTGGATCGTGTTGTGCTCAGCTTATGGATGAAGCAAACTCTCAAGTACTATGGCATCAACACAAAGAATGTACCACTCTTCTGCGACAATGAAAGTGCCATCAAGCTTTCCAAGAATCCAGTTCAGCACTCGAAGACAAAGCACATTCAGACCCATCATCACTTTCTCAGAGATCATGTCAATAAGGAAGATATTGATATCATTCACGTCAACACTGAAGAGCAATTGGCAGATATCTACTAAGCCCTTGGATGATAAAAGGTTTTGCAAGTTGTGGTGTGATCTAAATATCTTAGAATCCTCAAATGTCATGTAATTGGACACACATCCTAACGCTTATGCATGTTGATGACTTAGATGTGCAACACACGAAGTAATGTATATCTTCAATCAATGAATACTTACCCTCTGGGTATGAATACATTAATGTGGAATTTGACTTTGAAGCACCAAAATAATTGTGTACCGTGTCTGGGTCTAATACTTCCTATGCGGTGGGTAACGCCACCACCAAATCCTTTTTGAAGTGTTTCTCTTGGCATTATAGTTGCATAGTCTTTGCATTTGGTTTGTCTTCAACATTGATTTGTCTTCACGGTTTATCTTCAC
>NC_041383.1:413304107-413366745 GCF_002162155.2 Triticum dicoccoides
CATTCTATTGAAACATGTCGATTGTCTTCTCTGAGTCCTTGTCAAAAGAGGACAATTTGACAAATGTTTAATATGTTTTAATGTTGCATCCTTATTGCCTGAAAACCGGAGAAGCCGGAACGACCAACTGGCAATCCAAGCGTGCGTGGGAACATGGAACAACTTTCAATGAGTTGCATGCATGCCACGTGTCTCTCAGATGTGAACCGCCAGGGGCACCTGCGTAATTACGCTGCGCCGCCCTCCTCCTTCTTATAAATACTCACCTGTGTGGTCAATATCTGTTCTTCCACCTCGCCACCTCCCACAAACCCTAGCGCCTCCGCTAGCTCGCGTCGACGCCGGAGGCGAAGCGCTTAGCTGCCGTGACTTCTTCGACGCCGTCCTCATGCCAGCCGCGGACCTCGTCCTCTCCGACGCCACCGTAGGTGTCTTTCGCTGCCAAGTTAGGGCGCGGGAGATTGAACTGCTCAGTTTCTCTGCCAACCCGTCTAGCAGTTCATTAGTGGTAACTAAATCTTACTTTTTACTACCTTTTTGATCCGTCAAATCCATCCACTTCAACCAAAAGTGGTTTCTTCACTTCCAAATCTTGATTTGTTCTCATCTGCATCTCATACCATGCAAGTATATTCACTTATGCTTCATAACTAGTTAGATTCCTCACTTGTACTTATTCATGGATTCGTACAAATCTGGAACCAACTCTCTCCAAATAAGTGAATGTCTTCGCATCATGAGGTCAATGTCTTCTAAAATGATTTATCTTCATAATCTTCTAAAAATGCATATGACCTCTACCCCTTCCCTCGCATCTCTAATGCTGTCATAGGTACATGTCCGTGGGAGAATCCCTTGGTTCTCATAGTCCTCATTCATTTGCAGAATACTTACAGCATCACATTGAATCACCTGAAGCCAGTTCTTGTCTGACCAGCAGACGGGAGCCATTCACTGTGCTGAAGCCAATCAGTCTGAATATCATGGCTTCAGAAAAGTCTGCACGCAAGGGTGGCAGGCAACATCGTGGTAACACTTCACTCGATCTGCCTCCTGACCTGTACGAGCAGTACAAGTCAGATCCTCAAAAAAACTACAATCAGCACAAGAACCGGATTCAGTGGATCTGAAGATATTGGGCTGAGGAATGGTTCAAGTACAAGTTCGTCACGCCTGAATATGCTGAAAAGAATGCCATCAAGCGGCCATGGGGTGGCTGCCTCTACCGTGGCTTGGTGCCAAAGAGCAAGGCTGAAGCCATTAAGCGGCAATTCTATCTGTGCATGGTCAGAGGACCACAGCCTGAAGTTGCCGACCCATCTTCTCTGTTATGGTGTCGTGACGACTATCTATTCAAGCGCAACTATCAGTTTGCTAAATATTCAGCTGCCAAGAACCACAAGGAGTTCGGCCTCAACTTCAACCCTGGCCCCTCCGCTCCAAGATCTGATGGGACACGTGAAGCTAATGAGAACAAAATTGGCCCCTTCGCCAATTTTGATGGGCTTCTGTCTCACATTGCTGCCCAGAGGGTAGCTGTGGAGCAATTAGCGGGAGAAGCTGATTCTGTTGATGCTCCCTCACCTCCAAAGGAGAAAAAGAAGAAGAAGGCAAAAGCTTCAAAGCCATCTTCTTCACCAAAAGCTTCAACAAGGAAGACTCTAAAGACTGCACCGCCTGAATCCAGTGTGAAGTCTGAAGACTTATCTCGCATGTCCAAGAGGGCCAAGAAGCCATTGCCCAAGAAGGCCACTAGGCAACCCCTGACACCGTTTCCTGTTCAGCGCAACAAAGATGAAGCCATTGATCTGTCCAGTGATGAAGATCTTGGTGATGATGCTCTGGAAATGCTTATCAAGAGCAAGCAAGAGGCACAAATCTTCAACGATCTGCCCCTCTTTGATGTTGATATTCTGAATAACTTCATCGACGAGTGGTTTGACAACTAGGACATCAGTATTGATGATCTTCAGCTCCCTATGGACATCAGTGTCACCTTCCATGGCGTCATTACTGGTTAATTGGCCTTAGCTCAGAAGACTGTTAAGCTGAAAAACAAGATTGATTATGAGAAGGCTCACTTCAAGAAGAACATGGCCAAGCTCAGCATGGCAGATGTTCAAATCTTCAAGAAGATGTTGCATGACCTCATGGAGGAGTTCCACAAGAAGCGCACTGAAGCAAAAGGCTCACGCGAGCGCATGAAGTATCTCGCTCAGTAATGCGCTCAAGCCCACAATGAAGTTGAGAAGTGAAAAGCTCTTGGGCACCCTGGCATCGATCCCAGGATGGCTGCCAAAAAGAAGCCGCCTGTTGAGACCCAAACTGCACCAAGGCAAGAAGAACCTCGCATTGTCTTCCCGGTCTGTATGACAGGCTCGAAACCTAAGGTCCCTTCAGCAGCTTCAGAGCTAAAGAAAACAAGGGCAGCTGAAGCCGAAGCCAAGAAGTGCAATCACAAGGACACATCTGATGATGCCCCTTCCAAAAAGAAGTTGAAGACTAAGGAAACTAAGTCTTCAAGGAAAGAGCGTGCTGCGGCCTCTCAGCCACTCATTGTTGAACCCATCTCAGTTGCTCCTCCTGCTGCCACAAATCAAGAACGTCGCATTGTGCTCCTCCAGCCTGCTTCCACAAAGGCTCATGTGAAAGGGCTAGTTATCGACTAGAGGAGGGGTGAATAGGCGATTTTTATGAAAGTCTTCAAAACGTGGGAGTTTTGAAGACAAACAATAGAAACAACACTATTCGAATGCAGCGGAAGGTAGACTACACTAGACAAGCCATAGTCAAGTATTCAATGAAGTGAAAGCACGAAGACTAATAGCAGCTAGGCAGTAAAGATCAGAATGGAAGATAGTATGAAGCCAATCAGAACAGGTAGTCACGCAGTGAAGTCAAACAGATAATGCAAGCAGGCAATGACTTCACGAAGGACAGGGATTTGTTCGACCAGTTCCAGTTGCTGTGACAATTGTACGTATGGTTAGGGAGGCTGAGATTCAACTCAGAAGACCGCGCCTTCACCTTATTCCCCTTGAGCTAAGGACACCTAGTCCCCGCCCAATCACTCTGGTAAGTATTCAAGGTAGACTTCCGAACCTTCACAGACTTCGTTCACCGGCAATCCACAATGGCTCTTCAGATCACGTGGACAGAAAGACTTCAGTGATGCAAAACACTCTTTGGGCTCTGGGTGGTTTGGGCTTTGTCCTCGCAAGGATCCTCTCTTGAAAGCTTCGGCGGTGGGTTGCTCTCAAACGACAAAAGCCGTGTACTAACTCTGAGCAGCCACCAATTTATGGTGTAGGGGGTGGGCTATTTATAGCCACTGGGCAACCCGAGCAGATTTGTCCGAAATGACCCTGGGTCACTAAGGAACTGATACGTGTCGCAACGGTCAGATTTCAAACACACGCGGCAGCTTGACTTGGGCTACAAGTACAGCTGACTCATCCGACTCTGGATAAGATTTGCTCTCATTGTCTTCGCTCGAAGACATAGGATTTGGTTGAGCATCACTTTAGTCATTCTGACTTTGTTCACTTGGACCCCACTTAACAGTGCGGTGATTCCTATGACTCAACAAACAAGAAAAGAAAACAACAAAACAACTAAGTCTTCGCGCTCCATTGTCTTCACTCAATGTCTTCTCATGTCATAGTCTTCAACGTGAATAGCTTCACAAACCACCATTGTCCTCAATGTCTTCACACATTTTTAGGGGTCATCTCCGGTAGGTAAACCGAATCAATGAGGGACTACTACCTGTGTTATCCTACAATTCTCACAAACACATTAGTCCCTCAACCACGTTTGCCATCAATACTCCAAAACCAACTAGGGTGGCACTTGATGCACTTACATCATGAAGAAGAACAAGTTCTAGTTGTTGACCCCAACGCAGCTGAAGACATTGGTCATGAAGACAATGTTTTTGATGATGAAGTCCTTCCTCAACTCAAACATCAGTTGGTATCATCGCCTGCTCCAACGAGCAGCAAATACATCAGCATTGGTCGTCCATTGATGCCAATTGCTCAAGATGATTCGTGGGTTGAGCGCCTGCAAGAAGAAACACCTGTTCATGATGAAACACCCCGCACTCCACCAGTGCAAGTCACCAACCCAGTGGTGAATGACGACAACTACATGGAGACCACTCCATCACCAAAGGCGTTGCCCGTATTCCAACAGCTTTGCAAAGGTCTCAAGCCATCAATCTCCATGTCAACCATCCTAGAAGAAGATTCACAACAATCTAGTTCAGTGGCACGTCAAGTGTTCCTTGAAGAGAATCCTTCTATGATGGTTCCAAAGTCTGAAGCCAAAGCTGCTGAAGACATTCCGGCTGCATCAGCCGATGAAGAAGAAGAAGAAAGAAGAGAAGAGAGAGTTGCCACACCCCCTGCCCCAGATCACGTCATTCTCGAGGAGAATGTGATTGTGCAAGACCCTCCGGTCATTGACCATATGGAGGTTGAGAACAATGAGGCTGCCACAAACACTGTTGAAGCCAATGACCCTGTCTTGGCTGAAGATCATGTGGAGCCTGAAGCTAATGTTGTGCCTAAAGCTAATGTGAATCATGAAGCTTCGGTGACGCCGGTCCACATAGACGGCGATGTTCCTCCCCCAAGGCCTCACATTATGGAAACGGCTTACAACCGTGATGGGGAGTTGGTCACAGTTCGCTGGCCAATCCTGGTTCCTCCCACTGGTCCTGGACCACAATATGATTATCATGTGTAGCAGCGAGCACAAGTACAGAAGCCTAAGCCAAGACTTCCAAGGCTTCTAGGTGCTGCTACATCACCAGGATCTTTCAGTGTCAACAGCTTCAAAGATCTCTACAGATCGCTATTGGAGCCATCAACAGCGCAGCTATTACTCTTGTGTCTTCTACAATCAAGAGAGAATCTTTCCTCACATGAATCTTGATTGTGAAGCTATTGTTGGGCTCCCCTGTCTTGAAGAAGCTCTAGACTGCTTTCGGGATGCTTGCCTTCTGGAATTTGTCACAGCCAAAGAGCACTGGAATGAAGAGCTTTTGCTGTAGTTCTATGCTACTCTCCACATTCGTGGCTTCTGGCACCCCGGCTCAAAGAAACCGGAATGCCCCGTATTCTAGCCCAAATATCAAGGAGAAGTCTCTGGAATACGGCACTGCTTGACACAGAACAAATCAGCTCTTATTACAAGAATACTAATACAAAGGTCTGATGTTACAAAGAAGCACATCAGCACGGCGACACTATGCATGCGATACTACACTTGTTCTATGCTAGCAGCAGAACAACTCGTAGCAGCGGAATACTTCTAGCAGTGGAACAACGACGAAGGCGGTGAACTCCACTCCGTAGGGACTCTGGCTGGGACACGATCAAGCTCGCATGCGCGGAAACCTTGACAGGCAATCAATCAAACAAGGCATCACCTGCAATCTGGCATGACACGCCCGGTCAGTACAATGAATGTACTCGCAAGCTCACAACAACCAAAAGCATCAAGGCAAAACAACAACATAGTATTTAACAGGTTAATTAGTTAACATCTACCATGATACAAAAGCAACTACTAAGCATGATATGAAACTACTACAATACTGATAAACCACCATCTCCAATCTCAATATCCATCTCACTCTTGGCTAACCGGCCAAGCAATATACAATCTCGATCACCTAGTGATCAAAACAAAATGGTGATCGTTCACGGATCACAAACGGAACCACACTTGGTTCAACGGGTTACCTTGTAACCAAACGGTGATCATTCACAGATCACAAACGGAACATCCACATGATCACCTCGTGAACACATCACAAACTGAATGATCATCCTCAAGATCATCCCCACATTATTAGCATTATCTTGCCAAGCTTTTACAGCTCATAGTATATCAACATATAAATCACCTGTAAGTCATTCCGTCATGTGAGTGTTGATCGAACGGTGTGACCTAGTACGAACTTGTGCCCATAACCGAGGACATGACTATCAATAGATTAAACACACACACACACACACACACACACACACACACACACACACACACACACACACACTGCAAAGGTAGCGCACTTTACCCACACCACGGAATCCATGGCCTCGCACTCCCATTCAGGTGGACCAATGGCATTCCGACAAAACCGATCTACTGCCATGACACTCTCCCAGCCCCTCCGACCAACACCCCCTTTTGGGTTCAGTCATGGCTGGCCCCGTTCCTACCAAAGGCACCAATAGCCACCGTCGTGGAAAAACAAAAATGGTCCCAAACGGGGACAAAAAGCCGCCTAACAACAACTACGGGCACACAAGGTTATGTCTGCTTACCAGGCCAGGGTACCACACACCCATAACCTTCCCTCGTTGGAGGCACCGGCGAGAGACACGACAATAGACCGCATCAGGGCCTTCCCATAAATGGCAAATGTGGTTGCACTGGAAAATGCCCATTTCAGTAGCACCTGACCAACTTAATGATGGATTTTATCCCCAAAAATATAACTATGCTACCAACCTATAATCTGAGTCATAGCAATATCCAACAAATACTCCAAGCATAATATCATCTTGCCAAAATACTCCAAGGATAGCATAACACTATTATCACGATTAAACGAAAAACAATCATCCTACTACTCCAATAACAAGAACAAGCTATCTAGTTAAGATCCACATGCAAATATCATCTCCAAAAATAATAGTCCAAGCAACAGCAATAGAACATCAACTATCATCATGATGAAAATAATTCTAGCCACTAGTAATCCTAAGGCAACATGACATCCAAAGCAATATTCCAAAAAATAAGATCAGATACCAACATGAAAACAATCATAACATAAGCCACTAATAATCCAGGGGCAACATGCCACTCATCAACTGCAAGCATAACTCCTAGTAATCCAAACAATAGCATGGCTACAACAAGATCAGAAACAACTCCGAGGAAAATGCCATGCACAGGTCATAAGTAGCTAAAACAATATTTTAAACAAGTTCAAATAATTAAACCATGTCACTGCATTACAGTGATGCAAGTGGAGGGTGTGGCTTGCCTGGGAAAGATGGATTCACCGGGAGGAAGTGCGAGAAACTCGCGGAAAGAATCACCGGAAAATGTTCTCTCTCGGAGGGGGCTAAAGAAGGGCAGGGGCAAAATGGTCATTTTCAGAATGTTAAAACATGGTGAAAGTTCTTCCATCAGAACGGGCTCGACAAAACAAAGAAGTGGGCTTTGGATTCACCTGATTTGGAGCTACGGGTAAAAAGATATGAATGTTTTTCTGCCAGGGACCTATCTGTAAAGAAATCATCACAAACAGGCCCTCGGCTGGAAAAACAGAAAGCGCACTTTGCAGAAATACGCCTTCTCCTCCGGTAAACGTATTCCTCACTGCAACAGAGAGAAAATACGCTTACAGGAAAGGGAAACACACTTTGGCTGAAGGAAAGGGAAAGTACGCTTTCCAAAAGCGAAAACGTACTCACGGGTTTGCGCCTCCACTTAATCCAGTCAGCAGAGTGCAGGGCAGGGCCTAGTCTCGCTCACATGCGGGGCCCGCGGCCAGCTGGTAGGGAGGGGGTTGTCTCCTTCTTCTCCTCACTTGCGCCCGCACCTGGCCGAGGCAGATCCGGCCCCGACAAGGTTTGCCGGTGACTCCAGCCACCGTCGGCGACGCCCGACCTACCCACGTGCTCAGGGCGACGAGGCCAACCCATTCCAGGGTAGCACGGTCACCGGAAAGCTTGGGAACGGTCGTGGCAAGGGCTGCAGCGGGTGGCGGATCGGCCGGAGTTGGGGTCGAGGCCATGGTCGACCCGCCGTCGAACTGAGAGAATGGAGTAGTGCGCTGGTGAATGGGTGGAGCTCTAGTGGTGGAATGGAGGAGGAAGGGAGCTCGGCTTGGCTGAATTTGAGAGCAGGGCTGCGACGGCCGTGGCGAGCAATGGTCGCGTGGAGAGCCGCTCGAGCTCGGGGAAGAGGCTAGGCGGGGTTTTGGGAGAGTGCTGAGGTCGATGGGGTGCTCGGGAGAGGCTCGGGTGGCCTTATATAGGCAGAGGGGGAGGAGGCCGAGCGTGCATCGCCGCGGACGCATGTCCATCGCCGCGGACGCGTGTGCACTCCCATGAGCTCGGGGTTAGGCGGCGGGAGGAAACAGGAGGGAGAGCTCACGGAGAAGAGGCGGCCAAGGGAGCGCGGGGAGGAAGAAGACGGCGAGCTCCGAGCCAAACCGCCACTGTTCGCCCATGGGCGCGCGGCGGCTTGCGTCAGTGAGGAAGCGGACAGATGGGGAGAGGGGTCCAGGGGAACATCGACGACGAGGTGAAGCCAAGGGACATGCTCACGCGCGCGAAGACGAGGAGTGGGGAGCGGACGAAGCAGAAACGGCGCCCTGGACGCAGCCACTGCGCACAGAGCGCGTGCACATGCACACCATCATTGTAGTCACCACGTGAACTGGGCCATTAAATGCTCTACATCACCCAAAACGTTGTCTAGCTTATAGTCCTTCCAAGATAGAGCAATGATGAGGCCATGGCTGGATCTAGAGTGCTATGATTAAATGGTAACTAAGCTCTGAAGTTTACTGCATCAAACTTGGCAGAGCACTGCTGATCAACAGGAAACTCATTGGGTTAAATGGAGTTGTCTGGGAGGTTTAATTACGGAAGAACTACAATTCTGGAGGTTTAGAGAAGAAATGGACCAATAATGACTAGGGTTGCTTTGTAAGTGCATATTTGGTCTAGAAACTTGGTTTGGATGATGCACTCACTTGCAGAAGCAACTTGGGCTAAGATTGGGCAAAGCTTGATTATTTCGACATATGAAGATGCTGTAAAAACCTCATACCAAATGGGTTCACCAAAATGGTACTTGCTTCACAAACATCATTTTTGTCTAGAAACTTGGAATAATTTTGGTGATCAAATGGCTCATTGAAATGATACTAAATTGAGTGGATAGATGTTTTATGGGTATAAGAATGATCTGGTAATTTATCAGGATTTTTGAAGCAATATAAAATAAACTTGCTTCACAACCTGAAAATATTTCCAAAATCAAAGATTTGCTCATGTGCTCATATAGATGATTGGATGGAGCTGAAAATAGGTGGAGGGGGTTAATATGAGCACATTAAGGAGTTTGCAAAATTTTAACTCATTTGGATACTCTTAGCTAGTACTTCCTTCACAAAGCCTTCTGTCTGATAGAAACTTTGAAAATTCACTCAGGAAGATTGGCTAGGCAAATAAAGTTGAACTTGTGCATGAGGCAATTATTTGGACATATAATCATGCCCAAAAAGGTTGGGAGCCACTAGGAAAAATATAAATGACACTTCCTTCACAAAGTGCCATTCAGGACAGACAGGAAGAATAATTGTTGGGGAATTATTCTTGGACCATAACAGAAACGTTTGGGCATATTTAAGCAACATATGACCCAAAGGAATTATGAGAATTATTTGGGAATTTTTGGATGGACGGAAATATAGGTTGCTTCACAACCTAGGGCAGATAGGGTTATTCCTTTAATGAAAAAGGAATTTTCCCTAGAAAAGAATATTGGGATTTGGGCTAAGGAGTGAAGTGACAAGATCTTGGCAAGGTTTTGAGAATGATGAACCACTTGGGAGGGGGAATGAGGATGATTTCCCAGGTGGCAAGGCCACAGAACCACTCCGAAAATCAAAATAGAGAAAAATCCAAATAAATCAACAGGAAAAGAAAAGGGCCAAAATCCAGGATGTTACAACTCTTACCCCCTTAAAAAAATCTCGTCTTCGAGATTTGGTTGCTCAGGGAACAAGTATGACTTGAGGACAATGTTTCTCGGGTATCCTTTTTCCTTTATTTATTGTTCCCCCCAAGAATTTCAGATGATCAACTTACCTTGCTCTACGATGGCTTGCTTCACCTTTCCCCAAATTCTGACGGGTCTTTACTCATATACCAATTCCTCTTTATTCATGTTGATTCTCCATCTGCGGTGATGTCCAATGGATCCGAGCATAAATTTTCTTTGGTCATAAAAACCATTTTACTTCTGCCTTGAGGTTGCTTCAAATAAATGCAGGCCTTCTGGTTCTAATAAATGCTAAGACTCATGGCCATTCTCCTGATGGGGTCTGACTGCTCATAGGTGGTACTGATTTATCTTGATTTATTTCTTTGGCTCGAGCATGAGATATATACCAAAGATTCGACTGCCTTCTACCGTGAGCAATATAACGGTGTGTGGAGTTATAGGTGTGTCATACCTCAAATATTTACATCTTGAGACTGGCCCGACAGGGGGCTGACGGACAAATGCTTTTCCTGATAGACTAACCGTGTACTTGGTTCCGTCGGTGAGTATATCGGTTCTGAGCTAATTGTTCGGCTTTTGATTTTTCTCATGTGGTCGATATACCCACCTGTGGTAATAGGCTGTGATATGCTTTAACACTGCCTTTGTAGTCAAACCATGGAGGTTGCAAAGAAATCTTTGATCTGACAGAATAGAGGTGGATATTCCACACTAACCCTTTTAAGCGGATCAGCGGGATATGCAAATCCTTGTAAATAGTGTAGGCCGCTGAGAGTATGCCTTCGTGGATCCATATGGGATTATGGCCTCCAACTGATTTGGGTATCCGAACCCTGATGGTCATGCAAAAATCATCATGCCTTTGTTGTCAGTCTCACCCTTTAATGGTCATGATTTTCTTTGTTAGGATACCTTACTAAAATAACTTGGCCACATCTGTCCTTGATTCTTCGTATGACCATGGACGTGATTAGTGCAATATTTTTGACATTATTCCTTGTGCTTGTTTTCTGACCTGGGTCCGCACACATACGACATATATTCGGGGTTTGTAGCTGTACGGAGCTCGTTGTTGAGGCCAATCATACAATAAGGTGACAAGGTTTTATGATATCTCCTTGTCAGTTGTGGGAATAATGACCTTGATGACCATTGTCAAGACTGTTGATTCTATGATGTCATCTCCAGATATTGTCGGTCTTTGTAATTCATGAGATGTATCTCTGCTCATCTTCCTTTGTGTGACTCGTGAAGTTGTGGGATCCTTACTTTCCTTAGGTATATCTATTGGATCCTTGCCACATCTTGTATGAGTGACTGATATGATTGGGGATGCATGCTCACCATATATAAGAAGGATATGCCACCGAACACTCGATCCTTGCGGTAGGCATATGTTTTGACTGAATTTTACCTCTGACAAAATTATTGCAAGTCTTTTCCTTGAACAGCACTGTCATATACTGCCAACTCACTGTGTTATCTCTTGTAGCAATACTGAATACGACATGCGGTGCCATGGTGAAGAAGGCAAAGTGTCATAGGTTGAAAGCTATCCAAGTAACTTGCATGTCCGAGGATACATTCTCACCATATATGTGGAAAGATATGTAACCGAACACTTGATTTCTGAAGAAGACATATGCCTTGACTGATTTGTGCTTCTGGCAAAAATGTTGCGAGTCTGATTCTTGAGAGGTACTGCCATACATTGGCAACTCATCATATAATCTCTGAGGATGGTGCAATATTGTGGTACTAACGCGAACTGGGTGGCTTACGAGAGAAGCCATCTGAGTAGCTTGTTGAGGAAGACTTGTTAACTTTTGCTCAAATCTTTTGTCTGGTTATCGTGCAGAAGAAGGCTTTATAGCTTACACACAAAGCTTGGTCTGATTATTGTGCTGGAGAAGCCTGAGTTCCGTACTTGAGAAGCTTCTCCTCGGGTTTGCTTGTTGAAAAATTTATTTCCGTTTGTCAAAAGCCTTTACTGAGGTGTCTTTCTGTGAAAGACTGGGTATCGTGGGCCGGAAATTGTTCACATATAATGCTGAGGAAAATTGAGGAGCCTTGCATCATAAATTTCTTCCGATAGCGTGTGGAAGAAGACTGAGATTATTATATCCAAAACTTCATACTGATATGCAGACTGAAATCCATACACACGCCCATAATATTCTGAGGCTGATTATTTGCATCAGAAAAATGGTTTGACCGTCTTCCTTGAGAATATCACATTCTGACTTTATTTCGGATGATAACATATTGCAAGAATCATGCATTGGTGAGCCAAAACTTTGTATATGATCCATACCTCTGTTTGGAAATATACGGTGAGCTTGTACCTGACTTGTCTTGCTGCTGACTTGATCATTAATGTTGTGAGGATTTGGTACTGATGGGGACTTGATGTTGATAATCAATCCAAGACACCATTGGTATTCTGAGCAGATATTAATGCCATAATGCAGTTGATTGGGTAGACCATAATGTTTAGCTAAGCTTCTTCCAAATATTTGAAGTCGTTGTTGCTTCTTCAAGTCCGGTGTTGGTGGATGAGAAACTCTTTATAGGGGAAAATAATGTAACACCGAGGCCCAAAAAGAAAGATGAAAAAGAAAACTCAACTAAACAAAAGCACACAACAACAATCAATTCACACACAAACAATGTCACATATTACTGCTAGTCACACAATATGCATGCCTACTTAAGCACACAAATCTCGCGGGATCTCTGGTTATACGATCTAGCAAGCTGTGACGATGTGCACGAGGACGAATAAATGTGTGGAATAATTGGCGTAAACAGCGCTACACCATGTGCTAGCTTAGCCAGGTAGCAACCAGGACTAGCTCAGAAGCAAGGACGCACTCGGTAATCACGTAGTGGGACACGAATGTCGCAACCACACACATTATTATCAAGCAGACGAAAAAAATCCATACTCGTCCAAGAAAGAGGATAGCGGGGAAAACTAAGGCTGCTGACATTGCCCTTTCTTGATAACTAAGATCAGTAAGGGTTGCCAACACGACAAAATGAAAGAACGATCCGGGATAGAAGCATGTCCATCACCAAAACGATAGGCGGGGCTGAAAAAAAGACTTCGGCGCGATACCTGAGCACCATTTTTGCAAACAGTGTCGGGATCACTTGGCATCACTCTGCTGGGACAGAAATGACACCAAACACCGGAAGAAAAAGGAAACTGGAGAAATCCATAGGCTGAGCTGTAGTGGATCAGGATCCG
This sequence comes from Triticum dicoccoides, assembly GCF_002162155.2. NCBI lineage: Eukaryota > Viridiplantae > Streptophyta > Magnoliopsida > Poales > Poaceae > Triticum > Triticum dicoccoides. The sequence continues at coordinate 413,317,186 of NC_041383.1, forward strand.
TTGCCATCTACACTCACGAGATAAAACCGTTAGCAGCAAATACTATGGCTACATGCATATTATGCAACAAACAAATGCAGTAATCAAATGCAATAAACAAGCCAAACTCTATACTACCGATTTCTACCGGTTTCTAGCGCTCACGCTGAATAGGGCGCCCTACAGCCAGACCTGCTCTGATACCAAGCATGTGGCACCCCGGCTAAGAGAAACTGGAACGCCCCGTATTCTAGCCCAGAGATCTAGGAGAAGTCTCTGGAATACGGCACTACTTGACATAGAAAAATTCAGCTCTTATTACAAGAATACTAATACAAAGGTCTGATGTTACAAAGAAGCACATTAGCATAGCAACAGTACGCCTGCGATACTACACTTGCTCTATGCTAGCAGCAGAATAACTCGTAGCAGCGAAATACTTCTAGCAGCAGAACAACGATGAAGGCGGTGAACTCCACTCCGCAGGGTCTCTGGCTGGGACACGATCTAGCTCGAATGTGCGGAAACCTTGATAGGCAATCAATCAAACAAGGCATCACCTGCAATCTCGCATGACACGCTAGGTCAGTACATTGAATGTACTTGCAAGCTCACAACAACCAAAAGCATCTAGGCAAGACAACAACATAGTATTAAACAGGTTAATTAATTAACATCTACCATGATACAAAAGCAACTACTAAGCATGATATGAAACTACTATAATACTGATAAACCACCATCTCCAATCTCAATATCCATCTCACTCTTGGCTAACCGGCCAAGCAATATACCATCTGGATCACCTAGTGATCAAAACAAAACGGTGATCATTCACGGATCACAAACGGAACCACACTTGATTCAACGGGTTACCTCATAACCAAATGGTGATAATTCACAGATCACAAACGGAACATCCACGTGATCATCTCGTGACCACCTCACAAACTGAATTATCATTCTCAAGATCATCCCTGCATTATTAGCATTATCCTGCCAAGCTATTACAGCTCACAATATATCAACATATAAATCACCTATAAGTCATTCTGTCATGTGAGTGTTGATCAAACGGTGTGACCTAGTACGAACTTGTGCCCATAACCAAGGACGCGGCTATCGATGGATTAAACTCTCTCTCTCTCTCTCTCTCTCTCTCTGCGGAAGTAGCGCACTTTACCCACACCACAGAATCCATGGCCTCGCAATCCCATTCGGGTGGACCAACGGCATTCCGACAAAACCGATCTACTGCCATCACACTCTCCCAACCACTCTAACCAACACCCCCTTTTGGGTTCAGTCCTGGGTGGCCCCGTGCCTACCAAAGGCACCAAAGGCCACCGTCGTGGCAAAAAAAACGGTCCCAAACGGGGACAAAAAGGCGCCTAACAACAACTACGGGCACACAAGGTTATGTCTGCTTACCGGGCCAGAGTACCACACGCCCATAACCTTCCCTCGTTGGAGGCACTGGCGAGAGACACGACAATAGACCGCATCAGGGCCTTCCCATAAAAGGCAAATGTGGTTGCACGGGAAAAAGCCCATTTCAGTGGCACCTGACCAACTTAATGACGGAATTTATCCCCAAAAATATAATTGTGCTATCAACCTGTAATCTGAGTCATAGCAATACCCAACAAATACTCCAAGCATAATATCATCTTGCCAAAATACTCCGAGGACAGCATAACTCTATTATCGTGATGAAACCAAAAACAATAATCCTACTACTCCAATAACAAGAACAAGCTATCTAGCTAAGATCCACATGCAAATATCATCTCCAAAAATAATACTCCAAGCAACAACAACAAAACATCAACTATCATCATGATGAAAATAATTCTAGTCACTAGTAATCCAAAGGCAACAGGACATCCAAAGCAATATTCCAAAATATAAGATCAGATACCAACATGAAAATAATCATAACATAAGCCACTAATAATCCAGGGGTAACATGACACTCATCAACTGCAAGCATAACTCCTAGTAATCCAAACAATAGCATGGCTACAACAAGATAAGAAACAACTCCGAGGAAAATGCCATGCACAGGTCATAAGTAGCTAAAACAATATTTTAAGCAAGTTCAAATAATTAAACCATGTCACTGCATTCTAATGATGCAAATGGAGGGTGTGGCTTGCGTGGGAAAGATGGATTCACTCGCGGAAAGAATCGCCAAAAAACGCTCTCTCTCGGAGGGGGCTGAAGAAGGGCAGGGGGAAAATGGTCATTTTCAGAATGTCAAAACATGGTGAAAGTGGTTCCATCAGAACAGGCTCGACGAAACAAAGAAGTGGTCTTTGGATTCACCTGATTTGGAGCTACGGGTAAAAAGATATGAATGTTTTTCTCCGAGGGACCTATCTGTAAAGAAATCATCACAAACAAGCCCTCGGTTGGAAAAACAGAAAGCGCACTTTGCAGAAATATGCCTCCTCCTCCAGAAAACGTATTCCTCGCTGCAACAGAGATAAAATACGCTTTCAGGAAAGGGAAACGCACTTTAGCTGAAGGAGAGTGAAAATACGCTTTCCAAAAGAGAAAACGTACTCACGGGTTTGCGCCTCCACTTAATCCAATCAGCAGGGTGCGGGGCCGGGCCTAGTCTCGCTGACACGCGGGGCCCGCGGCCAGCTAGCAGGGAGGGGGTCGTCTCCTTCTTCTCCTCACTCGCGCCCGCACCTGGCCGAGGCAGAGCCGGCCCCGACGAGGTTTGTCGGTGACTCGGGCCACCGTCGACGGCTCCCGACCTACCCACGTGCTCAGGGCGACGAAGCCAACCCGTTCCAGGGTAGCACGGTAACCGGAAAGCTCGGGAACAGCGGTGGCGAGGGCTGCGGCGGGTGGCGGCTCGGTCGAAGTTGGGGTCGAGGCCATGGTCGACCCGCCGTCGAACTGAGAGAAGGGAGAGGTGCGCTGGTGAATGGGTGGAGATCTAGTGGTGGAATGCAGGAGGGAGGGAGCTCGGCTTGGCCGAATTTGAGAGGAGGGCTGCGGCGGCCGTGGCGAGCAATGGTCGCAAGGAGAGCCGCTCGAGCTCGAGGAAGAGGCTAGGCGGGGTTTTGGGAGAGTGTTGAGGTTGATGGGGTGTTCGGGAGAGGCTCGGGTGGCCTTATACAGGCAGAGGGGGAGGAGGCCGATCATGCGTCACCGTGGACGCGTGTGCATGCGCATGAGCTCAGGGTTAGGTGACGAGAGGGAAGGAGAGAGCTCACGGGGAAGAGGCGACCAAGGGAGCGCAGGGAGGAAGAAGACGATAAGCTCCGAGCCAAACCGCCATTGTTTGCCCATGGGCGCACGGCGGCTTGCATCGGTGAGGAAGCGGACAGAGGGGGAGAGGGGTCCAGGGGAACATTGACTGCGAGGTGAAGCCAAGGGACATGCTCACGCACGCGAAGACGATGAGTGGGGAGCGGACGAAGCAGAAACGGCACCCTAGACGCGGCCACTGCGCACAGAGCACGTGCACAGACATGTCATCGTCGTAGTCACCACATGAAATGGGGCATTCAATGCTCTACAACACCCAAAACATTGTCTAGCTTATAGTCCTTCCAAGATAGAGCATTGATGAGGCCATGACTAGATCTGGGGTGCTATGGTTAAATGGTAACTAAGCTCTGAAGTTTACTGCATCAAACATGGCAGAGCACTGCTGATCAACAGGAAACTGATTGGGTCAAATGGAGTTGTCTGGGAGGTTTAATTAAGGAAGAACTACAATCCTGGAGGCTTAGAGAAGAAATGGACCAATAATGACTAGGGTTGCTTTGTAAGTGCATATTTGGTCCAGAAACTTGATTTGGATGATGCACTCACTTGGAAGAAGCGACTTGGGCTAAGATTAGGCAAAGTTTTATTATTTGGACATATGAAGATGCTGTAAAAAGCTCATACCAAATGGGTTCACCAAAATGGTACTTGCTTCACAAACATCATTTTTGTCCAGAAACTTGGAATATTTTGGTGATCAAATGGCTCATTGAAATGATTTAAAATTGAGTGGATAGATGTTTTATGGGTATAATAATGATCTGGTAATTTATCAGGATTTTTGAAGCAATATAAAATACACTTGCTTCACAACCTGAAAATATTGCCAAAATCAAAGATTTGCTCCTGTGCTCAGATAGATGATTGGATGGAGCTGCAAATGGGTGGAGGGGGGGTAATATAAGAACATTAAGGAGTGTGCAAAAGTTTAACTCATTTGGATACTCTTAGCTAGTACTTCGTTCCCAAAGCCTTCTGTCCGACAGAAACTTTGAAAGTTCCCTGAGGAAGATTGGCTAGGCAAATAAAGTTGAACTTATGCATGAGGCAATTATTTGGACATATAAGCATGCCCAAAAATGTCAGGAGCCACTAGGAAAAATATAAATGACACTGCCTTCACAAAGTGCCATTCAGGATAGAAAGGAAGAATAATTATTGGAGAATTATTCTTGGACTAGGACAGAAAAGTTTGGGCATATTTGAGCAACATATGACCCAAAGGAATTATGAGAATTAATTGGGAATTTTTGGATGGACAGAAATATAGGTTGCTTCACAATCTAGGTCAGATAGCTAGGTTTATTCCTTTAATGAAAAAGGAATTTTCCATAGAAAGGAATATTGGGATTTGGACTAAGGAGTGAAGTGACAAGATCTTGGCAAGGTTTTGAGAATGATGAGCCACTTGGGAGGGGGAATGAGGATGATTTCCCAGGTGGCAAGGCAAGAGAACCACTCCGAAAACCAAAACAGAGCAAAATCCAAATAAATCAACAAAAACAAGAAAAGGGCCAAAATCCAGGCTATTACATGGCTACAACCGGGACCCGAAGACATGGATCCTCGAGTGGATGACAGGTGATATGCACCATGAAGCTAAAGCTCAAGACATCATCGAGCTCACCTCCCTGCCCACTCCAGGTGAATTGTATGAGCCTGGTTGTCAGCGTCACAGAGAAGGCCAACATTTTTTAGAGCCTGAACCCAATATGAGTCAGCTGCTTAGCATGATGAAGCCATTGCCTCAAGATGCAGAATATCCCAAGGAATTCCTTGTCCAGGACCTCGAGTACTTGCCCCGCACAGTCTATCATATACTGAGGCGTACTCTATGGCCAATCAAGGGACATTCTTCTGAAGCCAAACTTGAGGGCACTATGAAGACTTTGGTATTCTATATTCTCAATGGCATCAGATTCAACTCCCAGGATTTCTTCATCAGACAACTTGCTGCATCTGGGATTGATTTGTTTGGCATGGAGTTTTATGCTCCATGGGTAATGCGCCTAATCAAACTTCATTCTACTGTCAACTATCAGCCTTCAGCACGCAACCATCTTGTCTTTCTGCCTGAGGTTGATCTATCAGTTGAAGCCATCTACCCTAAGCCTGCTAAGGAGCCAATATATCTTCGAAACGCTGATCATCAAAGCTTCACGCAGCCCATAGAAGGAGTTCATGTTCCAAATGTCGTTGTTCCTGCTTATCCTCTGGCTGGCAATGTGCGTATGCCTCATCGAGCAAATACCAAAGCCACTGCCTGTACAATTGCTCAAAGGCCGAGGAAGCGTTCTCGTGTACTCAATGACCGAGAGTTGCTTGTGGCCTTACATCAGAAGAAGGACAAGAACCATGACTGGCTGAAGCGTCAGATGCATAGTCTCTTGGTGGATGTCAATCGCATTCGCAATTTGGCCACCAAGAAATCATTTGTTGCCCATGAGAATGCGCGGAGGTCCTGGAAGAGCCTCACTCTGCTGTGTTCTGAAGATGATCTTCGAGCAGATGGCTTCACCGAAAGCTTCAAGTTTGATTCCAGGCCTCCCCCAAATGCAAGCTGGCACCGTACTCCCTCACTTGAAGATTCTAAGTATTCATCTTTGGCTGCAACTATTGTTGCGAATATCGTCGATGAAGAAGATGACGCCACTTCGCCGACCATGGCTACACTGCATCTCGGCTCTGCACCAGGCCCTTCTGCACCACCAAACTCCAACGTCGACCCTGCTCCACCATCTGCTCCTTCTGGGAACGAGTAGATGCTCTATGTCTTCAAACCTTTTTGGTCATTACTGACAAAAGGGGGAGAAGCGTATGAGTTGATAGTCTTCAAGCGGGTCCTTATGGGTGGCTGCAATATTTTGCCAAGCTTTTACAACACTCGTATTTTGATACATTTGGTTCTTTGAGTTGTAACACTTAAACTCGATGGTCGTCTGCTACTTTTTCTACTACTCTGTGTTGCGATGATAAATTCCGCATGAAGTCGTTCTGGAGATGTCCATTTTCCATTATGCATATCATTATCTTCATTATCTTTTGATACGTCTCCAACATATCTATAATTTTTTTATTGTTCCATGCTATTATATTACCCGTTTAGGATGTTTATGGGCTTTACTCTACACTTTTATATCATTTTTGGGACTAACCTACTAACCGGAGGCCCAGCCTGAATTGTTGTTTTTTTGCCTATTTCACTGTTTCGAAGAAAAGGAATATCAAACGGAGACCAAACGGAATGAAACCTTCGGGAGCGATCTTTTTGGAATAAAACGCAATCCAAGAGACTTGGAGTAGACGTCAAGCAGCAAACAAGGTGTCCACGAGGGTGCCCGGTGCTCCCTAGGGGGGTGGGCGCGCCCCCCACCCTCGTGGGCCCCTCATGGCTCAACTGACCTACTTCTTCCTCCTATATCTATCCACATACCCCAATAACATCCAGGGGCACCACGAAAAACTATTTCCACTGCCGCAGCCTTCTGTATCCGCGAGATCCCATCTTGGAGCCTTCACCGGCACTCCGCCGGAGGGGGAATCGACCATGGAGGGCCTCTACATCATCTCCAAGGCCTCTTGGATGAGTTGTGAGTAGTTTACCACAGACCTTCGGGTCCATAGTTATTAGCTAGATGGCTTCTTCTCTCTCTTTGAATCTCAATACAAAGTTATCCTCAATCTTCTTGGAGATCTATTCGATGTAACTCTTTTTGTGGTGTGTTTGTCGAGATCCGATGAATTGTGGCTTTATGATCAAGTTTATCTATGAGAAATAATTGAATCTTCTCTGAATTCTTTTATGTGTGATGAATCTTCTCTTTAAAGAATACTTGTGTTGAAGCTGGCAAGTCCCGTACCATGCACGTATGGTAAAAGTTGTGTAACAAATTTGTTGCATAGGGTGCTCTTTTGATTGCCTTACTTATGTGTGGAGGTCGGGATCGCGTGATGGTTAACTCCTACCAACCCTTCCCCTAGGAGCATGCGTAGTAGTACTTTGCTTCGAGGGTTAATAAAACTTTTGCAATAAGTATATCAGTTCTTTATGACTAATGTGAGTCCATGGATTATACGCACTCTTACCCTTCCATCATTGCTAGCCTCTTCGATACCGTGCATTGCCCTTTCTCACCTTGAGAGTTGGTGAAAACTTCGCCGGTGCACCCAAACCTCGTGATACGATACACTCTATCACACATAAACCTCCTTATATCTTCCTCAAAACAGCCACCATACCTACCTATTATGGCATTTCATAGCCATTCTGAGATATATTGCCATGCAACTTTCCACCGTTCCGTTTATCATGACACGCATCATCATTGTCATATTGCCTCGCATGATCATGTAGTTGACATCGTATTTGTGGCAAAGCCACCTTCATAATTTTTCATACATGTCACTCTTGATTCATTGCCCATCCTGGTACACTGCCGGAGGCATTCATATAGAGTCATATCTTGTTCTAGTATCGAGTTGTAATTCATGAGTTGTAAATAAATAGAAGTGTGATGATCATCATTATTAGAGCATTTTTCCCAAATAAAAAAAGAAAGGCCAAATAAAAAAAGGCCAAAAAAAGGTCCAAAAAAGAAAAAGAAATAAAATAAAATGGGGGACAATGTTACTATTATTTTCCACACTTGTGCTTCAAAGTAGCACCATGTTCTTCATATAGAGAGTCTCATATGTTGTCACTTTCATATACTAGTGGGAATTTTTCATTATAGAACTTGGCTTGTATATTCCAACGATGGGCTTCCTCAAAATGCCCTAGGTCTTCGTGAGCAAGCAAGTTGGATGCACACCCACTTAGTTTCTTTTGTTGAGCTTTCATACATTTATAGCTCTAGTGCATCTGTTGCTTGGCAATCCCTACTCCTCATGTTGACATCAATTGATGGGCATCTCCATAGCCCGTTGATTAGCCTCATCAATGTGAGACTTTCTCCTTTTTTCTCTTCTCCACACAACCTCCATTATCATATTCTATTCCACCCATAGTGCTATATCCATGTCTCACGCTCATGTATTGCGTGAGAGTTGAAAAAGGCTAAAGCGCGTTAAAAAGTATGAATCAGTTGCTTGGCTGAAACCGGGGTTGTGCTTGATGGGAGTATTTTGTGTGATGAAAATGAAACATAGCCTAACTATATGATTTTGTAGGGATGAACTTTCTTTAGCCATGCTATTTTGAGAAGACATGATTGCCTAGTTAGTATGCTTAAAGTATTACTAATTATTATGTCAATATGAACTTTTGTCTTGAATCATTTGGATCTGAACATTCATGCCACAATAAAGAAAATTAGATTGAGAATTATGCTAGGTAGCATTCCACATCAAAAATTATGTTTTTATCATTTACCTACTCGAGGACAAGCAACAATTAAGCTTGGGGATGCTTGATACGTCTCCAACGTATCTATAATTTTTTATTGTTCCATGCTATTATATTACCTGTTTTGGATGTTTATGGGCTTTACTCTACACTTTTATATCATTTTTGGGACTAACCTACTAACCGGAGGCCCAACCCGAATTGCTGTTTTTCTCCTATTTCAGTGTTTCGAAGAAAAGGAATATCAAACGAAGTCCAAATGGAATGAAATCTTCGGGAGCGATCTTTTTGGGACAAACGCAATCCAGGATACTTGGAGTGGACGTCAAGCAGCAAACGAGGCGGCCACGAGGGTGCCCGGCGCGCCCCCCACCATCATGGGCCCCTCGTGGCTCAACCGACCTACTTATTCCTCCTATATATATTCACGTACCCCGAGAACATCCAGGGGCACCACAGAAAACTATTTCTACCGCCACAACCTTCTGTATCCGCGAGATACCATCTTGGAGCCTTCACCGGCGCTCCGCCGGAGGGTAAATCGACCATGGAGGGCCCTACATCATATCCAAGGCCTCTCCGATGAGTTTTGAGTAGTTTACCATAGACCTTCGGGTCCATAGTTATTATCTAGATGGATTCTTCTCTCTCTTTGAATCTCAATACAAAGTTCTCCTCGATCTTCTTGGAGATCAATTTGATGTAACTCTTTTTGCGGTGTGTTTGTCGAGATCCGATGAATTGTGGCTTTATGATCAAGTTTATCTATGAGAAATAATTGAATCTTCTCTAAATTCTTTTATGTGTGATTAGTTATCTTTGCAAGTCTCTTTGAATTATCAGTTTGGTTTTGCCTACTAGATTGATCTTTCTTGCAACGAGAGAAGTGCTTAGCTTTGGGTTCAATCTTGCGGTGTCCTTTCCCAGTGACAGCAGGGGCAGCAAGGCACGTATTGTATTGTTGCCATCAAGGATAAAAAGATGGGGTTTATATCATATTGCTTGAGTTTATCCCTCTACATCATGTCATCTTTCTTAATGTGTGTAACACCCACGATGTGGCTATATCTCCCACGTGTCGAAGCACGACTTAGAGGCATAACCGCATGGTGGTTTTGTCGCAAGAAGGGTCATCTTCACACAATCCCATAATGAACAAGAATGGGATAAAGAGAGTTGGCTTACAATCGCCACTTCACACAATACATAATTAAGATCATACATCATTCAAAATTCACTCATAGACCGACTACGGTCAAATCCAAATGAAAAGAAGACAACCCTAAATGCTAGATTCCCGATCGTCCCGACTGGGCTCCTCTACTGATCATCTGGAAACGAAACATAGTAACGGCCAAGGTCCTCGTCAAACTCCCACTTGAGCTCAGTTGCGCCATCTGCGCTGGTATCCTCGGCACCTGCATCTGTTTTGGTAGAATCTGTGAGTCACGAGGACTCAGCAATCTCACACCCGCGAGGTCAAGACTATTTAAGCTCATAGGTAGGAAAAGGGGTTAATATGGTGGAGCTGCAGCAAGCACTAAGCATATATGGTGGCTAACATACGCAAGTGAGAGCGAGAAGAGAAGCAACGCATCGGTCAAGAAGCTAGAAGCGATCAAGAAGTGATCCTGAAACTACTTACGTCAAGCATAACACAAACCATGTTCACTTCCCGAACTCCGCCAAGAAGAGACCATCACGGCTACACACGCGGTTGATGCATTTTAAAGAGGTCGAGTTTCAAGTTATCTACAACCGGACATTAACAAATTCCCATCTGCCTCATAACCGCGGGCACGGCTTTCGAAAGATAAAATACCCTGCAGGGGTGTCCCAACTTAGCCCATCACAAGCTCTCATGGTCAACGAAGGATATACCTTCTCCCGGGAAGACCCGATCAGTCTCGGAATCCCGGTTCGCAAGACATTTCAACAATGGTAAAACAAGACCAGCAAGACCACCCGACTGTGCCGACAAATCCCGATAGGAGCTGCACATATCTCGTTCTCAGGGCACAACGGATGAGCAATCCGTACAACTAAAACCAGACCTCAAGTTTCCTTGAGGGGGCGCTGCAAAGGGCTCTAGTTTGGACCAACACTCAGAGGAGCACTGGCCCGGGGGGTAAATAAAGATGACCCTCGGGCTCGCGTAAACCCCAGGGAAAAAGGCTTAGGTGGCAAATGGTAAAACCAAGTTTGGGCCTTGCTGGAGGAGTTTTATTCAAAGCGAACTGTCAAGGGGGTCCCATAAATCACCCAACCGCGTAAGGAACGCAAAATCAAGGAACATAACACCGGTATGACGAAAACTAGGGCGGCAAGAGTGGAACAAGTCACCAGGCATAAGGCCGAGCCTTCCACCCTTTACCAAGTATATAAGGTGCATTAATTAAACAAGAGATATTGTGATATCCCAAATATCCATGTTCCGACCAGGAATAAACTTCATCTTCACCTGCAACTAGCAACGCTATAAGAGGGGCTGAGCAAAAGCGGTGACATAGCCAAACAATGGTTTGCTAGGAAAGGATGGTTAGAGGTTTGACATGGCAATAGGGAGGCATGATAAATAGTGGCAGGTAGAGCTAACATAGCGATAGAGCGAGCAACTAGCAAAGCAAAGATAGAAGTGATATCGAAGGTATGGTCATCTTGCCTGCAAGGTTCTCAGAATTGTCGAAGGCTTGATCCTTGTTAGCGTACTCAACAGGTTCCTCATGCACGTACTCGTCTCCCGGCTCTACCCAAAGCAAGAACACAAGCAAAAGAACCACAATAAATCACGGTGCAATGCACAAGCAACATGATGCAATACATGGCATGATATGCGAGATGTGATATGCAATGCGTATGCGTGCTCCGGGAGGAAAAAGGATGAACAAGGCATCAACTTGGCAAACCAAACATGCCACTGGAAAGATGAGGTGATTTCGGTTGAAATCGATATGAAGATCACCGGAAACGGATGCACGGTTTGCAAAAGGCAAGCAAAACAAGAATGACACAAATCTGTGATTAACAGCACGATGCTACTTAGCATGCAACAAGAAACTATGCTACAGCACCCCAACATACAAACAAAGCATATGGAAGTGATCTACAGGAGATGCTTAACAAAAGAGGAACACTGAGCTACGGCTAAATTGCACCAAAACAGGTTCAAACAAGCATGGCAAAAGTGCAAAAGTTATCAGCTAGGACATGGCATAAACAGCATCAGGAAGCAATGTTTAGGGCAAGCAAACATCATGCTACAGGAACATATCATAGAAACTTAAGGCATGGCATGATACTACTGAATGCATAGAACAAAAGTCCCTTACTGACCATGAGCCAAAAATGACCAAACGATATGATAGCACCCATGCAAACATAGCAAGTTTTATTAACAGTTCCAAACTTAGTGAAGTTTCAGGACATGGCAAAAACAGATTCAACATGGCATCTTTACAAGCTTGATTAACTCACTACAAGGCATGTCATGGCATGTAACAAGTTCTAGCATGAAGTAGACATGAAAATGAAGCTAACCCTGTGCCAAACAACCTCATAGCAACTTTGAAATAAATCACACAAAAATGCCAAAACAGCACCATGATGTAAAATGGCATGTATGCAAACTTGCTTAAATGCAGAAAATAATGCCACCACTGGATTGGTGGCATTTTTCTACCCCAAAAACATATATAATATGTCTAGGTTGCAGTAGAAAAATCCCCACATTTATGCAAAAACAAAAACAGCATATAATGGAACCTCAGCATATGCCAAATCTGGCATGTTCCGAATTTGGAATAAAACAGAAAACGTGAGGTAAAACTAGATGCACCCAGGCTGTACCCAGCTGTTAGACTGACTGGTAGGGCCGTGGGCCACGTGGCTGGGTGTGTGTATGACACGAGGGGCCAAGGCGTCAATGTCACAATGAAAAAATAAAATCTACACAAAACTGTGGAGAGCCTGGGATTCGAACTCAGGTCTGCTGGTTGCGGTTGTGGGCGTGCTACCAGTTGGGCTAGGACAGGGCTGCTGGTTTGGTAGGGGCTCGGCTCCTAATGAAGCAACCTGAGGCTGATACGGGCCCCTTCTCATCTGCAACAGATAAGACACCGACGGTGCGTGCTAGCAATGACGACGACCACCGGAGCCAAGGGACACCGGCGGGGGTGCGGGATAGGCTAGAGTGGTACGCGCATGCGATGCTGGAAGGGAATGTGCGTGCTTGTGGAGCAACTGCGGGAGTTGGCGTGCGGGGTACTCGAGCTCGAGCATCTGCTCGACTCGGGCTACGACGAGCACGACGGGCAGGGGAAGCAGCAGGGTGCGGCGCGGGCAGGCTGTGAGAGAGTGCGCGCATGGGTGCAGCAAGGCGTGGAGGAGCCCGGCTAGGAGGATCCAGAGCAGGAGGTGCACATGGGCTGTCTCTGAACTACTGAATTGAAGAAAACTTCAGAACTCGCCTCGGTGCGCCGGGAACACGACGACGACGAGATCTTGGCCGCTCCTACGGAGACCGATCGACGAAACAAAAAGAGCAGGGGGAGGATGGGTATACCTAGTATACCTATGACAAGGAGGTGAGGCCGGTGGCGCAGCAGATCGACAGCGGGGAGGCGAAGATTTCCGGTGGACTTGCTGTCCGAGAAGGAGACGATGTAGAGGACGAAGAGGACGTCGGGGAAGGCGTCCTCAGGCTTGGATCAGCGTCAGAATGGACTCGGGGAGGCGATGCGGTGCTCGGGGTCGACGAAAGGGAAGCCGGCGACGCACCTACACCGGCGAGGAGCTCTTGCTCGGGCCGGTCATGGTGGCTGTAGGGAGGAAACGGAGCGGGGAAGCAGGGCGTGGGTGCCTCTTACCCGTGGCGGTGGCGCGGAGGGGAAAGAAGGGAGGAGGAGGAACCCTAGGCTTGCCCTGGGTTGGCCCTTTATAGGGGGAAGCGAGGGACATGGTGGCCACGGTGGCCATGTGTGTCCCTGTCCTCTGCTTTTACTGTGAGAGGAACGAGCGAGGGAGGAGGAAAAGGAACAGGGGTTCGGGTCACTGCAAGTGGGGCCGGAGTAGGCTCCAGCGTGGAAAGGAGGGTGAGCGAGCGAGCACTGCTGGCTCGCTGGGGTAGCTGGGCCGGCCTGGAGTGAGGAGGACCAGCCGGGCTGTGATGCTGCTGGGCTGCCCACTGCTGCTTTCTATTCTTTTCTTCAACCGAAAATAACAAGAAAAGCACAGAGAGCTGAAAGAGGTGTTGGGGAGATGTAAAAATATGTCTGGGGTTCTGGAATTAAAGACTATTTGAATAAATTGGTTTGGGCATTTTTAGAGGTAGAAAAATAAAACAAGTTTGAATATAATTCAAACTTGTGTCATTTTTGAACCTGACCAAAACAACTTCAAATAAGGTGATATTTGGAAGAGAGGTTTAGGACATGGAGCAAGATTTATAGGGAGAAAATGAACATTTAAGGAGAAGGTAAAAGGTGCACTTGCAAAAAGAAAGAAAGGAAAGGAAGGAGAAATGGTGATGATGCAAGATTTATGCATTGCGCATGCAACAACATAATATATATGAGATCACACCATGCACATGATGAGGATGGAATGCAAAATGACAAGAGGCACAAATGCAATATGGTAAGGTGAGCATGACAATGAAAAGAACAAACCACATAACCAAACAAGATGAGGCCAAACATGATAAAAAAACCCACAAGAATTGGATGAAGGTCAAGTTGATATATTGCCAAATTGTGACATGTTACATCTGGGGTGTTACAACACTCCACCACTACAAGAGGATCTCGTCCCGAGATCTAGGACTGAAAGAACTCCGGATATTCAGAACGGAGGTGATCCTCGCGCTCCCAGGTGGCTTCACGGTCAGAATGGTGTGACCACTTCACTTTCAGGAATTCGATTGACTTGTTGTGAGTCTTGCGCTCGGTTTCTTCAAGAATAGCAATGGGGTGCTCATGATAAGAGAGATCTTCCTGGAGGTTAATTTCTTCGAAGTTGATGGTGCGCTCAGGAGTCTTAAAGCACTTGCGAAGCTGTGACACGTGAAACACATCATGCACGTTTGCAAAGTTGGATGGAAGCTCAAGTTGATAGGCGAGACCGCCTCTTTTGCCAATGATCTTGAAAGGACCCACGTATCTAGGGGCAAGCTTCCCTTTGATACTGAAGCGACGTGTGCCTTTCATTGGAGAGACGCGGAGGTAGACATGGTCCCCGATTTCAAAAGCCAAGTCACGGTGCTTGCTATCATAGTAACTCTTTTGTCGCGATTGCGCGGCTTTCAGATTCTCATGAATGACTTTGCACATTTCTTCGGCTTCTGTGATCAAGTCGTTGCCAAGAAGTTGGCGTTCACCTGTCTCAGACCAATTGAGAGGAGTACGACACTTTCTGCCATAGAGAATTTCAAATGGGGCCTTGCCCGAACTCGCTTGGAAGTTGTTATTGTAGGAGAACTCGGCATATGGAAGACAATCTTCCCACTTCATACCGAAGGAAATGACACAAGCCCTGAGCATATCTTCAAGGATTTGATTGACTCACTCGACTTGGCCACTTGTTTGAGGATGGAAAGCTGTGCTAAAATAAATGTTGGTGCCCATGGCCTTCTGAAAGGAGTCCCAGAACTTAGAAGTGAAGATGCTTCCACGATCTGAAGATATCAATTGTGGAATACCGTGCAAGGAGACAATTCTGGAGGTGTATAGCTCTGCCAGCTGAGCTGCTATGATAGATTCTTTGATAGGAAGGAAATGAGCCACTTTAGTAAGCTTGTCAATGACAACGAAGATAGCATCATTTCCACGCTTGGACTTAGGAAAACTAGTCATGAAGTCCATCTCGATATGATCAAACTTCCATTCTGGAATAGCAAGAGGTTGAAGGAGACCAGCTGGTCGTTGGTGTTCTGCTTTCACCCTTATACAGACATCACATTCATTCACGAATTGAGCAATTTCTCGCTTCATTCGAGTCCACCAATACGACTGCTTGAGGTCATGGTACATCTTTGTACTTCCAGGATGAATGGATAGGAGGGAATTGTGTGCCTCGTTCATGATGACTTTTCTGAGATCGCCTTTAGGAACCACAATACGATCCTCGAAGAAAAGAGTATCTTTGTCATCCAAGCGATAGCACTTGTATTTGGGAATGCCCTTGCCAATACCACATTTCACCTTCTTCACCATGATATCCAGGAGTTGTGCCTCACGAATTTGATCTTCCAAAGTAGGAGAGACTATGAGGTTGGCAAGAAAGCCTTGAGGAACAACTTGAAGATTCAGCTTGCGGAAAGCTTCACAAAGATCCGGTTGAAATGGCTTGTGAATTAGACTGTTGCAATAAGCCTTTCTTCTCAGAGCATCTGCAATCACATTCTCCTTGCCAGGAGTATATTCAATACTCATATTGTACTCTTGAATCATTTCGACCCATCGAGTTTGTCTGAGGTTGAGGTTTGGTTGAGTGAAGATATACTTGAGGCTCTTGTGATCGGTGAAAATGTCCACTTGCCTTCCCAATAAGAGATGTCTCCATGTTATCAATGCATGGACAACTGCCGCCAACTCAAGATCGTGAGTGGGGTAGTTCTTTTCGTTGGGCTTCAACTGATGAGAGGTATAGGCCACAACTTTTTTCTCTTGCATTAACACAGCACGGAGACCTTGAAGATAAGCATCACAGAACACTTCGAATGGCTTGGATTCATCAGGAGGAGTCAAGACAGGAGCTGTGACTAGCTTCTCTTTGAGGGTGTTGAAAGCGACGTCACACTCAGGCGTCCAGACATACTTGACATGCTTCTGGAGGAGGTTGGAAAGAGGCTTTGCAATCTTAGAGAAGTTCTCAACGAATCTTCGGCAATAGCTTGCAAGACCAAGAAAACTGCGGAGCTGCTTGACATTCTGAGGAGGTTCCCAATTCACAACTGCAGACACCTTCGCGGGATTAACAGCAATGCCCTTGGCAGAGATGATATGACCAAGGTAAAGAACTTCATCAAGCCAGAACTCACATTTGGAACACTTCGCATAGAATTGATACTCTCTGAGCTTGTCGAGGACCAATCGCAAATGTTTGGCATGATCCTTCTTATTCTTGGAGAAGACCAAGATATCATCGAGATACACCAGAACGAATTCATTAGTGTAGGGGTTGAAGATAAAGTTCATCATTCGAGAGAAAGTTGGAGGAGCATTGACAAGGCCAAAAGACATGACAGTATATTCATAAGAACCATAGCTTGTTCTGAAAGCTGTCTTGGGAATATCTTGTTCACGATTGCGAATCTGATGATAACCCATATGAAGGTCAAGCTTGGAGAATACTTTAACACCTTTGAGTTTCTCGAAAAGCTCATTGATGTTGGGAAGTGGATACTTGTTCTTGCTTGTCTTCTTGTTCAATGGACGGTAATCAACGCGAAGTCGGTCCGTGCCATCCTTCTTCTAGACAAAAAGAACTCCACAACCCCATGGAGATGAACTCGGTCTGATCAAACCCAGACGCTCTTGTTCATCGAGCTGTTTCTTCAATTCCTTCAGCTCCTTGGGCCCAAGCTTGTAAGGACGCTTGCAAACGGGTTCAGTTCCAGGCTCAAGTCAATAACGAACTCGACTGGCCGATGAGGAGGCATACCCGGAAGCTCTTCTGGAAAGACATCTTGGTACTCACAAACGACTGGAATTTGAGAAATAGCATCCAACTCGCCCTTCTCATTGAGAGAAAACAACCGAATGGTTTCATCACGAGCGGCATAGATGATAACATCCTCAGAAGGGTGTGTCAATTGAATCTGTCTGGCAGCACAATCAAGCTGAGCCTTGTGCTTAGAAAGCCAGTCCATCCCGAGAATTAGATCAATATCAGAGTCACCAAGAACAACTGGAGAAGACAGAAATTTATAGTCGCCCATCTTGATACCGACATTTGGAACCAAAGCTCGAGAAGTCATTTGCCGAGCCGGGGAAAAGATAGACATAGGACTCGGCAATACTTGAGTAACCAAATCATGCATAGCCACAAAAGGTCTTGAAATGAAAGAATGTGATGCACCAGTATCAAATAAGACTTTTGCAGGAATATCATTAACTGAGAGATTACCCATTATCACATCAGAAGCATCCTCTGCTTGCACTGCATTCATCATATTCACCTTTGCATGCTTTGGATTATGCTTGACCATTGCATTGCTTGAAGATCTCACAGGAGGAGGAGGAGGAAGGCGCCTTTGATTGAAGCATTTGTTCGCATAGTGACCTTTCTGCTGGCACTTGTTGCAAGTCACTTCTGAGAGCAGGCGATGATAAGGAGCATTTGACCTTGGATCTTGAGGCTGAGACTTGTTCTGATAGCCTGGGTTGGGTGGGTGGGAAGATCCACGATCACCTGAGTTCTTCTGCTGGTAGGGCTGACGAAACGGAGGAGGAGGAAGGTAGAACTTCTGCTGCTTAGCTGCCACTTGTGAGGAAGAAGAAGACTGGACTGCATCCCTGATTCTCTTCTTAGAAGCCTCACACTTGAGCTGAGCACCTTCTTGCTTGAGGGCCATATTGTAGAATTGATCAAACTGAGTAGGCTCAACAAGAACGAGAGCTAACTGCAGATCCTCTCTAAGGGCACCTCTGAATTGATAGATCATACTCTTTTCATCAGGAACGTCTTGTTTAGCAAAGAGAGCAAGTTCCTGAAACTGCTTGTTGTATTCGTACACTGACATGTTGCCTTGCTTGAGATTGCAGAACTCCTCACGCTTGCTCTCAACAACACTGGTAGGAATGTGGTGAGCTTTAAAGTCCCGACAGAAATCAGTCCAAGTAATCACTCGACCTCCTCTGGAATCCTTGTATTGCTGGAACCAATCAGCTGCTTGATCCTTGAGCTGAAAAGAAGCGAACTTGACGTAGTCCTCAAGCCTGACATTGCTACATTCAAAATGCTTGTTGATATCCACGAGCCAATCATCAGCGTCTGTGGCCTCGGCACAGTAGCTGAAAGACTTCGGCTGATTTGCCAGGAACTGGTTGAGGGTAGGAAATTGAGGCTGATGATTGAACTGCCCTTGACCTTGATTCCCTTGGTTGCCTTGGCCTTGGTTGCACTCTTGCATGAGCTGAATCATCATCTAAGCATTGGCGTTTGTGGCTGCCATCAAAGCTTGCCATGCCTCTGGAGGTGGAGGTGGAGGTGGAGGGTTCGCCTGACTCCCATCATTGCGTTCCGGATTCTGACGCGTTGGCGGAGCCATCCTGAAGAGGGTAACATCCGTTAGCATCTTGATAGACAGATAGACAAGTTGAATCAACGGATAGAAATTGCAACATATAGTCTTCACAATAAACATTCGAACAAGGATGAACGAATGAATTCCCAAAGCTAACATCACACATCCATTAAGGTGAGAAGCCACTTGATAAGAGATTGATGAATGAAATAAACAAGGTACAACTGGAACAAATAAGTGGTAAGGATTACCCAATCATAAACCAAATATCTGCGGGAAGAAATGCTAGAGCTACTTGAATCCCACCTATAAACTCCCGAAACTTTCCGGTTATGCAATCAGGTGTTGGGGATACAGGGGAAGCAATATATCTCACCCAAACTAACAATCCCTACATCCACTTGTATCCATCCGTCAACACATAACCAAGAAACCTTCGGAAATCGTGTACCTCAACCTTCGAAAAGCATCCGTTATACGAGTTATGACAATGAAAAGAACAAACCACATAACCAAACAAGATGAGGCCAAACATGATAAAAACCCACAAGAATTGGATGAAGGTCAAGTTGATATATTGCCAAATTGGGACATGTTACATCTGGGGTGTTACAATGTGTTACTCTATTCTTATGAACTTAATACTCTAGATGCAGGCAGGAGTCAGTCGATGTGTGGAGTAATAGTAGTACATGCAGGCAGGAGTCAGTCTACTTGTTGCGGACATGATGCCTATATACATTATCATGCCTAGATATTCTCATAACTATGCACTTTTCTATCAATTGCTCGACAGTAATTTGTTCACCCACCGTAATACTTATGCTATCTTGAGAGAAGCCACTAGTGGAACCTATGGCCCCCGGGTCTATATTTTATCATATAAGTTTTCCATCTATCTTTATTTTGCAATCTTTACTTTCCAATCTATATCATAAAAATACCAAAAGTATTTATCTTATCTTATTATCTCTATCAGATCTCACTTTCACAAGTTACCGTGAAGGGATTGACAACCCCTTTATCGCATTGCTTGCGAGGTTCTTGTTTGTTTGTGTAGGTACGAGGGACTTTTGATGAGCCTCCTATTGGATTGATACCTTGGTTCTCAAAAATTGAGGGAAATACTTACGCTACATTGCTGCATCACCCTTTCCTCTTCAAGGGAAAACCAACGCAGTGCTCAAGAGGTAGCATCTTTCTATATGCATAATGTATTGTCTTCACACTTTGAATATGGCCTCCACAAAGCAAAACCTGCCATGTGCATTTGCATTCCAATGCAAATCATTTGTATGCACATCTTCAGGGGAGCCTCGTCATATGTATGAAGACAATACTCACAACACTAAACTTTCACATACTTTTATCCCCATTGAAAACTTCAACCAGTTTGTCATCAATCACCAAAAAGGGGGAGATTGTAAGTGCATCTAGTGCCACCCCTAGTTGGTTTTGGAGTATTGACGACAAACTTGGTTGAGGGACTAATGTGTTTGTGAGAATTGCAGGATAACACAGGTAGTAGTCCCATATTGATTCAGTTTACCTACCAGAGATGACCCCTAAAAATGTGTGAAGACATTGAAGACAATGGTGGTCTATGAAGATATTCACATTGAAGACTATGACAAGAGAAGACATCGCATGAAGACTATGGAGTGCGAAGACATAGTTGTTTCGTAGTTTCCTTTTCTTCTTTGTTGAGTCATAGGAACCACCATACTGTTAAGTGGGGTCCAAGTGAACTAAGTCAGAGTGACTGATGTTATGCTCAACCAAATCATATGTCTTCGAGTGAAGACAATAAGAGAAAATCTTATCCAGAGCTGGATGAGTCAGCTTTGCTTGTAGCCCAAGCTAAGCTGCCGCGTGTGTTTGAAATCTGACCGTTGGACACGTGTCAGTTCTTTAGTGACCCAGGGTCATTTTGGACAAATCGGGTCGGGTTGCTTCCTAGCTATAAATAGCCCACCCCCTACACCATAAATTGGTGGATGCTTAGAGTTAGTACACGGCTTTTGTCGTTTGAGAGCAACCCACCTCCGAAGCCTTTGAGAGAGTAATCCTTGTGAGGACAAAGCCCAAGACACCCAGAGCCCAAGAGTGTTAGGCATCACTAAAGTCTTTCTGTCCGCGTGATCTGAAGACTTATTACACTTGAGGACTATGAATCCTCCAGCCGGTTAGGTGTCGCGTTCTGAGCATCCAAGAGTCATTATGGATTGCCGGTGAACGAAGTCTGTGAAGGTTTGGAAGTCTCCCTTGAAGACTTACCAGAGTGATTGGGCAAGGACTAAGTGTTCTTAGCTCAAGGGGAATAAGGTGAAGATGCGGTCTTCTGAGTTGAATCTCGGCCTCCCTAACCAGACGTACAGTTTTCATAGCAACTAGAACTGGTCCAACAAACCCCTTGTCCTCTCCGAGCAACTGGTTCTATCCTTCCTCTCTCTTTACTTACAGTTTGTCTTCGTGAAGTCTTTGCCCATTTGCCTGATCTGATTGACTTCACTGTGTGAAGACTTTTTACTGTTTGTCTTCATACTATCTTCCATCCAGATCCATACTACCTAGCCACTAATAGTCTTCGTGCTTTCACTACATTGCTTACTTGACTATGGCTTGTCTAGTGTAGTCTACCTTCCGCCGCATATCAATAGGTTCATTTCTATTGTTTGTCTACAAAGCACCCATGTTTTGAAGACTTTCATAAAAATCGCCTATTCACCCCCCCCCCTCCTCTAGTCGAATACTAGCACTTTCAGATTGTACGTGGAGAGGATGACAGTAGGGACCCATCATGTCCATGGCCATACGCAAGCAAGTTACTCATTTTTTATATTCCCCATTGTCATCGTATAGAAAACAAATGCTTCCTCCTAGTGGTTTCCTGACATCTAGGACCCACCATATTGTCAACGTATATAGTCAATAGACAAGAGAAAAGCACAAGATTGGCTGACACCTGGGACGTAGCTGCTCGAGCAGTATTTTTTTTGTTATTGTTGAGATGGAGCATGGTTTCAACTGGGTTGTGGCCCGTCTAGCCCAGGCTTATATTTTACGTTCACCACATGACCAGCCCAGCTATTTTTCCTTTCTAAAAGAGCCTAGTTTATTTTTTCTGAAGAATACCCAATCTAGGCCTACTTATTTTTCTACGCCCTGATGGGTTGCAACTCTTTCAAGGCGGATGCAAATCTTGAAAGTAATATGAAATGGGTTGTAAATATAAAAAGGCTTTGGAAACTCACAAGCTTGGATCTGTGCATTTCTTGTTGTCTGGTCTGCCTACTATCAACTGGATACTTAGGCACACATTGCTTCCCAAGTCAGGAGATCACAAGATGATGAGAGGTCATGCTATCAACTTGCTGCACTTGTTAGATATACCTCAGAAATTCAATGTCATGAGCCTGATTGTGGAAACAATCAAGAGAACTACAGCTGATCAGAAGAGGAGTTGTGGGTATGCTCCACACATTCAGGAGCTCATCAACTCAAAGATGGGCACAGGAACATATCTTTTGGACAAGGAGCATCTACCCCTATATCCTGAATTTGTGGACAACACTATTGAGATGAATGAGGAAGAACCATCATCTATGCAAGCACATGAAAAGAGAGAGAAAGCAAGGGCAGAGAAAGCTGCAAAGATGCCAACTGCAGAAGAGGCATCTCAAGTGTTTCCGAAGAGCAAGCAATACCAACTTGGCTACTTGATTGCCTCCACCTTGAGGAGTGAGAAGGGCTTGGCCACCCTGACTCAAAAACAGGAGAGCTTGGAGAGAATCATAGAACAGAAGTTTTATGCACTTGATGTGAAGGTCACAGAAATCCAAACTACAGTTGAATAACTTCGGGAGGAAGTGGAGGAGAAGAAGGGTAAGTCTACCACAGATGCATTTGCTAGAGTGCCCAGAGGTCAGAGATCTGCTGCAGTGCCTGTTCCAGACACCAGAACTACATCATCTGCACCAGTTGCCACAGCCTCAGTGCCTCCAGCTCCAGCACCCACTCCACCAGCTCAAGCTACATCAACTGATGCTTTCGTCCTTGGAGTCATCTCTACACCACCTCATGAAGACCAAGCATGAGAGTCGTTTAGCACTATGCATTTTTGAACTTTTTGGTAACTTGTTGCCAAAGGGGGAGAAAAATGTATAGATCATAGTCTTCGAGAGAGAGTGTTGCTTTTTATCTCTCTTGATTTTGGTGGTTGAACTTCTTTATTGTGTGTGTTTGCTTGATATGTTATGCCTTTTGTGAGATACTTGGATGATCATGTGTTTGATCATATGCTACCTTAATGCTTGTTGGATGACAGTATCTTTTATATCCTTATGTGATCATTCACTTTGCTTGGTGATGAGTGCATGTGTTTAATTATTATCATTTTACCAAGATGTATGTGACATGGAAGAGTGACCCATGATCCTAACTCATTGTGCATTTGCAGTCCAAAGCAAAATTTTAAAATAGTGCACAACTTTAGGGGGAGCTCTTACTTATCACATACTTCTCAAAGCGACGATGTTTTTCAATCTTATTATCATTTGTCGAAGCTTTGGTCTATATGTTGTCATCAATTACCAAAAAGGGGGAGATTGAAAGTGCAACTATCCCTGGGTGGTTTTGGTAATTCCTAACAACCTATACCTCATTGAGCTAATGCTATTTCAAGATAAATATTTTAGGAAAGCTCAATGATTGGCATGGCATGGATGAGAAAAGTGGATCCCTCAAAATGCTAAGGACAAAAGGATTGGATCAAGTTCAAAGCACAAGACTCTATATTTTCTATTTTAGTGATCCAAGATCACATTTAGTCTATAGGAAAAGATAATACTATCAAGGAGGGATGAGGTATTTCTTAATGAGTTTCTTGCTCAAAATGCTTAGTGATATGCTCCAAAGCCCTCAACTACCTTCTCGCATCCACGTATGACCCAAACCAAAAGTCAAACTCGGCCCCACCGAAACCATCTATCCGGCGCCACCGAGTTCAGATGTCATAGCCACTGCCAAAAACCCTAGTCTTTTCGGTCTCACCGATAGGGATCTCGGTCTCACCGAGATGGGATTGCAATCTCTCTGTTTCCCTTCGTAACATTTCGGTCCATCCGAGATGAGAGATCGGTCCCACCGAGATTGCAATGCAAACTCACTATTTCCCTTTCATAACGTTTCGGTCTAACCGAGATGAGTGAATCGGTCCCACCGAGTTTGCCTGACCAACCATTTTTGTGTCTATTACCAAAATCGGTCTCACCGAGTTTGTGTAATCGGTCTCACCGAGATTACGTTATGCCCTAACCCTAACCATATCGTTCCCACCGAGATGACATGTCAGTCCCACCGAAAATCCTAACGGTCACATTATTTCCTAAATCGGTCCGACCGAGTTTCACGATTCGGTCCCACCGAGTTTGGTAAGTTGTGTGTAACGGTTAGATTTTCTGTGGAGGCTATATATACCCCTCCACCCACTCTTCATTTGTGGAGAGAGCCATCAGAACATGCCTACACTTCCAACATACATTTTCTGAGAGAGAACCACCTACACTTGTGTTGAGGTCAAGATATTCCATTCCTACCACATAAATCTTGATCTCTAGCCTTCCCCAAGTTGTTTTCCACTCAAATCTTCTTTCCACCAAATCCAAACCCTGTGAGAGAGAGTTGAGTGTTGGGGAGACTATCATTTGAAGCTCAAGAGCAAGGAGTTCATCATCAACACACCATTTCTTACTTCTTGGAGAGTGGTGTCTCCTAGATTGGCTAGGTGTCACTTGGGAGCCTCTGACAAGATTGTGGAGTTGAACCAAGGAGTTTGTAAGGGCAAGGAGATCACCTACTTCGTGAAGATCTACCCTAGTGAGGCAAGTTCTTCGTGGGCGATGGCCATGGTGGGATAGACAAGGTTGCTTCTTCGTGGACCCTTCGTGGGTGGAGCCCTCCGTGGACTCGCGCAACCGTTACCCTTTGTGGGTTGAAGTCTCCATCAACGTGGATGTATGATAGCACCACCTATGGGAACCACGGCTAAAAAATCTCCATGTCAACATTGCGTTTGCTCTCTAAAACTCCTCCCTTTACCTTCATATGCAATTGTTTTACATTCCGCTGCTATACTCTTAGAATTGCATGTGTAGGTTGATTTGCTTGACTTGTGCTAAGTTGCTAAAATCTGCCAAGAACTAAAATTGGGAAAAGGCTAGATTTTTATTTGGTCAAGTAGTCTAATCACCCCCCTCTAGACATACTTCCGATCCTACAAGTGGTATCAAAGCTTTGGTCTCCATTTGCTTTGATTTCCATAGCTTTTGGTGGTCATAGCCTTGGTTTTACAACCTAGGAGAGTATGGCGTCTGGCGAGGGAAATTACCACCGTAGAGGTCCTTACTTTGATGGTCCTAATTTTGCTAGTTGGAAGCATAAGATGAAAATGCATATTCTTGGACATAACCCCACCGTTTGGGATATTGTGTGTATTGGCTTGCAAGGTGAATTCTTTGATGGGAGAGAACCGAACCGTGAAGCTACCGCGGAAGAGTTGAAGATGCTGCAATACAATGCTCAAGCTTGTGACATCCTCTTCAACGGATTATTGTGCCCCGAAGAATTCAACAAAATCAGCCGTCTTGAGAATGCGAAGGAAATTTGGGATACTTTGATTGACATGCATGAAGGTACCGACTCCATCAAGGAATCCAAATTGGATGTACTTCAAAGTCAACTTGACAAGTTCAAAATGAAGGATGGTGAAGGCGTCGCCGAGATGTACTCTAGGCTTGCTCTCATCACAAATGAGATTGCCGGCTTAGGAAGTGAAGAGATGACCGACAAATTCATCATCAAGAAGATCCTAAGAGCCTTGGATGGAAAATATGATACTGTGTGCACATTGATCCAAATGATGCCCAATTACAAAGATCTCAAGCCAACGAAAGTCATTGGAAGAATTGTTGCTCATGAGATGTCACTCAAGGATAAGGAGGAGCTCCACAACAAGTCAAGTGGTGCTTACAAAGCCTCATGTGAAGCTCCCACATCATCAAGTGAGAAACAAACCTTCAATGAAGAATTGAGCCTGATGGTGAAGAACTTCAACAAGTTCTACAAGAATAGAAGCAAGGAAAGAAGCTCCAAGTCAAGGTCCTACAATGACAAAAGATCTTCTAGTCGTGAGCGTAATTGCTACAATTGTGAAAGACCCAGACACTATTCCAATGAGTGTACGGCTCCCTACAAAAGAAGAGAAGAGAAGAGAAGAATCACCATCAAGAGAAAGAAGGAGTAGAGATGATCGTTATGAACAAAGAACATCCCGGAGAAGCAAGGATTCGGAAAGGAAGGACAAGTCATCAAGGAGCTACACAAAACGAAGACATCAAGCTCATGTTGGTGAATGGGTATCCAGCTCCGACTCCGACAATCACTCCGAGAGAAGCTATCACTCCGACTCTGAATATACTCAAGATGAAGGTGTTGCCGGTCTAGCACTTGTGTCAACCAACTCCTACGACATATTTGACTCACCAAATTAAGGGATTGGAAGATGCTTCATGGCTAAAGGCCCAAAGGTATCACACCCCGAGTATGTTGATTTCAATAGTGATGAAGATGACTTGTTAGGTGATGATGATTTACTTGCTGACAACTCTAGTGATGAATACTATGAAGAAACGTCAAATAATCATGCTAATCAAGATAAAACGAATGACAATGATAAGCAGAAGATTGAGTGTCTAACTAAAGAACTAAACACTCTTAAGTTAGCTCATGAAACTATCTTGGAAGATCATCGAGAACTTTTAAAGACTCATGAAAAGTTATGCTTTGAAAAGCTCAACCTTGAGTAAGAGCATGAGTTTTTAAAGGCAATCAATGATGATCTTCGCAAGAAAAGTTCTTCTTACATTGCCAAGCGTTTACTCTTATCTACTTACATGCCTCAAGTCAAGTCTAGTAACAAGAACAAGAAAGATTCTTCTTCTAGTAGTAACAATAATCATGTTGAATCCAATGTTGTTGCCTCTAGTAGTTCTCTTGATTCCACTAATGATTCTCTTAGCCAAGTTACACTTGAGCAAAAAAACATCTTATTGAAGGGAATTATAGAGAAATGTGTTTACAAGAGTCTTGCCGGAAGTAAGCAATTCGAGGAAATTTTACGCAAGCAAGGAAGGCACCGGAAGAATCAAGGTGTTGGTTTTGAACGAAAGTTCAATGACAATGGAGTTGAGTGGGAAGAAGATCAATACCCCAAGACGAAGTTTGTTCCTCAACAAGAGAAGTATGATCCTACTTATTTCAAAGGGACACAAACTCAAGATGATCTTCCACCACAAGACCACAAGCAAAAAGGCAAGGACAAGCTTCAAGAGGAGATCGATGCATTTGAAGAAGCTCCTAAGGCCTTGGGAAGTGGGTTCCCAAGACTACATCAAGTTCTACTTCATCGAGTACAACTACAAATCCAAGGATTCCCATCAAGATGATGTGGATCCCAAAGAAGAAGAACTAGAGAGTTCTTGAGGGTGACTCTGCCAACATACTTCACTCATATCATTTTGGCAAGGACAAGTGCAATCAACTTCCACATCTTGCACTAGTTCAAGGAGTCCTTGTTGGTAAGACAAGGGACAAGGTAACCCAATGCCTTCATGGACATCATCTTGTGTATGCATCACTCTATGTCTATGGATATCCTTGTTTGCTCCTTGTGGGACTAACCCGTGTAGGTATTGAAAGTGCAACTCACTCCAATGGGTTGCTCCAAATGATATACATCAACATTAAGCATCCACATCTTCAACACCTACATGAAGTCATCATCGACCAAACCCAAGGTTAGTTCATCCCTCTTAGGGGGGATCTCACATCTAGGGGGAGCTTTACTCTAAGAATTGACTTAAAGCAACTCTAATGGTGTGAAAACAAAAATGCTTTATGTAAAAGTGGTAACCCCGCTTGTGCTTAAACGATGAGTATGACCTATGATCAAATGTTCTCATTTGACTCCTAAGTCAATATACTCATATATAGATGACCTAGTCATCGCCAATTGTTTGATAGATGCTAGTATTGGTTGTGCATGCTTTGTCATATATTTCATTTGCCATTTTATTGTGTGAGCATGTTGGTTGCATATTTTACTCATTCGAGGACATCCACTTGTTGTTTTGATTGTTTGGGTTCTTTTCTTTTGCCAAGTGGATGGACAAGAATGCCTAAGAACCTTCTCTAGCTATCTATGCTTTTCCTGTCTCAAACTCTATTCATGCTACATCAAAAAGTTTGATCAAGTCAGATTCGAACCACTCTATGTGAGGAGCACTCGGAGTCCCCGATTAGTCATAGACTTAAACTTCCAAAACCTCATTGTGCATTTCGGTCTGACCGATTCACCATTTTCAGTCACACCGAGATCACTAAGTTGATCTATGTTTTCAACCTCGGTGCAACCGATTAGAACTTTTCGGTCACACCGAGTTGCACTAACTGCTTGTAGTTTTGCATCTCGGTGCCACCGAGTTGTTCCACTCGGTCACACCGACAGGGTCGGGCTATAAATACCCCGGGGTCAAATTTTGGAAAAATTTCCGAAACCCCTTCGCCCGCGCATATCCTGCTCTGCCTCCTCGGGTCTCCGGATCGTTCTCCTCATCGCCAGTGACCTCCCGCCACTGGTCTCCGCCGCCATCAATGGCATTCTGCCCCGCCATTGCCGCCGTAGCAAGTCCACCGCCGAACTAGGGTATGGACTTGAAACTTTGTCGCTTTTTGCTATCCTTAACTCCGATTCCTAGCGCATTGCATTGCCATGAATCTTGCCACTTTTGAAATCTTTCTATCTTGCAAAATCACTCCGTAGATTAGATTTGGATTGAAAATTTAGGGTTAGGTTTCCGCTGAACTCATCTTAGACCGATCGAGTTGTAGAAATCGGTCTCACCGATTTGGCTTAGGCCATTGCACATGTGATTCTCGGTCTGACCGAGAATTGCAAATTGGTGTGACCGAGATCAATTCTTTGTGAAACCCTAGCAGTCTTTGTGCCACCAAATTGTGACTCGGTCTGACCGAGTTCACTAGTTTAGGTTCCAAAAGTTGCTTCGATATCACTGAGTTTACAAATCGGTAGCTCCGAAATGCTTTCTGTGGAAAACTAAAACTAAGTTTTTGATTCAATTATTTTGCAAAAACATCTGTGCTTTGTGATGCTCACCTACTCTACCTCATCTACATCTATTCACAGGGTATGATGTCAGAGAGTTTGCAATATGTATGATCAAAGTGACAGCCAGAACAAGTCAGAGTAGCAAGTTCAGATGAGTGAGGGCACTAGTCCCTCTAGCAGTTATGATGAGGGCAGCAGGAGCACACCCGGAAATTTTCCTAAGGCTGCAACCAGGGCAAGGAAGAAGAAAACCTTAGATTCTGAAGATGAGGACTATGTGGCTGTTGAAGATGAGGCCACTTCTAAGAAGAAAGTGCTGAAAAAGGAATATGGTACAGCTGCTACCACCAAGCCAGGGATGCACAAGAAGGCACCTGCCAAGAGAGTGCCTACTTCCAAACCTAGGAAGGTTGCTACTGGTGAAACCATGAAATTCACAATTGAGTCTGATGAAGAAGCTGCTTGCCAGGATAAGGAGAAGAAGAGAGTCAGATCTACTACTGCCAAAGTCCTTGGCAAGCCCTCTATGAGGATATCTTCTGATGAGGAAGAAGAGGAAGAGGATGCTGCACCAGCTCCTAAAGCTCAGAAGCTAATGGGAGATGCAATCAAGTCAGGGGCTGCTCCATCTAAGCCCAAAGTTGCTCCCAAGGCTGCTGCACTAGCACCAAAGCCTAAACCCAAGAGGAACACCAGAAACATAACTGCATCTGAGAAGAACAAGGCCCCGGTGCCTGAAGCTGCTGAAGAAGAAGATGATTCTCATGTTTTGAGAAAGTTGAAGCCCAAGATTCCTGATCACAATGATGCTCATCCAGCTGCTAAAGACATGCATATCAGAAAGGATGCTGGACTGAGATTGTGGAGACAGTCAGATCCTTATGATGTGAGGAGAAGGACAGCAGTTGACTACATATTCCACGCAAAGGAGCAACATGATTTCTATGAGACTATCTTGCTTGAGAAGAAGCCCATTGTGTGTGACATGAGATGGATCAACTGGGGATACATCAAGAAGAATGAAGCTCACTATCCAGGAGTGTATGACAGCTTCAAGTCTTGTGGAGTAGATGACTTTGTTGCCCAGAAGCTCACCAAGTGGAATGATGAGCTCATTATGCAGTTTTACTCCACAGCTCACTTCTACCCAGATGGGAGGATTGTCTGGATGTCTGAGGGTACTAGGTACCAATCCACAATTGAGGAATGGGCTAAGCTGATCAATGCCCCTAAGGAATCTGAAGATGACTTGGATGTATATGCAGAGAAGAAGAAAGACCACAACTCTATGGTTCACATGTACAAAGAGATCCCAGAAAAGGCTTTGGAAACTCACAAGCTTGGATCTGTGCATTTCTTGTTGTCTGGTCTGCCTACTATCAACTGGATACTTAGGCACACATTTCTTCCCAAGTCAGGAGATCACAAGACGATCAGAGGCCATGCTATCAACTTGCTGCACTTGTTTGATATACCTCAGAAATTCAAAGTCATGAACCTGACTGTGGAAACAATCAAGAGAACTGCAGCTGATCAGAAGAGGAGTTGTGGTTATGTTCCACACATTCAGGAGCTCATCAACTCAAAGATGGGCACAGGCACATATCTTTTGGACAAGGAGCATCTACCCTTATATCCTGAATTTGAGGACAACACTGTTGAGATGAATGAGGAAGAACCATCATCTGTGCAAGCACATGAAAAGAGAGAGAAAGCAAGGGCAGAGAAAGCTGCAAAGATGCCAACTGCAGAAGAGGCATCTCAAGTGTTTCTGAAGAGCAAGCAATACCAGCTTGGCTACTTGATTGCCTCCACCTTGAGGATTGAGAAGGGCTTGGCCACCCTGACTCAAAACCATGAGAGCTTGGAGAGAATCATAGAGCAGAAGTTTTATGCACTTGATGTGAAGGTCACAGAAATCCAAATTGTAGTTGAGCAACTTCAGGAGGAAGTGGAGGAGAAGAAGGGCAAGTCTACCACAGATGCATTTGCTAGAGTGCCCAGAGGTCAGAGATCTGCTGCAGCGCCTATTCCAGACACCAGAGCTACATCATCTGCACCAGCTGCCACAGCCTCAGTGCCTCCAGCTCCAGCACCCACTCCACCAGCTCCAGCTACATCAACTGATGCTTTCGTCCTTGGATTCATCTCTACACCACCTCATGAAGACCAAGCCTGAGAGTCGTTTAGCACTATGCATTTTTGAACTTTTTGGTAACTTGTTGCCAAAGGGGGAGAAAAATGTATATATCATAGGCTTAAGAGAGTGTGTTGCTTTTTATCTCTCTTGCTTTTGGTGGTTGAACTTCTTTATTGTGTGTGTTTGCCTGATACATTATGCCTTTTGTGAGATACTTGGATGATCATGTGTTTGATCATATGCTACCTTAATGCTTGTTGGATGACATTATATTTTATATCCTTATGTGATCATTCACTTTGCTAGGTGATGAGTGCATGTGTTTAATTATTATCATTTTGAGCGCTCCACCAAGATGTATGTGACATGGAAGAGTGACCCTTGATCCTAACTCATTGTGCATTTGCAGTCCAAAGAAAAATTTTAAAATAGTGCACAACTTTAGGGGGAGCTCTTACTTATCACATACTTCTCAAAGCGACGATGTTTTTCAATCTTATTATCATTTGTCGAAGCTTTGATGTATATGTTGTCATCAATTACCAAAAAGGGGGAGATTGAAAGTGCAACTATGCCTGGGTGGTTTTGGTAATTCCTAACAACATATAGCTCATTGAGCTAATGCTATTTCAAGATAAATATTTCAGGAAAGCTCAATGATTGGCATCGCATGGATGAGAAAAGTGGATCCCTCAAAATGCTAAGGACAAAAGGATTGGCTCAAGCTCAAAGTACAAGAGTCTACATTTTCTATTTTAGTGATCCAAGATCACATTGAGTCTATAGGAAAAGTCAATACTATCAAGGAGGGATGAGGTGTTGCTTAATGAGTTTTCTAGCTCAAAATGCTTAGTGATATGCTCCAAAGCCCTCAACTACTTTCTCACATCCACATATGACCCAAACCAAAAGTCAAACTCAGCCCCACCGAAACCATCTATCCGGCGCCACCGAGTTCAGATGTCATAGCCACTGCCACAAACCCTAGTCTTTTCGGTCTCACCGATAGGGATCTCGGTCTCACCGAGACGGGATTACAATCTCTCTGTTTCCTTTCGTAACATTTCTGTCCATCCGAGATGAGCGATCGGTCCCACCGAGATTGCAATGCAAATTCACTGTTTCCCTTTCGTAACGTTTTGGTCTAACCGAGATGAGCGAATCGGTCCCACCAAGTTTGCCTGACCAACCCTCTGTGTGTCTACTACCAAAATCGGTCTCACCGAGTTTGTGTAATCGGTCTCACCGAGATTACGTTATGCCCTAACCATAACCATATCGGTCCCACCGAGATGACATGTCGGTCCCACCGAAAATCCTAACGGTCACATTATTTCCTAAATCGGTCCGACCGAGTTTCACGATTCAGTCCCATCGAGTTTGGTAAGTTGTGTGTAACGGTTAGATTTTGAGTGGAGGTTATATATACCCCTCCACCCACTCTCCGTTCGTGGAGAGAGCCATCAGAACATGCCTACACTTCCAACATACATTTTCTGAGAGAGAACCACCTACACTTGTGTTGAGGTCAAGATATTCCATTCCTACCACATAAATCTTGATCTCTAGCCTTCCCCAAGTTGCTTTCCACTCAAATCTTCTTTCCACCAAATCCAAATCCTGTGAGTGAAAGTTGAGTGTTGGGGAGACTATCATTTGAAGCACAAGAGCAAGGAGTTCATCATCAACACACCATTTGTTACTTCTTGGAGAGTGGTGTCTCCTAGATTGGCTAGGTGTCACTTGGGAGCCTCCGACAAGATTGTGGAGGTGAACCAAGGTGTTTGTAAGGGCAAGGAGATCGCCTACTTCGTGAAGATCTACCCTAGTGAGGCAAGTCCTTCATGGGCGACGGCCATTGTGGGATAGACAAGGTTGCTTCTTCATGGACCCTTCATGGATGGAGCCCTCCATGGACTCGCGCAACCGTTACCCTTCATGGGTTGAAGTCTCCATCAACGTGGATGTACGATAGCACCACCTATCGGAACCACGGCTAAAAAATCTCCATGTCAACATTGCGTTTGCTCTCTCAAACTCCTCCCTTTACCTTCATATGCAATTGTTTTACATTCCGCTGTTATACTCTTGGAATTGCATGTGTAGGTTGATTGCTTGACTTGTGCTAAGTTGCTAAAATCTGCCAAGAACTAAAATTGGGAAAAGGCTAGATTTTTATTTGGTCAAGTAGTCTAATCACCCCCCCCCCTCTTGACATACTTTCGATCCTACAATAACGAGTGCTCCCCATGATAGCTGAGGCCCACCAGATTTGGAGGCTGACTTGTGGGCCTACTAAGTTGACGCGGACGGAGGGCTTTGTCAACTTAGTCAATATGAACGATTCTAGCTCCCGTGACCGTAGAATGTGCATCCAACGGCCGTAGTGCTTCTTCAACCTCTGGTCTTCTTGCTCCAGCCGCCCAAGACAGCGCAGGTCATGCCGCCTGCTCCTACCTCCCGTGGATGGCT
Source organism: Triticum dicoccoides (assembly GCF_002162155.2). Taxonomy (NCBI): domain Eukaryota; kingdom Viridiplantae; phylum Streptophyta; class Magnoliopsida; order Poales; family Poaceae; genus Triticum; species Triticum dicoccoides. The sequence continues at coordinate 413,350,841 of NC_041383.1, forward strand.
ATGCTACCACGCAGTCCTCACCGCCCCACTCTACTCCAACCTCTGGCCAGGCCATCCCTCTACACACCAACAACCCCTGTTATTCTGCGGACACGGCAACCGAACCAGCCAACCCTCATACTCCTCTCCGCGTGGGCATCCACTGCCGCGTCTTCCCCGGCTCCATGTCGTCCCCTTCCTAGGCCTCACCGTCGTCCACCACCTTGGTGATCTCGGTGCGGCGTGGTCAATGTGGTCAAGGAATGACTTCCATCGAAAGAGTATTGCATGTGGAGAGGCTGACAGCCGGTTCCACGGCCGCAGCAAGGAAGTGCCTCCTTATTACGTGCAAAATAATGATTCCTCCACCTGAAAGTGGGGACCCACCTGACAGGCCACCGTATTTCGTGAAAAAAAACGTTTCCCCCTGACTGTTGGGACCCACCAGCTACATCTTCGCACGCAAGGAAGTGCATCCTTATTACAGGCAAAAAATGATTCCCCCCTGACAGCTGGCACCCAATAACTATGTCTTTGCACGCAAGGAAGTGCGTCCTTATCCTCCCTGACAGCTGGGACCCACCCGGTCGAAGCGTACATAGCGTTGTCTGTCTTGTCGCGAACATGTACGTACATACTGGTCGATCAGTCGCTCTGCAACGATGAACCATGGCCGAGTAAGTAGCGGCACATGTCATAGTAGAGCCCCCTGAGGGAGTCCTGGATTAAGGGGTCCTCGGACAGCCGGACTATATACTTTGGCTGGACTGTTGGACTATGAAGATACAAGATTGAAGACTTCGTCCCGTGTCCAGATGGGACTCTGCTTTGCGTGGAAGGCAAGCTTGGATATTTGGATATGTAGATTTCCTTCTCTGTAACCGACTCTATGTAACCCTAGCCTCCTCCAGTGTCTATATAAACTGGAGGGTTTAGTCCGTAGGACAAGAACAATCATAATCATAGGCTAGCTTCTAGGGTTTAGCCTCTATGATCTCGTGGTAGATCAACTCTTGTAATACTCATATCATCAAGATCAATCAAGCAGGAAGTAGGGTATTACCTCCATCGAGAGGGCCCGAACCTGGGTAAAACATCGTGTCCCCTGCCTCCTGTTACCATTAGCCTTAGACGCACAGTTCGGGGCCCCCTACTCGAGATCCGCCGGTTTTGACACCAACATTGGTGCTTTCATTGAGAGTTCCACTGTGTCGTCATGATAAGGCTTGATGGCTCCTTCAATCGTCTTCAACGACGCTGTCCAGGGGGGAGTTTTCCTTCTCGGACAGATCTTCGTATTCGGCGGCTTCATACTGCGGGCCAATTCGCTTGGCCATCTGGAGCAGATCGATAGCTATGCCCCTGGCCATCAGGTCAGGTTTGGAAGCTTAAACTATACTGCCAACATCCGTGGAGACTTGATCTTCGACGGATTCGAGTCCATGCCGGGTGCGCCGAACGGTCACAACGGGCATGACTTTGATCTGCCGTCGGACAGTATTCGGGAGATCGCGCCTGCGGTGGCGCCGAGAATCAATTCGGAGCACATCGTGCCTTCGGAGGGCGCGTGGATTAACCCCATCACGGAGGCCGCACACTCATCGGCGTCGGAGCCGAACACTGATCCCACCTCCTATGAGGGTGGTGTCATCAGACCCTCAGACTCATCTCCGACTACACGATCCGAACCGCGTGCGTCCGTGCCTATCGAATTGGATTGGGCACCCGTCATGGAGTTCACCGCTGCGGATATTTTTCAGCACTCTCCCTTAGGAGATGTGCTAAACTCATTAAGGTATCTTTCCTTGTCGAGAGATTCTTGGACGAACTATGTCCGGCTCGAGTGGGAAGCAGACAACGAAGAAATTCGTTACCCACCCACAACCCACTTAATAGCCACTGTCGATGACTTAACCGACGTGCTTGACTTCGACTCCGAAGACATCGAAGGTATGGACGACGATGCAGGAGAAGAACAGGAACCACCGCCTATAGGGTGCTGGACTGCCACCTCATCATATGATATTTATATGGTGGACACCCCTAAAGAAAGCAATGGCAATGAGGCAACAAAAGATAACCCATTGGAGAAGCAATCCAGACATCGGCGTCATCGGCGCCGCTCCAAACCCCGGCATAGCAAAAATAGTGATACCAACACAAGAAATAACAATCCAGATGGTGCCGAAGACAAGGACAATCCTGCCCAGCCAGGCTTCGAGCAGGCCGAGCAAGAGGATGGGCAAGCTAGCCCTAAAGAACAGGAAACTGATGGAGAATCAGAGGACGATAATTACATGCCTCTCTCCGAAGACGAAGTGAGCCTTGGGGATGAAGAATTCATCGTGCCTGAGGATCCCGTCGAGCAGGAGCGCTTCAAATGTCGGCTTATAGCCACTGCAAAAATCCTGAAGAAAAAGCAGCAACAGCTTCAAGCTGATCAAGATCTGCTAACTGACAGATGGACCGAGGTCCTAGATGCCGAGGAATACGGACTCGAGCGCCCTAGCAAAAGCTACCCAAAGCGTAGGCTGCTACCTCAACTCGAGGAAGAGGCTTTAAAGCCCACGCTACCAGCGCATGATGCGGCTGACCGACCACCACGTGGCCGCGACAAAGCAGCGTACCAGCCCAAAGTCCAGACCGCACCCCATCGCCAATCAAATGATAATACTAAGGCCCGGGGCTACACGAAGGACCTGCGAGATGTATTGAAAAACAAAGCAGGAAAGTCAAGATCGATCTACAGATCATGCGGGCTCGCCCCAACGCGTGACAAGGATCGCCATGCCGGAAACACTAAAAAATCCGGCCGGGCCGAATACAATGAAGCCCGGCACAGAGGCACCGCACATCCCCTATGCTTCACTGATGAAGTAATGGATCACGAATTCTCGGAGGGGTTTAAACCCGTGAACATTGAATCATACGACGGTACCACAGACCCCCGGTATGGATAGAAGATTTTTTCCTCCACATTCACATGGCCCGCGGAGATGATCTACACGCCATCAAGTACCTCCCACTAAAACTAAAGGGACCGGCTCGGCATTGGCTGCATAGCTTGTAGGCAAACTCCATCGGGAGTTGGGAGAACCTGGCAGACGCATTCCTTGACAACTTCTAGGGCACTTATGTGCGACCACCGGATGCTGATGATCTAAGTCACATAACCCAGTAGCCCGGAGAGTCGGCCAGGAAATTTTGGACCCGGTTCCTAACCAAAAAGAACCAAATTGTCGACTGTCCGGATGCCGAATCCCTAGCGGCCTTTAAGCCTAACATCTGTGACGAGTGGCTCGCCCGACATCTTGGCCAGGAAAAGCCAAAGTCCATGGCAGCCCTCACAACACTCATGACCCGCTTTTGCGTGGGCGAGGATAGCTGGTTGGCCCGTAGCAACAATACAACAAGCAATCCTTGCACATCGAAAGCCAATGATAGCAATGAAAAACCACGGCGCAACAAACACAATTGCCGCAAAGACGGTGATAATGCCAAAGACACGTCAGTCAATGATGGATTCAGTGGCTCCAAGTCCATCAACGGAAGAAACCATTCAACAAAAACAATTCAGGCCCGTCTAGTTTGGACCGCATACTCGACCGTCCATGCCAAATTCATGGCACCCCAGGAACACCAGCCAACCACACCAACATAGAGTGCTGGGTCTTCAGACAAGCCGGCAGGACAGATGCCGAAAACAAGGGGAAGGGGTTTCAAAGCGATGATGACAAGGAGCCCCGATCACCGAATACAGGAGGACAGAAGAAATCCCCCCCCCAGGTGAAAACGGTGAATACGATATGCGCAAGCCACATTCCCAATTGGAAACGTGCACTAAGGGAAGTCTATAAAATTGACCCAAAGTTTAACCCATGGTCCTCTTGCCCGATCATTTTCGATCATAGGGACCACACTACAAATATCCGTCACAGCGGTTCGGCCGCACTGGTCCTCGACCCCATCATTGATGGATTCCACCTCACACAAGTCCTTATGGACGGTGGTAGCAGCCTGAACCTGCTATACAAAGATACAGTGCACAAAATGGGCATCAACCCTTTAAGGATCAAGCCCACAAAAACCACCTTTAAAGGTATCATACCAGGTGTAGAGGCCTGTTGCACAGGCTCAATCACACTGGAAGTGGTCTTCGGATCTCCGGACAATCACCGTACCTAAGACTTAGTCTTTGACATCATCCCATTTCGCAGTGACCATCAGGCACTGCTCAGACGAACCGCGTTCACTCGGTTCAACGCGGTGCCACATTATGCCTACCGTAAATTAAAGATGCTCGGTCCACGCAGTGTCATCACGGTTAATGGCAGCTCCGAACTCCCCCTCAGGGCCGAAGAGTATACCACCGCTTTAACAGCAAGAACAACGGACGACACCTTCGAGTCAAACCTCAAGTCGAAGACCAAGCTCCCGGACACCATCAAAGGAGTCCGAACTACTGCGTGGCAGGATAGCCCAGTCCGCCCGGAGATTAATTGAAAACACTCCGGAAAAGGGTAATACAAGCCACGTACTGCGGCTCAACCGCCAGGTGGTGCAAAACCATTTCTTACGTTTCTTTACAGGTTCACTTTATGTAGGCTATGATGGAGGGCGTGGGAACAGTTCGAGCGCATCAGGAAATCTCTAGATATTCCCTTATAATCATCCGACTACACCCCGGATCCAAACACAACTTCCTCACGCCAGGAATAAGCAGGTTCCGCAATCCTATTTCTTTTTATCACATCATTTGTACTCATACGCATCGACGTATCATTCAAATACAACATGTGGATTTATGTGATGCTTGTCTACCGCTATTTCTTATTTACAAATCTTTTTGTTAAAAGACGGTTGCTTATTGCAATATGCCTTAATATGCCAGGGGCTTCATCATGCCCATACTACGGCAAAAAATCCCGAACACCTTCATGGCAGTTCGGCACCCCGAACTTATAGCATTATATGCATCAGCTCCGAATCATGTCTTGGGTCAATAGTTGGGTTTGCCCGGCTTCTATGTTTTGGTACCTTACGTTCCGCTATATCGGCTAAGGTAGCACTGGGAGAATTGCTGCGATTGTGTCCCGGTTCTTCCGGACGAGCACCTCAGTAGAGAAAGACGAAAACTGACTGTCATGATGTAGCGAGAGCTGGTCAGCTGTTCGAGAGGTTCTAAAATCTTTAAGGGTTTCTTCTGCATAATGCCATAACCAATGCAGCATGCGAAGGATCAGCTTTTTCTGATCAGGCGCTTATAGAGCCCCCCGTGCGGTCTTCCAAACACCAGGGGCTGCACCTACCTTCCTCCTAAAAACTCCCATTGCTAAGTGAGAGCGATAAAGCCCTATAGTCCGATTGCCTGGTTCGCTATGCTGAACACCTCATTTAGGGACCCAAAACTAGGATAAAAGAGTGCTCAAGTTTATCCCGAACACCCCCGTACTTACTATGTGGGGGCGGAAGCCCACGACTGGCCGACTCTCAGGATTAATATGTAAAACGGCCGCGCAGGAGGAAAAACTTTCAAACAACAAGCAATAAATGATAAGAATGCTTTTGTTCAAATATTACAAAGGACGAACATGACCGTATTCATGGAAATATACTGTCCTTGGTGCATTGCTCCGCCGCAAGGCGGGCTCCTTTCAAGACACCTTCATAATACAGTTCGGGCTTGCGGTGCTCCTTCCCCTCCGGCGGTCCCTCGATCATCAGCTTTTCTGCATCCATCTTCCCCCAATGCACCTTGGCATGGGCGAAGGCCATTCATGCACCTTCTATGCAGATCGACCGCTTGACGACCTCGAGTCGAGGGCAGGCACTTACAAGCCGATTCATGAGCCCGAAGTAGCTGCTTGGAATCGGCTCAGCAGGCCACAGCCGGATAACTAAATCCTTCATGGCTAACTCAGCCGCCTTATGCAGCTCCACCAGCTGCTTTAGCTGATCGGAGAAAGGCACCGGATAATTCGGCGCCAGATACTGCATCTAGAAGAGCTTATCCGCAGTATTCCCCCCTTCGGCTCGGTAGAATTGGGCGGCATCAGATATGCTGCGCGGCAGCTCCGCAAATACCCATGTATACATCAAAACTCAAGTTATCAAATTTGATTTTCTCATCTCAAATACCCACTTTGTATAGAAAAAGCCTTACCATCCGCAATCTTCCTAGCCTCCTGAATTTCCTTCAGGGCACCCTGGGTTTCCCCCTGGGCATCGCTGGCGGCTTGGCGAGCCTGGGAGAGTTCGGATTCTTTCCCTTATAAACTCTGCTCCAAGGACTCGCATTTTTCCATGGCCTCCTGAAGCTCCCGCTCAGCTTCAATAACTCTGGCCTCATGCTTCTCACGGAGAACCTGCTCTGCGGCTGCTTTCCTCTCGGCTTCGGCCACAGCCTTCCTCAGGGCCTCAATTTCAGCAGCCGCCCCTAGAGCACATTATCAAAATATTTTTATCATGCACACTCATCCTTTCGTGCTACATAAACAAGGTTTCTGAATACCTTGGTTATCCTCTAGCTGTTTCTTCACTAGGCCAAGTTCTCCTTCGGCCCGCTCCAGACTATGCCTTAGTCTGGATACTTCCGCAGCATGAGAGGCGGCAGCCGATACAGACGCCTGCTTATAAAAAAAGTGATAGATGTCATTAAGCGAGTCTCCTATGAACATATATTTGATCCTCTGTCCGGTGCATTGTTTCAGCAAACAGTGTATCAAGGGCTGCTATCTATGCCATGACACTCTTCCAAACTTCATAAAACATACCTCAAAGCCTCTTATGAGACTGATGCAGGATTCATTCAGTCCACTCTCGGTGGAATGAATCTTCTCAATCACCGCACCCATAAGGGCACGGTGTTCATCAACGATGGAGTCACCCTTCAGCACCGCCAATAAAGTATCCGGCACCCCTGGTTGGATAGAGGTGGCCGGTGGAGTAGACATACCTTCTCCAGCTGACGGAGGCCGCATGTCTGACTCGGGGACCTTATGGGACTCTAGAATCTTGTCTGGCTTGGGGACGGATCCAATGTAACCCCCGTCGTCGATGTCCATGGGAGCTCTCTCTCCCGTGTGTCCGGCCCTAGAAGTCTGGCCTCCCGGCGCCATGTTCGCGATCTTTTCCCCCCTCCCGTGACCTGGGCCCTTCTGGGACGAGGCCTCGATTTCATCCCTATGTTTGGGGGAGGGGGCTTTCGGGGGTGTTCCGCTCTCCATTGCATCCGAACCCAGCAAATCCTCTAACGAGGATTGTTCGGCGCGGGCCCTCGCCCAGACTGAAAAAAGTACGACTCAGATTAAAATATCACGCCATGGCAATTCTAGGCACATAAGTGTGTTTGGATTTTATACTCATGAGTTCACCAGGGGCTCGGCCCTGGGATCCCACTCCGGGCTGCTATCAGCGGCGGCGGTGGACTCCTCTTGAAAAGGAGTTTTTCCCCTCTTAGGCGAATCAGCCTCCAAGGAGAAGGAGGCCATTCTTTTCTTCTTTCCCCCCGTGGGGGATTCGTCGTCGTCCTCCTCCTCCCCATCCTCTTCGGAGGAAGAATGGGCATTGGAGTCTTTGAATTTTTTGTCTGGGGCACCACGGCGACGGAGGCCGCCCCTGGTCTTCTTGGCCACCTTTTTGGTCTTCTTCTTTGGCGCCTTATATGGCTCCGGGACCAACATCTTCATCAGAAGTGGGCCGGCCGGTTCTTCTGGCAGAGGGGCTGGACAGTAGATCCACCCTGCCTTCTTCGCCAGCCCTAGGAAAATGATGGGAAATACATTAAGTATTTTCCTGAGGATGTACGGATGGAACACATGAGTTGTCAAACATTTGGTTGCTTACCGAACTTGCGGGGCGGGACAGTTGGTACCCACGGTCCTCGGTGGAGTCCGGCCACGGTTTGCCGGACTTGAAAAGCACCTTCCAGATGTCCTTGTGCGTAGAGCCAAAGAGCTCTAGCAGGGTCTGGTGCTTGGCCGGGTCGAACTCCCATAGATTGCAAGCTTGGTGTTGACATGGTAGAATCCGGCGAACCAACATCACCTGGACTACATTGACGAGCTTGACGCTCTTGTCTTCCATGTCTTGGACGTGCGTATGGAGCTCTGATAGTTCGTCAGACGAAGCCCAGCTCAGGCCCTTCTCGTGCTAGGACGTAAGTCGCAGGGGACCACCGGATCTAAACTCTAGAATGGTGGTCCACTCCTTGCCACGCGGTTCGGTGATGTAGAACCACTGCTGCTGCCACTCCTTGACGGAATCATTGAAAGTCCCTGTCGGCCATGTAACCTTGGGCATCTTGCTCACCATGGCGCCTCCGCATTCGGCATGCTCGGCGCTCACTACCTTGGGCTTCACATTAAAAACCTTCAGCCATAAGCCAAAATGCGGCGGGACGCGGAGAAAGGCCTCGCACACGACGATGAATGTCGAGATGTTGAGGAAAGAATTGGGAGATAAATCATGGAAACCAATCCCATAATAGTACATGATGCCCCGAACAAATGGGTGGAGGGGAAACCCTAGCCCACGGATAAAGTGAGGGAGGAAAATCACCCTCTCATGGGGTTCCGGAGTGGGGATGATCTGTCCCGCCGCCGGGAGACGGTGGCTAATTCTCTTGGCCAGATACCCCCCCCCCCGCCGAAGCTTTTTGATATCCTTCTCCCGGATAGTAGAGGCCATCCACTTGCCTCCTTCTCCAGATCCGGACATCTTTGGGAAGCCTTTTTGGGCGGAGAAGAGGAGCGCTTGGGCACTAGGGCTCGAGCGGAAAGGAATGGATGAGTAGAGAAGGGCGTGGGTGAAAAGGGAAGTTCTTGTCCCCTTATGAAGGCAGCAAAAATCCCGCGCCTCCCCACTTGCCCGTTAAAATCGTTGATTCCCCAAACGCCACGTTTGGTGGCACGGTTGGGTTACCCATGTCTGTATTGATGAGAATCCCGTGATAAGGGGGACACGATCTCTACTTCGACAAGACGTGCCGATAAAACCGGTTCGCGATATGCGCGGTGGCTGGTTGTGAAAAATAGTTCAAACAATGACCAGACCGTGGCGTGATGTCATACTATAAAGAGCTGTCAGCAGATTAGATTTGCAGAATATTGTATTCTCTACGGTGGGATGTGGAATTTGTTTTGCAGAGCCGGACACATCCTTGTGTTCAAAATCTTCTATGGAGTATTCGGAGAAGGAACCCGTACATATGAGCGGGGTCTCGAAACGCGTACTCGCACATACGGACAGCAAGGACTCGTGTACATGGAGAGATAATGAATGGCAGCGACATTGTCCTGGTCATCTTTAGCTAACCGGCTGGGTCGGAACGGAGGAAACAGTCACTACTAGGAAAAGGCCTACTAATGGCGCACCTAATTTGGCCATTAATGGCGCATTAGTGGTGCGCCATTAGTGCCACGCCATTAGTAATGGCGCACCACTGGTGCGCCATTAGTATCTGGTATACTAATGGCACACCACTGGATGCGCCATTAGTATATACAACAGTGCGCCATTAGTATGCCTCCCAGGGGGCCATGTATACCCAGGTGCTTTGGCATACTAATGGCGCACAACAGCAAAATGCGCCATTAGTAACTTCGGCATACTAATGGCGCACTGTCTAATGATGCGCCATTAGTGTCCTTTGGCATACTAATGGCGCACTGTAATGTGATGCGCCATTAGTATGAATATTAGGGGTTTTTTTATTTTTTTATTTTCTGTTTTTTGCACAGGTTACAAAATGTATAATTGGACAAATAGACAGCACACATCAACAACAGATTCATCGAATACAATAGAAGATTAGTCTCTCAATACAATTCATCATATTAGTCTCCGAATTGAAAAGACCGAACAAAGATAGAACATTATATTACAAGTCTCGAGACCGCGAGTAGCGAGTTTGTCTTCACATTACAAGTCGATATCGATCATCTAAACTACCATCACATAGAAGAGAGCTGCGGTCATCACGATGAGCATCATCATGATGAAACTCGTCTTCATCCGGTTCCTCCAACGCTCCCTCCCCTCTCCCGCTAGATAGCGGGTGTATCTAGATTCGGCCTTGGCCCTAGTGGTGTACCCTTTGTAACTGTTACCGCTGAATCGGTGAACCTGTCTCCGACACTCCTCCCAGTCGTCGTAGACTCCGGGAACCTTACCCTTGTACACGACATACGACGGCATCGCTATGCACTAGCCAAACGAAACGTTAGTACCAATTCACAGACAATACATAAGCAATATATAAGTATGCAACAGAATGATCGGAAGAGAAAAGCAAGGCATTAATAGCATCGATTACATCTAAGTTGAACGACTCTCGAAACCAAAGAGACATACTACAAGTTCATTAAAGTTTAATTACAACATGAGCCAATCAATGTTTCAGAACTAGACACAGCATCACTGCTTTCGACTCGACTCAAGGGACCGGAGCGTGGATGAAGCCGCCGTCTATCATGGGAGTCATGAAAGAACGGGCGTTGTCAGCCTGCATTTGTAGCATTGTGTCGATGTCACTGTTGGACGGTTGATTTCTGAGGTAGAACTGCCCCGAGGTACGAAGGACATCTTGATGGATGATTTCCGCAGACTCCGAGTGGATGCGAAAGAATTCTTGTCTGATGTCCGCGTCCTGGATTGCCGACACGCTCGCGGCCCAATCTTTGAGTTTACTCGGTAGCAGAAGTTGATGATGGTCCCGTACGATCGCCCGCATGTGATGGATGGCGTAGTAGGCACCCTTCTGACCGCCAGGCGGCTGCTTGACGCAGCAGAACGTCGTATTGTGGGAGAACACGTGCTTGCCGTACTTACAAATAGGCCTGGTGAAGGTGCCTCCAGATTTGGCGTAGCCGGGGAGAACATCATCAAGAACCTTCTTGACATTTGTGTAGTCTACGTTCGACTGACGGTCCGGGTCGAAATACGTGGCCATGGAATATTTGGGGCTTAGGAGGATGAGCGTGCAATGTGTGTCACTGCAGAAAACACGGAATGTTAAAAGAAAAACGATCGAAATCTAAGAATTCATATGTTACGGGCCGGTTGAGGGGAGGACTTACTCAGGAAAGTAAGGCACGAGGAAGTTATCCTTATCTTGGTTTGCTAGAATGACGCCTTCGAGGTAAGAACTCGCGACTTGCCGGTCCCCAGCGCTGCCCAAGATCTTGGCACGCATGTAGAAGGGGTCGACTATCACAATGTCCGGGGTCTTGTCGCGAATGATCCGCATCTCCATACTCAGCGAAAATAGCCGAACGAAGGTGTAGTGCAGCGGATGAAGGTTCATCATAGCGTGGATGTCATCAAACCGCAGGATGATCGTACGCCCGACGGAGTTATCCACAAAGCCCTTTCCCTCTGGCACCTTGGCCGCGAAAACCGGGTATGCCACATCCTTCTCTCTGAGATGCCGCTTCTCCAAAGAAAGAACGCTGTCATGCAGACTCCGCATAGCACCGATTGCAGCATTGAGCATATTTGTCGGTAGCATCGCCCTACCCGCCACATGCACCCTCCTCGAGATATCCTCAGGTGAAGGTGGCCTGTCCTGAGCACGGATCGTACTCGGTGCCGGCTGGCTAGCACCCTTGTTAGTATTTCTTTTGCATGCCTTCTTCTTCTCCTGTAATGGGACCGAGTTCTGCTCATAGACCGCCTTCTTGAGTGTGTTTGGGCTGATAATATTTCACACCTCGCCTATCTAAGGCTCGGTGAAGTCGGCAGCTGGAGGCGTCTCCTGAGAGCTGAACGGCAGACGACGCCTGTTGCAACTTGGCTTCTCTGCGGTACCAGCTAGATCGCGCACGTCTTTTGTTGGGTTGGGTTCTTGAGAAGGAGCCCCCATGAAGTCGCCATCGTACCCATGTTCGGCAAAGTACTGATCGACGTTGCCAAACGTATCGTCGTCGTCGTCGTTCTGATCCTGTGCCATATGCATGTTTGGATCCAGTGGCATAGGGATGTCCAGCACCGTTGCGGCGGTCTTGGCATGGGGCCGACTTGGCGCCGGCACGACTGGCGGTGTTGTCTTTGGGGTGGTGTCCCCCGCCCCCAAACGAATCTGGCTCTTCGGCCAAAGCAGGGGCCAGCTCAGGCAGGCGCTGAGGGTCATCACGTCATCATCGTCGGCCCCGACGGGTCGAATCGGAGGTAACAACTCGTCGTAGCCTGGCAGCACCCGAACCAGTTCAACCCTAAACAAGTTGGGTGGCATCTGGGTACCGTGGAACAAGGGGTTGCCCGGTTGAACGATTTTTCCCTTGGCGACATCGACCAACTCATTGTTCACGAAGTGCAGGAGAGTGCATGGAACATCGGCGGCGCCCTGCGAAAACATGTAGGGCGTCAGGGATGCCCAGTCAAAGGCAAGGAGATGAAGTCCTCGACCGAGAGAGGCTTAATTAGTTACCGTGATGATGGCGTCGAGCTCGGCTAATGTCGAGGCACCGCCAACGACAGGCATGCAGTTGACGGAGGGGCCGCTTGCTGCAGAGGATACCTCAGGTTCTCGGTGTTGATCGAGACGGTGCTCCGGAGAATGCACCCGAGCTGAAGCGAGTACCCCTTGACTATTCGTTCAGGCGCCGTTGGATTCCCGTCGGAGTCCACTTCAGTAACTTCCTCCTTGAGGGTGCGGAGCACGGTCGGGCGCCGGTCCTTCCATTGCCTCTTCTGTTGGCTGCCATCTGTGTGTGCGCCGCCATCATCAGTGGTGGCATCCTCGGCGGCACCATCAGTGGTGGCATCAGTGGGGTCATCCTCGGCGGTACCATCAGTGGTCTCAGGATCGGTGGGGAAGGCGGCGTCCTCATACAAGTGAGGTTGTTCCTCCATCTCCTGGGACAGCTCCCAGAATGCCTTGCCGCCCGAACCCCCGGCCTGATCATTGTTGGCCATGTTTCTCTCTAAATAGGAACAAAGTTTGGTCAAAAAGTTGGTTATTGTCAAGGAACAATATCATGGTCTCATCATTTAGGGTTTGTCGACACCGAGGCATCCTAAAAGCTAAGCTTTTATCATTGAGGGTTTTTCGACGCCGAGGCACCCTAAAAGCCTAAGCTTTCATCATTAGTCACAAGTACCCCGGCCCATGCATTAGTCACAAGTACCCCATATGTCCTATTTTTAGCAAAGTCATGCTAAAATTCACGGAAAATTTCAGCATGACCTTTGCTGAAAATAGGACATATGGAGTACCCGAATTTGCTGGAACGGAAGTTAATCGACATTCTAGCAAACTCAAGGGCCTCTCGGGTGGACAAGGCAAAAAAGGCCTCCATCACAACATGGAAAATACATTGGCATGTGAAGAAGTGAAACAATATATGCATCTCCAAGCAGTATCATTCAACATTTTGGACAAACCACTACAAGCAATACTGGATCAGAATGTTTTTTATACATAACTGCTAAAACCCTAGGAGTTAACCGAGCCACGGACAGTGACATGATACATTTTCATAAAATTAGCTAGTTTTACTTATGGTGCACAAAGGAACAAGTACTGCAGTGCACTTAGAAAAAAATGAGCACCGCAAAATAAGAAGACTCGTTTCAGGTAAACGGAAGCTGTCGGCTACATCAAGTGGAGGCAAAAATAAGTGTAATTGCAAATGAATGCAAACCACGTTAAGACTTAACTGCTAAGTAATCATCATATTTTTTTAATCATCAGAGTACAAAATTTAAATTGAATTAGCCTACATAGCAAATAAGAACTAAATTGGTTGATCTTTAACTTAATGGGAGCAGTTGCGAATGGACTCAAATATCAGTTAACCTGGTATTTTCACCCACAACTCATTGTAAGGTGATATGCCTAGCAAATAAGAACTACAACAGTAAAAAAATCCACTAATGATGGACCTGCAGGCACTACGCTTAATTGATCCTGGCAATAAAGCTAGCACCACTTGTCCTGATACATACAGGATTACAGATACCAAGACCAAACTTGCGCGCATAGGGCGTGAATCCTAGGAGCACACTTGAAAACAGCTCCACTAACAGTGATCCTGGTACTCCAGACATTGGAACGGTGCATGATAAATTTTGTGTAAAAATGCTCACAAGTTCCTGGGACTCTCTCTTTTCATCTCTACTTGATCATATACTTGTTGTTTTCAGAAATGAAGTATCCCCTGCATGCATCTTTTAACTTATCATCACGGGCAGTTCTAGCCAACCAGGATTGGTAGCCGAGGAATTGCAATACAATAAGGCTGAGTTGAAAGTCCCAGCAGAATTATTGCGGAGGAAGTTAAATCATGATCAAAGGGTTGTTTACAACGAAGTTATACAGGCCATTGATGCTTGAGTGGGAGGTGTGCTTTTTGTTTCTGGGCATGGTGGTACACGCAAGACTTTTGCAGAGGGAAAAAATGTGGACTGTAAGTGCCTGATGGAAGTGCCTGATGGTTTCTTTCTTACTGGGCTTGTTTTGTTTTATCCTGGGAAACCCCCATGATTTTATCCTAACCCAAAATTGCCGAGGTAGGATAAGAATAAGGGGAATCCAAGTATAATAATTCTTATGTAGTAGTAATGCACCATATATGCATCAAGTACATTATTTATGTTCGTCCTGATGAGCCCATGAATTATCACATTTGGGAACTGAAGATATTTGAGGCAGCAAATATGTTATTCCTCCAGATGTTCTGGGATCTGGATGAGCTTCATATGGTCCGACATAGCCCGGTCTATGATGAAGCCATCCAACAGAAGGAACAAGTCAGGAAGCAGTTTTCAGCAGCAAAACCAGTTTGTGCTCTCTCTCACTCTCTCAAATTGATATACTTTTTTAGGCTGATTAGTCTCATAACTGTTTGCCCTTTTTCATATGCAAGGCCACTATAATTGGTGTGGGGGGCAGTAAGAGCTACCGTCGGTACAACACCTTGAGACTGCTCACAATTGCTTGAAGATTTTAAAGGACCAGAATAAGAACTGAATATAACACCTCTGGTTGAGCATAATTTTACTGTGCAAGTAACTTCCATACTTATAATCTTGGCCCCAACAAGAAGTTCTCTCCAGGAAGATAATGGCCCCAACCGAAACCTAAGGGGCATGAAATCGGGTGGATTGGGCGGGGATGGGGGTGATTTGGTACGTCGAGGCAGTGGTCGCGGTCGTAGACGCAGCGGGCGTCGATGAGGAGGTCGCCGAGGGCATGGAAGATGTCGTGGCCGTCGGGGGGGCCGAAGTCGAAGTCCTGGTCGGCGAGGACGTTGGCGATGTAGGAGACGATGGGCCAGTGCAGCGCGGTGCTTCACCGGCGGCCGACGGGGAGAGGCAGGGGAGGCGGACGCGGCGGTGGCGAGCTGGTACTTGAGGACGCAGGCGCGAAGGCGGTGTCGAGGCGGCGTCGGGGCATCAAGGCGGCGTCGAGGCAGCGTCGGGGCGGCGTCGAGGCGGCGGGGCAGCGGCGTCGGGGCGGCGTCGAGGCGGCGGGGCAGCGGCGTCGGGAGAGGAGAGGGGAAGGGGATTGAGGGCGAGGGCGAGGGAGAGAGAGGGGATAGGTTTGGGCCGGCCGGGGAGGAAATGTGGATGGGGGCGGCACAATACTAATGGTGCACCACCCCTCGGTGTGCCATAAGTACATCCATACTAATGGCGCATCTCGCCCTGGTGCGCCATTAGTATTTTTTTTCTGCTCGAGCCAACAGGTTATCTTCCACATGACCTGATCCACATCAAGTTCCCTCTACTAGCTCGACTGGTCAGCAGCCAGTTCTCAAACCAGGAGGTCCTGGGTTCGATTCCCAGGCTCCACATTTTTTTTATGCATTTAAAATGCTGTTTGATACTTATTTGTGTTTAAATATGTTCAAACTTGTTTAAATCATAATAGTAATATTTTTTTATAAGACAGTAATAATTTTTTAAAAAATATCATCAAACAG
>NC_041383.1:413366855-413375599 GCF_002162155.2 Triticum dicoccoides
AGTAATGCCGGTGGAGCGGGGGAGGGTGCGGGGGGTGCGGGGGGTCGGCGGCGGCGGTTGAGTAGGGGAGGGGTGCGGGGGGTCGGCGGCGGCGCTTGAGTAGGGGAATCGAGGGTGCGTGGGGTCGGTGGTGGCGGCCGGTGGACCGGGGCGTGCTCGGCGGCGAGGGGGACCGGATCTGGCGAGGTGGGATAGCGATCGAGATGGAGGGGGATCGAGATCGAGTGTCCATGAAATTTAAAAATATTCATGATAGTTCAAAAAGTACCCATGAAATACAATCGAGAAATGAAGGCTACGATTTAAATACAATCGATCTTAGCTAGCTATCTGTTCACAATCTTCTTGCCCTTCTTTTTCGCAAATGGAGTTCTTCTGTGGAACGGACGTCCTTTAGGTAGGGTGGTCCTGCTTCTTCTTGTGGTGTATGCTGCTACTTCATCATCGTCGTCATGTTCGATCCTCAGGTCGCCGTACTTGTCGAAGTCTTGCTCATTGGCTACTCCATCCATTCCGATGATCTTCCTTTTGCCTCTCCTCACGACAACACGACTGGGCTTTGGCGGGTCGGTAATGAAGAAGCATTGGTCCACTTGGGAAGCCAGTACCCATGGCTCATTTTTCGCGGTGACGTTTGCACCCGCGGTCTTGGATTTGGCTTCGGGTATAACCATGGTGGTGAAATATCGGTCTTCTTTTAGGACGCTCTTGGCCCATCTGACACGGAACATCGGCACCTTCTCTCCAGCGTAGCTCAGCTCCCAGATCTCCTCGATCCTTCCGTAGCATCTGTCCTTGTCATTACCGGTGTAGGATTCCATTGTTACCCCGGAGTTCTGATAACCATCGCTCTTCATGTCCTTGGCCTCGATGTAGAATGTGTAGCCGTTGATATCGTACGCCTCATAGGTCATCAGGTTGTGCTCGGCGCCCTGTGACAAGGCGAATATGAGTTGTTCTTCCGCGGAAGAATCCTCATGTAAAGGGTACGACAGAAGCTTCTGCTTGAACCAATGCGTGAAACATGAGTTGTGCTCTTTGAGTATATCTCCGTCCGTCCTCTATTGGCCTCGGTCATTGTACGTCTTCTCAATAAAGGTTTTGTGCTCTACCACCCAAGGATCGACCACGTCTATGTGTTGTAGCGCGACTAGGTTTGCTCTTTCAAAGTCGGCGAGTCGACCCTTGAAGTCGACATGCATTTCGCGGCGACCCTCACGGTGACCCCATCCAGCGAGCCTGCCGAGGTGCCTGTTGACGGGCAGACCAACGGGGTTCTCGATGCCTAGATAATTCGTGCAGTAGGAGATGCACTCTTCGGTCAGAAAGCCCCTGGCTATACTTCCCTCTGGACGTGACATGTTCCGAACGTATCCTTTGATGACACCATTCATCCTTTCGAACGGCATCATACTGTGCAGGAACGTCGGCCCGAGTTGGATGATATCCTCCACGATATGGACTAGCAGATGCACCATAACGTCGAAGAATGCGGGCCGGAAGTACATCTCAAGCTCGCATAGTATCACCACGATCTCTTCCTGTAGCCTTCTGAGTTGCCTCACGCCAATCGACTTCCGAGAGATGACGTCGAAAAAGTTGCATAGGCCAAATAGCGTTTCACGGACGTGCGCGTCCATGATACCACGGATTGCAACTTGAAGTATCTGCGTCATCAGCACGTGACAGTCGTGAGACTTCATCCCGCTGAACTTCTGCTTCGCTGGGTCTAGGTATCTGCTTATCTTCCCCGCGTAACCGTAAGGAAGTTTTACTCCTAGGAGGCAGGTGAAAAACTGCTCGATCTCCTCCTGACTTAGAGTGAAGCACGCGGGAGAGTAGTCATTTCCGGTATTCTTGGCCTTTTTGCCTTTGCGACGACTTTCTGTGTCCTGCTTCGCCTCATCATCATCACCATCATCATCATCATCATTAGCGTGAAGCTCCTGCCTGATGCCCATTGATTTCAAGTCTGCCCTTGCTTTCGGCCCATCTTTGGTCCTCTCTAGCATGTTGAGCAGGGTACCAAGCAAACTCTCGCACACGTTCTTCGTGATATGCATGACATCAAGGCTGTGAGGCACATGGTGGATCTTCCAGTACGGCAAGTCCCAGAAAAGACCTCGTTTTCCATACCTTCAGCAGCGGCTCTGGCGCCTTTCGCTTCTTTCCCGGCTCTGGCGCCTTTTGCTTCTTTCCCGGCAGTGGGCAGTCTTTCCAATTTTTGAACAGCTTGTCTATTTCCTCGCCGCTCCTCGTACACGGGCGTTTTCAGGGTTCGGTTTCACCATCGAACAGATCCTTGCGTTTCCTCCACGGGTCATCGTCGCGAAGCCACCTTTGATGTCCCATGAACACGGTTTTCAAAGACCCGGGATCTCTATCTAGCTGGCGATACGTTGTGTCATCCATGCACCTTACGCATCCAGAAAATCCGTGGACTACCTGCCCCGCGAGATATCCGTAACCGAGATAGTCGTGCACCGTCGTGAGCAGTGCGGCTCTCATAGGGAAATATTCTTTCTCTGCAGCGTCCCACGTATTGGCTGGCGTTTTCCACAGCGTGTCAAGCTACTCTTTCAGCAGCCCCAGATACAGATTTATGTCGTTCCCTGGTTGTTTCAGCCCTTCAATTAGCATACTCATGTGAATGTACTTCCTCTTCATGCACAACCAGGGGGGAAGGTTGTACATCCACACAAACACAGGCCAGGTGCTATGTGTGCTTCTCTGGCTGCCAAACGGATTGACTCCATCGGTGCTCGCGCCCAGCACGATGTTCCTTGGATCGTTCCCAAATTCTGAGTCTTCGAAGTTCAACACTTGCCACTGGCTTGCATCCTTAGGGTGACTCAGCATCTTGTCTTTTTTATCTATCTCCGGATCATTTGCGTCATCTTCTCGCTTCTTCTCCTCCCTATCCGCGTGCCAACGCATGAGCTTTGCTACCTTAGGGTCCGCGAAATACCGCTGCAGACGAGGAGTGATCGGAAAGTACCACACCACTTTTCGAGGAGCTTTCTTCCTCTTCTTGTATCGAGTGACGCCGCACACCGGACATATGGTAGACTCCGTGTGCTCGTCTCGATAAATGATGCAATTGTTCATGCACACATGGTATTTCACGTGCGGTAAATCCAGAGGACACACGATTTTCTTCGCCTCCTCCAAACTGGTCGGGCACTTGTTCCCCTTGGGAAGACGTTCGTGCCAGAATGACATGTTCTCGTCGAAACATGCGTCGGTCATTTTGTGTTTTACCTTCATCTCCAGAGCCATGAGCGTTACTTTCAGGCGGGTATCCTCGGGCCTGCATCCTTCATACAATGGAGTAACCGCGTCTAACTCAAGTTGATCCATCTTGGCTTTCTCTCGGGCGGCAGCTCTTGCGTTATCCGTCTGCTTGAGAAGCAGCTCTTGAATATGAGAGTCCTGCACCCAGCCCATCGATGGTCCAGCATCGTCTGCTCCGCCGGCATCATCATCTTCATGATCATGCCCGTCGTCTGCTCCGGCATCTTCCTCATCATCATGTCCTGCATCTTCTACATGATGACTGTGTACAGCATCACCGTCGTGATCATCTCCTGGGGATTCTTCATCTTCTCGCCCGCCCGAGCCGCGGTGGTTGTCTTGCTGCCCTTCCTCATTTCTTGCCCGGCCCCCATGGACGACTTCGTAGTCATCTTCATCACCTTGCCATCGATAGCCATCCATGAAACCACGCAAGAGCAGGTGGTCCCGCACCTGCCCGGAATCCGGGTCCGCAATAAGGCTCTTCAGCTTGCATCTTCGACACGGACATCTTATCTCCGTCTCGTTCTTTTGAAGCATCTCGGCCTTCGCGGACCTCAAAAACCTATTCACGATGCCTTCGGTCATCGTGCGGACCATGGTCGCCTGCGGGGTAGAGCAAAACGATATTTTAGAACCAAGAAAAAATTTGGCATGACTTTCCCTAAAAATAGGACCAAAAAGAATGCTTAATGCCAAAATTCTCGCCGAAACGGAAATGAATCAACATTCCGGCAAAATATTGGCAACTATCGCATTTCAAATACCGGTACACCTCCAAACACAAACACACATATGCAACACCACAAACATATGCAACACCACGAACATACATAGATCTAGCTAGGCCATAAAAAGTGCATGTGCACATTATTGTAGGGAGAACAACATAAATATAGCTTCCCCCCTTACTTACCTATCAAAACAAGGTAATTTAACCACTTAATTTGAATGAATCTATGGTGGAAATGAGGTGAAAAAGAGGAGGCACCCGAGACAAGGAGGAGGTGGAGAGAATGAAGTGGGGAGAAAGTGAGTGTGGGTAGGAGAAGCTGTCCAAAATATCTTGTTGCTGCCCACTTACTAATGGCGCACCAGCACTAAATGCGCCATTAGTAATCCAGGTTACTAATGGCGCACCTTCTGGCGGTGCGCCATTAGTAGTTTTGCAAAAAAAAACATACTAATGGCGCACTGTTCTACAGTGCGCCATTACTAGTTTAAACTAGTAATGGCGCACGGTTGTACAGTGCGCCATTAGTAGTATTGCAAAAAAAGGAATAAAAAATATAATAAAAAAACAACTTTAGTGGCGCACTTTCCGACGGGTGCGCCATTACTAGTTACAACTAGTAATGGCGCACTTTGTCCGGATGCGCCATTAGTATGTTTGGACAGGCGCACTAGTTCAAAAAAAAATGATACTAATGGCGCACCTTGGTCCAGGTGCGCCATTAGTAGTTTCAACTCTAATGGCGTATCTGAAGGTGGTGCGCCATTAGTATATACTAATAGCGCACCCCATGTCTGGTGCGCCATTAGTGTCAATCCCATCTATAGCCCTTTTTCTAGTAGTGAGTGTCGTGTTCGCCGGGAGCCAAGTGACTGGGTCAGAACGCGTCCTGTTCATCGGGAGGCAACAAACTGGGTCGGAATGGGTCGTGTTCAATGGGAGACAACTGGCTTGGATGGAACAGACAGAACCGGGTCTGGCGTACCACAAAATGGAGAAAAACGGCCTTGTGTTCGACCACGTACGGTCGAAACGGGGTCATGTTCATCGGGAAGGGTCTAGCGTACCGCAAAACGGAGGAAACAGACTTGTGTTCCAACTCCTACGGTCGGAACAGGGTGTTGTTGATCGGAAGGGGTGTGGCGTACCGCAAAACAGAGGAAACAGACTTCTCTTTGACCTCCTACGGTCGAAACGAGGGTCCTATTCATCGGGAGAGGTGTGGCGTACTGCAAAACAGGACTCCACGGCTACTGTTCATCCCCGTCTAGTGCCTCGCTCTAGCCTCCACGGACTACAGTCAATCCACCATCGACCTCCTCCAGCCTCCACCTGCGACTGTTCATCCACGGCGTCTCCCTCCTGCCTCCATCAGCTACTGTTCATCCACGGGCTCCTGTTCATCCAGCCTCCACCGGCTATTGTTCAACCACCCCTCCACGGGCTACTGTTCATCCAGCCCTCCACCAGCTACTGTTCATCAGCCCTCCACGGGCTCCTGTTCATCCACCCCCAACCGGCTCGATCGGGGTCCTGTTCATCAAGCGGCAACGGCCTCTACCCCCACGGGGTCCTGTTCATACAACCCCCACCGGGAACTGTTCATCCAACCCCCAACAACGCTCATTGTTCATCAAGAGGTAGCAGGTCGATCGGCTTCAATTAGCAGCAGTAACGAAGGAATCGCTCAATCGGGTTCAGTTAACAGCAATGGATCGATTGATAGTTCCATTCAATAACACGTAGCGAGTGCAATCGCTCGGGTTCAGTAGGCGAAGGCCTCGCTCGGGTTCAGTTAGAGCCCAACGCCTCACACCCACGCGCGTACATGTATGAGAGAAATGTGCAAACCTCCGTGCATTGCTTGGCCCTGACCACCCGTCGTAACCAGGAACTCCCCGAAATTTTCCTCGCCCTCGCTTCTACCATGATTTTTTCTGTCATGGACGGCCCAAAGAATGTCATGCAAGTGCGTCTCCGGACCGCCCAGGATGAAAAGCCCATTTTTTGTCATGATTTTTTGTCATAGAAGTAGGATTCCACCACATCTATGATGATACCGGGTTTTGTCGTAATTATCGTCATAGAAGTGTCATAAGTATGACAGAAAAAATTTCGGTCGGCCCAAAATGTCACGAATGTGTCTTTTTTTGTAGTGAATATTCCCAATACATCAAAGAGCCACCCAAAATACTTTTTCGGCCGCCGCAAGTTTTTGTTCTTCAGAGATCCCATCTAGAGACTGTCGGCCCAGTGGGAACCATGGTACCATGAGCCACCTGCCTATGGCCCAGGAAGAGCCCCTTGGCCCAACTCATGGGGAAGCCCATCAGCGGGCGCCGCAAAACCAACAGCCTCACGAGGGCCCTGCCCCGCGAGGGGCTTCTCCTAAACTGCCATCACGGCGAGCGGACCCGTGAGGCCTCCCTCGTGAGGCACCCTCCCTCGAGGCCTCCCGAGGAGCCACGCGGGGCGGGTGCCGCCCATCACATGGGTGACATCATCTAGGCAGGTGCCAGTCTGCGCGGCCTGGATAGTTTCCCCTTTGGTGTTAAGGGAACAACTCTGCCTACTTGCCCCCAAAGCAAGACTCAAAGGTTTCCCCTTTGGTGATAGAAGACCAAGACGGTGGCGCGGCAGGACATAGGTCATCGTGGAGCCCCTGGCACGTCACGGATAAGCACTTTGGCAGGTGAAGACCATCTTTTGTCAGGAGAAGCACCGGCACATGTCCCTTTTGAATTGCCGCCATGTGGTAGCCCTTTCCCGCTCATATTTTTTGGGGAAGAGCCCCAAGGCATCGATATAAGGGACAGAGCAACCATTGTAGCAAAGGATCAACTCATGTACAAACCCTAGCGCCGACTAGGAGAAGCGGCGCCCACGCGCCGTGCAAATTGGGTCGCCCCAGTTTCAAGGCTGCCTTGACACTCGTCCCTCTCGTCCCCTTGTTTGCTTAGCCACGGTTCACTAGTTGACCGGTGAAACATTGACTCTTTCTATAAAAATCCTAAAAAATTAAAAAAATTTGAATACAAAAATGTTCAGAAATTGAAAAATGGTACATTAATTTGAAAAAAGGTTCGGAAATTCATAAAAATTCACGGTTATCTGAAAAGAAAAGGCTCACAATTTTTTTATAAATTTCATCGATTTTGAAGACTAGTTCATGAAATTGAAAGAACTTCATCAAATTTGAAAAAAAATCTATTTTGAAAAAATATCGAATTTGAAAAAAGTTCAATTAATTTGAGAAAAAGTTCATCGAATTTGAAAGAAAGTTCTCCGGATTTGGAAAAAAAGTTCATCTAATTTTAAAAAGTGCATCAATTTAGAAAAAAAGGTTCACACATTTAAAAAAAACCCATGCATTAAGGAAAACAAAAAGGATGAGATAAAAATAAAAAGAACAAACCGAACAAAGAGCAAAATAAAAAAACCAAAATATCTTTACACCAGTAGGGTGAGACTCTGGTGGTTAGAGCGGAGCGCTCGCAACGAAGCGGTTACGGGTTCGATCCCCCGTGCCCGCGCCTTTGTGTAGTTACTAAATACAGGAAAGAAAATAGAATGGGTCGGCCCAGCTTGGAGTGCTTCAGGCGCTTGTTTACAAATTGCACTGTAACGGAAGCCTGAAGCGGCAAATAGGATGCGCCCGATTATATCTTGCTTAATGCGAGATTGGGGAAGCCAGCGATCGCCTACGTCACTGTTGCAAGTGGACCGAACCATAACTTTTGTGATCCGTATTCTTCTGGTTTGCTTTTTTGTTTTTTTTTGTGTTACTATATTCTTCTCATTCGTTTTTATTTAGTCTCCCTTTTAGCATTCATTTTCTAAAATGTTTATAAAACATTTATAAAATTTAAATCATGTATTTGAAAAATGTTAGTACATGTTTAATTTTTTTAATGCATATTAAAAAAATAATTCATATACAATCACATAAATTTAAAAATTGCAATCATGTATATTTTTAATGTTTCAGGTGTATACGAAAAGTGAACAACATATATGAAAAAAAAGTGGACAACATAATCATGTATTTAAAAATGTTGACACATCTATAAAAAATGTTCCTGATGTAACAAGTAGATATAAGAAAATGTTAATCATGTATTTAGAAAATGTTCAAGGGATATAAAAATGTTTTACATGTATACCAAAATATATAATGTGTATGAAAAAGAAAATACGAATCAAAAACATATATTTTAAAAAAGTTTTTAATCACATATTTATAAAAATTTACACAAAAATATTGTTTTATATGAAAAATGTTTCACGTATTTGAAAAATGCTCAAGGTGTGTAATAAAATATTGAACATGTATATGAAAATGTTCCTCGTGTATATAAAAATATACATTGTGTATTACAAAATATTTATGATATATGTTCCTCGTGTATACCTCTATTCCTTTTTATTTCGTATATATGTTCCTTCAAATCATATGTTTTCCTTCCCTTTCATTCAACCATGCCCTAAAAGATGGAATCGTTAGATGGGCTGAATACATCACATAGTTAGCACACACCAATCATGGTTCTTGGGCTTTTATATATTCATCTAATTTTAATGTTTCTTGTCAATCTTCTTCTCTGGGAGCACCTAACTTGGGTTTACCTCTCGCAGGAGTCAGTCATAGGGAAGCCTCTCATATGGTATTATACGTGAAATACCAAGGAGTTAAGATTTGTATTAGAAGTGCAATCAC